>NC_090872.1:30260131-30275131 GCF_036669935.1 Montipora foliosa
AGTCACTTGTAACACTATTATAACAATACTGTCTTCTAACAATAAATGGGCTCTGCCGTGTGTACTTGCTTGTTTTCTCGCCTTTTTCAACAAACATCTAAGCCAAAGCATGAAATTTATACGCTACAGTTTCTCTTTTTAATGAGAAGTCAACGATTTACTAATAAATGCCCAGCAAACGAAGCCGATTTTCTTGCAGTGACCTACGTAGACTTAATTGCCTTAAGTCGACCTTACGAGAACAGTCCCAGGAGAAAATGGTTTGGCGAGCGAAGCGTGATTTTTCGGACGCGAGGAGTATGAGCGAGCTACGAAGTCGTCGTCCCACGCGCTATTTACATGAGACGAAGGACTTTTCGAAAGTCTAGCAGTTACCGTACGCAAAATTTCTCACGGTCCAAGAGTGTACCTCCAGAATCTGGAAGTCCGTTGCAATTGGTCTACGTTAATTCCGGCTCGTTTCAGCAGACGCTCGTGGGGAAAAAGCGCATGATGAAGCCCATCAGATCGAACACGAGAACACACGAGCGAGACGGTGTTGTGGAGCGTACATAAAAGTCATGAATTTTGCGTGGGACTTTCAAGTGATGCAACGGAGACACTAGTCACTGCGATGGTTAGGATTTCGTTTGGGACGTGATGGTTTTACTCTCCGTTGCAAAACAGATTTTTTATGTCGGCCCGGTTTTTTTCAAAGCCGCCGTCAAAAATCGGGCCGACAAGTCGCACCGTGTAAACCGGCCTTTAAGCACGCGCGTTTTTCAGACGCGGACGGCAACCGGAAGAGAACATTTCGCTTGCTAGGACAATGGTGTCTCCCGGATTTTTATACTAATCATCTCTAACGGAGAAAAGATACTTAGCAATGTGAATTTGGTTGTGTAAAGATAAGTGAAAAGAGAAAACAACTCACTTCCGGTTGCCGTCCGCGTCTCAAAAACGCGCTTGCTTAAGCTCCCTAATTATTCAAGATGGCGGCGCCCGCGAAATTTGAAAGCAAAAATAGGCCATTCTAAAACTAATTTATTTCGGACACAAACACTTTCTTTGAAAATACTTTAGACTAACTTGACTGTAACGGTTATTTCCTGTGATTTAAAGTCATTTTTGAGTTGAGGAGGAGGTTCCCTTTAAAGTGTCAAGTGTATTTAGCAGGGCGGAAAGAGACCGGGCGGTGAAACGAGCGGGTCCGAGCAAAAAGGTGTGATGCAGTAGACTGGGGTCTACTAAAAAGCCTTTTCAAATGGCGGCAAGTGTTGAGATCGGCGACTCACTCGAAGAATTGGAAGAATTGTTTTTACAGGACATCACAGATGACTTTTTTGATTTGAACGAGGAAAAAAATTCTTCAGATGTTCCAGACACATAGCTGATGTTAATGTAACAAAAATTTTCCCTCTGTTCTTGATTGGTTCTGATCTCTCCTATAACCTATGGTCTTTAGGTAAATCCAAGTGTTTTGATTGGTGCTTTCTTGTTCAGGACTTTGCCATACAAGCCGTTTCCATAGAAAAGGTTATAAGCCATGGGTTTTTTTTTTTTTTTTACATTTTGTTTATATTCTGGTGAGTATTTTCACGACTCATGCTGTGTGTTGAAGGACCCAAATATTAAGCTCTTACTAACCGAGCTGGAGGGCCATACTGGGGAATATTGGTTGAACATTGTGGAACTAAAGATGGAGCGCAGCGAGGTCCATACAAAAATGACCAAGGTGCAATATTCCTCAGTATGGCTTGGGCAAGCTTAGTTAGAAAGTAGTTTATCATATGGTACTCCGGCCATGGTTGTTTCTTGAATTTGTGGCTTTTCAAGAACAAAAATTACACAGCTTATGACCGCTTCCAAATAAATGGTCGGCATAGCAAAATCCTAACCAAGAAAGAACCAAATTATCACAATGCTTGCATTTACCTCAAAACTACCTTACCGCAGGACTGAGGAGGTAAAGCTGGCAGGGCAAGCAACCCCCCACCCTTAGCTCAAGGTCTAGATCCACCCCTGATTACCACAATATTTTCTGTAGTTGAATGATAATTGAGCTAATTATGTGTCTTACTGTGAGTACAATAGTTGTGCAAAGTTTAATCATGTCTTTAGAAATCAGTAATGTTCAGAGATATTATTGGCGCAGGATATGGGGAAAGTGTTTTTATTGTCATTATTGAGAGCTTACTGAACACAGGCTGACCAGGGTGCACCTCAGGCTAAATGACATACCATCCTAGCTTACTAGTTAGTATGAAGAGTTGTACTGCGTCAAGAGAATTTGGTAAGCCTATTTATGGTTAGCTCTCACAAGCAGAAATGGTAACATGCTATTTTCAAAACAAAATAGAAAATAGAGCTAAATTTTGTTACCTATTACCATTAATTATCTGAAAATAAAAGTCTTGCCTTCCACATTATGTACACAGTGTGACATTGCAAATCTTTTAATTTGCATAATCTAAAAAAACCTTTGTAGCTTTCTTAATTGGTGTTGATAGAAGAATCCTCCTTACAAGAAGGGTTTTCTCTCCACTAACTAAAACATTCACTAATTAGCAGATAGTTTGAGGGCAATATTGTGTGTGTGAATAGTGAGTTGAGGAAAAATCATAGACAAATGTTAGGGTTAGTCTGTAGAATGAGGGGGAGAAATTTACAAAGCAAACTCTCAACCCCAAAATAAGGTTAACAAATGAAACAAACTCTGTGTGAAATTAAAAACTTTAATCACAGAAACAGCCAGATAGTACATGTATGAAAAACTGAAATTATCACGTTGGAGGGATTAACAAATATTTGACCATAACAATTATTCAGCAGAAGTGGCCGGCTTGGCGGTGATGTCTCCAAAAAGGCTTGTGGTGTATGAGGCCACCTAAGCAGAAACAGCCACAAGTCAAAAAGGGACCTTGCCGAGTACTGGAATATGTACTCATTAGATGTAGATGTAGAAGTCCTTTAAAGCCTTTTACTGACACCTTGAAAACAATATGAAACAGAGAGTTACTGTATTGATATGTACTAATTGATTGAGTAAAAGGGCTAGATCAGCCACACATCTTTTTTTCTTTTCTTTAAATAAGCCCTCAGACCCCCAAAAATAGATGTCTGTGATCCTCGAGTGTGAAATAGTTATGCTATATTTTTTAAGTTCTCTGTGCGGTGTTGCTAGTCAAGCCTAACAAAATTATACAGTCATTATTATTTTGTAAGGTATCATATTGATCAGCCACAGGTTAGCTTATTTGTTTCTGTCCAAACTGCACAAAGGCAAAGAAAACAATATGGGGTTTGGGAGAGGATGGGGAGTCTACAAATTGCTTTTCCTCAGGGGAGGATATTCTACAAGGAACTGGAATCATTGCTTTGTCCTCAGTTGGTACAAAATATGAAGGAGTTGTCATGGAATAGTATGGCTTTTTTGCATAGTCATACTAAGGGGGCAAGGACATGGTATTTACAATAACTTATCAGTTTTGCATTGTTTTGCTGTGATCCATTTTAAGTCTGGTCTATATGTTACCTCGAGATCAAACATTGTTTGCCATATTTATTGTTATGATCTGTCCTTCTGTGGAATGTTTGTTGAAGCTCGTGTTTCCATACTTTGAAGTAATTGTGAACTTGGTTTAAGTTGGTAACACGTTGATATGTTATTGACTGCAGTGGACTGTTACCTTTGAAGACATTCCAAAGCATTTTACATTTTCATAAATTCTTGTGTCTTTTCTGTGGTGTTGTTTTCATAACAAAGCCATGTATTTGCAAACTTTTTCTGACAGAGTATTGACAGCAAGCTTTACTCGTATTTTATTTAATTATCAAGATGAACTTACAAGCTCCTTGATTAAACCGTATTTGTTGTTTGGTGATTTTCCCAAGCGGGGCGAAATCTTGAAAACAGTTTTTTATTTTCGGTAAAATTGACTGCGGCGAGCGATTCGTCGCGAGCGATTTTAAGTGAGCAAGTTTGAAGTTCTCAAACGCTGCTATATCCAAATATATCCAGCTGGTTTTTTACATATGTAAATTTTAAACATATGTAAAATTTAGAGTGGAGTAATGTGGAGTACTCCTAAAAGAAGCAACGGAACACGGCTTGGTCACGATAAGCGGGACATACCTGCATCTGACACAGTCTTACTTTACTCAAATTTAAGCAGCTTCCAGGGAAAATACTCGAGTTATATTCCAACATACAAAATAGTATTGAGTTTTGGGTCAAAAATATCAAAAAGGCCTTTAAATAATACACAACTGGTGGCCCAAAAATAAAGAAAGAAAACTTGATTTCCGGTTCGTCGAGAGGATATTTTTTGGCAGCCATTAATTGCACCGGAAGAGCGGAAGGAGCGCTCGTGCCAGTCCTTCTCCGCATCACACATTGGACCAAGAGCGGACTGCCCGTTTCACCGCCCTATGTATAAGCGCCCTGGTATTTAGCGCTGAGGCACTTATAAATGCACCAATTTACTTATTGGGGTCACTTGAAAAAAATCAAATCAAATGTTGGTTTTTAAAGTGCTACTACGACCAAAACAATATTTTTGCTTTTTCTTTGGATTTCAAAACTGTGTTAACTAAACACCAAGTGACCCAAGCTTTAAGTTCTGATTTTAAAAAGACCCCTGTTTATTTTAACTGGAATTTTCTTATTTATTGGTCCGCCATTACTAATTTCAAAAATTTGAGAGAGCTGGGTCGAGGAGAAAATGACGTCAAAGACTCACTAGTTTAAGAGTGCAATGCGTGTGTACTGCAGCACGGGAGTTTCGGGCTTTCAGATTTTTAAACTCGTGTTTTGCATATAAAATAAGTTGCGTTTACACGCTGCAATTTTAAGATAGTGAGTAAATGACGTCACTTTTCCTTAGACCCAACCCTCCAATCGGTCAGTTTTGAACGTGGGTAATGGCGGACCGTGAAATCCAAAACTTACACTCAAAGTAAATAGGCTTTGGATAAATTTTGTCAGTCAAGTGTTGAGCAATCACACTTTCAAAATCTGAAGGAAAAAAATAGGTGATTTTTTTTATCGTAGTGGCACTTAAAGGAGATGGGGAAAACTTGAGTACCCGGAGAAAAACCACATGCAGCAAGGGAGAGAACCAACAAACTCACTCCACATATAAGTGACGCCGAGTCTGGGGATGGAACCTGGGCCACATTGGTGTGAGGTGAGTGTTCTCACCATTGCGTCATCCCTCACTCTCTCGAACCAGGGATACATCAGAGTGCTCGACCTTGCAGCGTGCAGCTTATTGTTGCACAGAAATAGGTCTATTAACTAGGTTGCTACAATCAGTGGCAAAAGTCTTGGGACACTCATCATTTGAAGTTGGTTTTCTTACTGAGTTTGAAAAATTGCCCCTTCCCCCCAAAACAATGTTGCCAATAGTGAACATACATTTCTTTATCTATTTCAACATTGATTGGGGGGAAGGAGTTTTATTTTGAAGTTTTCAGTGGAATTTTGACAGTTATGCTTAGTTTTTGACGTCTGAGAGGTTTTCAGGCCCATTCTGACACTAGCGTCCCAACTACTTTTGCCACTGATTGTAGGTTGAAACGGTAAATTGACCACCGCCAAATCGAAGGGGTAACGCTCGAAATGTCGGCTTTCAATTTTCTCTACAGTGGTCAATTTACTATATCAACCTAGTTGATAAACCCTTTTCAAGCTTTAGTCTTTCGTCAGAGCGAATGGATCATTTCGTTTAGAAGTCAGTTCGCTCTAACGAAGGGCTAATGCTCGAAACGCCAGATTTCGAATTTCTTTATGGTGGTCAATTTTATACCATACCAACCCAGTTGATAAACCCATTTCTGTGTTTTATTTCCCCACCGACGCAGCACCATTAAACTTTTTTATCCATTTTAGCTTGTTGGTATTTTACTCTGATCTGAAAGGTTTTTCCTCTAAGTATTCTCGCGTTTACCAACTTCCCTCAACATATAACCAGCATACCCTGATGCGACTCAGCCCAAGAGGCTTGGTACAATACAATACTTACTTAATTGACCACTCCCCATAGGAGCTTTTCAGGGCCAATGAAACAATCAACGAAACGACAGAACGCAACAGCAACAACTTTTAAGAATCCCAACTGGCCGGAGGCAAACCAGTTGGCAGTTGAACCAGGGACTCCCAGTAACAAATTCAACGAGTGGTCAGAGCGGGTCTTGAAACCGGGATCTCTGTATCTCAAGGCAAGCGTCCTAACCACTGGGCCACACTGCCTCCTTCGGTCTTCACACGACAAACTAAAGTTGGCAAATCTGTGTTGGCAAACTCAAGTTGGCGTGTGTGCAAGACACATGTTGGCAAACACTTGCCGACAAATAGAACTTGTCTCTATCCTCGCCAACTTTTTGTTGTTGGTTAACTCGTATTTGACGTGTGAACGATTGGCAAACGTGAGTTTGCCAAATTTAGTTTGTCGTGTGAAGACCACTTTACCACTTTACAGATAAAGCGGTGGGTCTAAAGACTGTGAGGACCACTAACAAATCGCGTGCGTAACTTACGCGACGAAGCCGCGTGAGCGAACTGGCGAGAGGAACACTTTTCCTCTCCCCATTCCTCTCGCCGGTTCGCTGGTTGACTTGTTTTCCTCTCGCCGGCTCGCTCACGAGGGCTTCGCCGCGATGTAACTTATGAGCGCGATTTCCAAGTGAGCCAGGTCTCAGGCTAGTGGGTCTAAAACACAAGTCACGGGTCAGTGAACTTTGTCACTTTGCTTCAGATAAATAACCAACACCAAAAGTGTCTCCCAACCCTAATCCGCACTCAGGTATACGGGAAAATTTTGGCTTCGTTGTTCATCAGTGGAGTAGGGCCTTTTAGTCTTGACCTGTGGAATGTGGCTTGTGTTTTAGACCAACCCGAGGTAAAGTGCCACACTCTTAAACCCACTGACATCTTAATAAATAAAGTTTATTAACCATACGTCGCGACAAGAAAATAACAGTTTGAAAGGCAACGCGCCTGGGCCCGGGTGTTCGAAAGACGATTAACTTAATCCAGGACTAGCGTAAACTTTTTTTTGGGTGAAAGTTTCTTTTGCTTCTTTTTCTTTTTTCAAGATTGACTTCTTCTAAAGTAAAGTTTTGCCGAATACCAGCGATGAACAGCATTTGGGAGTAGAAACATAAACTCCTTGGTTAATTTTTAATCTGGGATTACCGTTAATCGGCTTTTAAACAACCGAGCCCACGAGTCAATGGAAATCGTTAGCGACCTTTTTAAACAAGTCTTCCTGTTCTTTTCACAGAAATGTTCTCTTTATTTTTACAAGCTAACCAATTCAAGCTCAATGAGTTCGATAGTCCATTGATAAAAGGTTCTGTGAGGCCTCTTTTTAATACACAGCGGATAGATCTAGAATAAATGGACTTGGTTGTGATGAAAGTCCAAGCAAGTATACCTCAGTTTACTACCGCAAGGAAATAACAGGTGATTTGAAACAAGCGAGGGACCATGGACAAATATAACAATACACTGAATCGAAACAATTCAGCAAGTTTAAAGGTTACTGTTTCAAACACAAGAAATCAAACTGTTTGTTTTGTTCCGAAAAGTAGGGAGCTAACTCGCTGGATTTTCAGGGAATGAAACAGTTCAGAACCAACTTCCAGTATCATCGGGACTCCTAACTAAGACATTCTTCGAGCCTTCAGCATAGTCCAAGGAAAAAGATAGAACCTCATGGCAAGTTATTTGTGTCACTAAACATATTTATCTTTGTTGATGGCATTAATATCCGCAGGTGAATAACTCTCCATCATCTCGTGCTCAACATTCTCCAGTGACCACTCGTGAGTTACGATCTCCAGAGCTTCCCACTCAGCCTACAGACAAAGCAACAATTGAGACTTCCAAAGGGGATATGAGTGGAAGGAGGTGTTGTTTATCCTTTCTCTCCAAGTGATGACATAGAGATTTTACTCCAATGCTAGACAATTTTACTTGACTATAGGGAAGATATCGTTGATGTCACCTATTGTAATTAATGTGCCAACCAGAGCCTCAAAAGACCTTTTGTTCCTGTGGTTGGCACATTTTAATAACAAAAGCGATGTTTGTAAACAGATATCTTCCCTGTAGGAAACCCTTAGGGACAAAAGTTCCAACAACATCTGTCTACTCAACCATAATGTATGTCCCCTTTGATGATCCCTTCCTTTCTGGGAAAGACACTTTTAAGTTTAAAAATTTCTCTAGTAGCAGACAATCTTATTCATCGTTGATGCAATCAGATTCGTTGATAAGATCTGAAGCACCTGGCTAAGGAATGGTGGCTCAGTTGGTTGAACATCGGGGGCTGTCATGCGGGAGGTTGTGAAATCAACTCCGGCCGGGCCAACACTCAAGGTCTTTAAAGTGCTGCCTTTGTAATGACATCCGCAAATGGTTAGACTCTCTTGTCTTCTCGGATAAGGACGATAAACCGTAGACCCCGTCTCACAACCCTTCAATAGGGAGTTTAAGAAACCACGACGGCTACGGCTACGGCGACGAAAACGTCACTTCAAAATATAAGTTTGAGCTATTTTAAGTATTTCATGATTATTCCACTTTGTTTTTATTATACAATATGGGCGAAGTGTCCTATAAGAGGATTAATAGGGACGGATTTGAAGTAAAGAGTGCGGAGACTGAAAGATTCACTGTAGTTTGTCCACGTTGCAGTCAAAACCTAAAATTTGGTCATTTCACGTAGTAGTTTTGACGAGTACAGGAGATAATTGTTAAAAAATGCGTGCCGCACGTGCAGCACGATCATTTTGGTTCTTTTAACCAATAATATTACTGCTTTTTGGCGTTGTAGTTGCTGTAGCCGTTGTCGTTTCTTAAACTCCCTAATGTTCAGAACCCGTGGGACGTAAAAGAACCCACATACTACGAGTATTCGCCATGAGTAGGGCATGGAGTTCCTGTGCTGTGGGCTGTCTTCTGTGGTGTATCATGGTTGGGAGGTAAATGCTCGGAGATATTAGCTACATCAAGCTACTCTAAAATCCGAGGGTAAATAAAGATATGATGATGATGATGATGATGTGCACACATTAAAACAGTACAAATACCTTGAATGCCTTGCTGGGATCTTGGGGCATCTGCATCTGCATTTGCATTTGTTCCTGCATGACTCGAGTTTGATCAGCAGCTAACAAAGCCAAGAAAATACAAAAAGAAAAAATTGACTTAAAACGTATCCTGTCATATGATACAATTATTGCGTTCGACATTAAGAGATTTGGTTTATCAACGCAGTTGATAATGTAAATTGACCATCGTACAGAGATTCTAAAAGCTGACGTTTCGAGCGTTAGCCCTTCGTCAGAGCGAATCGAGGGATTATGGGCTACGCGTAGTTTTTGTAGTAGAGTAGGAGCTACGCTATTGGTGGTAACATGGCAACGTGAAAAATAGGAATATATTAGTTCAATGAAAAGCGTTCGTTATTACTGTGAGGATTACGGGTGCCGATTTGAAAGACGAATTTTTGTTCCAGATTCTTGCGGCTTTCCGTCGTACGTAGATGTAGGGAAAGGCCGCAGATAGCCATGTGTGTTTTGGAGTGGTTAGGCAGATTAAAATGGCGAGCGACTGGCTTAGATGCATCCTTGTCATTCTTCTCAACATCGCGAAGGTGTTCGCGGAATCGGTCACCTAGTCGTCTACCTGTCTCACCAATGTATAATTTATTGCATAACGTACAGGTTATGCAACAAATGACATTTGCGGAGGTACATGTGAAACGATCGGTGATCTTAACAGATCGCTTAGGTCCCGATATCTTGCTAGTGTTAACAATGAAAAGACAAGTTTTGCATCGTGAGCGCGCGCATTTGAAAGTGCCGGGTTGCTCGTTGGTTTTGAGCGCGCTTGATCGACAGTCGTCACTACAAACGTCACAGGTACAGTGTCACCTATCAGCGCCCCAACACAAGAAGACTTGACACTTAAATAAAGGCCCCTATGATTATTGTTAAAAGAGTTAAAGGCCAGGTAAGCCGAACACAAACCATTGTCTTGACCCAACACAAGAGAGTACATGCTTCTGAGGCCAAATACATTGATGAAATACCAGGAAACTGAACTGACCCTGAAAACAAAAACAAAAAAAGCACACACATTTGAAATACTGTTTTCTTAAATGTGAGTTGATGAGCTGGCAAATTCTGAAATTCCTGCAATCTGATTGGTTCATTCAGCATTCAGCATTACTTTACTACCAAATCATGGCAAAAATCAATACGCACTATCTTGGTGATGGTTAAATACAGTGTAATTTAATTGAAAGTTCTTTGAAAAGCATTCTAAAACACTATTATAATATTAGCAGAGCTCAGGCATGCGAAGTGCATCAGCGGAGCACCATGGGTAAGGTTTTTTGGGAAATCTATCCATGCGAGATATTTTGGTTATGACATCTGCCTACGCCCACCCGTCTCTACAGACTGTCAGGGGTAGAGCCTGAGGTGGCGAGGCAGGACAGCATCTGGGAACGCGAGTGATCATTGTGTGTCCCCCTCGGACAGAAAAGGGTTAAAAAAATCTGGGTACACTCAACTAAGCAAAGAAAGCCTTGAGAAATAGAGCGAGAGACAAAACACTTATTTACAGTGGTTAGCTTTCAGGCAGTTTTCCTTCTTAATGCATGCCTCACTGCCTCACATATTTTGTAAAACTCACTAAAACGAACAAGGCCTGTTCAAACACATTTGCGATTCTGTGTTGACAGAGGTTCTAGCATATTATTTCAACGATCACATTTATAGGTTTTTTGTGTGTAATTGATGTCCAGTCGTGAGCTGCTTTGTTCGAGTGTGAAACTGCAGTCGAGTAAGCGAATTTACTACGCTTTAGCTTTTTAATTAGCAAGATTTTTCATGTTGTTCTAAACTGCAGAGAGGTGTCAATTAAGATTATCAGTCAAACAGGAAATGTTGTGAAAGAGATTACTGTGAATGTAACTTTAGTTTTAGTTGTTGATCAAAATTGTTGGTTATTGTTTGCAACGCTTGTTTGTTTACTGTTGTCATCTCAGAGGTGTTTGATCTCTGTTAACTGTATACACTAATGATGATTAATTTTGTACTTTATGGAGAACCATAGTTATCTCCGTATTCACTATATTGCTTTCTGGGGTTAGAAATGGGAGCTCTGCTTATCTACATATTATTATTGTAATATATTATTTGTCTTAAATGTGACCAGAAGAGCATCATTTTATTCCCTTCACAAAGGACCAAGTTTACATCATTCACCAACCTTTGATGGTCCATGGTGTTAAGCCTCACTGTGGAACATCTTAATTTAACTTTTTCCCAACAGGGACTTCCCAACTGGTGAATAAAAAACTACATTGTGCAAAAAGTCCCAGCTTCAATCTGCCATGGGGTGTCAAAGCAAAGCTTACTTAGGCGTAACAAGTATTTGTGAAATGCATGAATGAAGGATTCATAACACCTGTGTGCCTGTTTTAATCCTTGGTCTTCTACATGCAAATAATACACATACCATGAGGCATCTAGAGTTGTTAAGTCTATTCCACGCTGCAACATTGCCTTGAACCGCAACGTCAATGGGAAGGGTACTTTAGCTGACAAGAAAAAAAAAATGAAGTCTGGGAACAGGCTTTCGGGTAACAATGAGTTGACTTTTCCAGGGTTTTCAACAACATCAGGAGACTGCCAAAACTTGCTGGTTATTTAACTTGAACTTGATGCACACCGCAATTGAGAATTCCCCCAGATGTCACATTGTAACACAAAAACATGAACCACAGAACACAAACCTTAGATCAGCCAAACTTTGTTCACAAAAAAAAAAAAAAAAAGAAAAAGGATCTTGTTCCAAAATGCAGGACGTGCATTATAAGAGGGCCAAATTTGAAATACTTCCCAGAAGAGCATGCCTAAGACCCCTCAAGAAGCCCCCTCTGTTGGCACTTGTGGTCCCTTCTCCACCGACCCCTTAAATTTTGCCACCTACCCAAGTGATCATTGCCATACATAACGGAGATGATTTACAACAATGCTGCTGATATGTTTCTTTAAATAATGTGTCTAAAGGAAGGACACGTTTAAGGTTGCAAGATAAAGACGACGCAACTTAAAGCAAAGGAAGATTTCATAACTTTTCAATAATATTTGGGCCCCGTAGATCGGGGACCACTACCAGTATGAGTTTCTTTCGTTTTGAGCACATGCACTTCGAAAAATGTCGGCCTCCAAACCATATCCGCATGCTCAGTATGGAAAACGCTTAGTTGTAGTTGTCCTTGTTCTCTAATCTAAAGGCTCCTATTATCTTCCCTTTGCTTTTATAAATCACTAACAACCCAAAATACATTTTGGAACAATACAGTACCGCTCAAAAGTAAGTTACCACCTCACGTCGCTATCATTAACAAAATGGTGTTCTGGGTTATGAATGCACAATAACAATAGTAGGCACCATCCTAAGTACTTCAAAAAAATTAATGCAAAACAGGTTAAAACAGTCAAAAAGTAGGATCCATACAGCAATGCCAGACCCCTTTGTTTTTGCCCAGCAACAATGAGACGCCTTACTTGTAATAAAGCCTGAATAATGCCAATTTATCCAGCCACCAATCAGGATCATTGGTAACACATTTGTGATGTTTCCTTTGGCCATGTCAACCATCATTGTTGGGTCTAAGAAAGCCAAGCAAAATGTGACAGTAAAGTGAATCAAACAGGACTGTGCACTGTTCACTTGTGCGAAATTCCTGTTTTGGACCAGGGTAACAACTGTCTAATAAATTATGCAGATTTGAGTGACACTATACGTGATGTACATGTACAAGTTACACTGTATTTGCAACATTTTTATTCACTTGCGGCCGAACTTCCATGTGAATAAACCATACCGGATCAGTCCACATGAAGTGTGACAACTGTACACTGTCAGTCAATCATTTATTGATTTGGTTAAAAGAATAAGGAGGGTAGGGAGGGCTTGAAAGAGAGGCGGGCTTGATAACATTCTTCCTCTGAAAAAGGGGGGGGGGGGGGTTCTTACTAGACAGGGGGTCTTAACAGAGGATTTACAGTATATGCAGTACACCTGAAAAACTCATGTGGTTTTAACAGGATTTCAACCCATGACCTCTGCGATACCAGCACAATAATACTCTACCAATTGAGCTATGAAGCCACTCAATAGGGAGAACCTGAATTTGTTGTTGGGCTCATGTGCTCCTGTGAAAGGACTCGACAAATGAAATAAATGTACCGGTATATGTTTGAAGTGTGGGTTACAGATAAAAGACAGAGGTGTCTTAAAAACATTATTGTCCAGAAAAGTGCGAGGATAACTTCTCCCTTTCATAAATTTTGTAATCCGCAATTCAAATATATATATATACATATGTTGCAGGTCATTTTGTTCCTTAGGTTAAACTGCAACCACACTTTAACTTTTTTCAACCTAGATCGAGTTGTTTGAACCTACAATCAGGGACAAAATTAGTTGACACATTGTGTGTGAAAAGTGTATTTTAAGTGTAAAATACAACTATCATTTGAATCATGCTCTAAATTATTGAGAAGACCCCCCCTCCCCATTCAATGTTGCCAGTTTGTACCTAAATATCACAGGAATGACAGTGCAACATTGTTTGGGGGGAAGGGGGATGAATTGGACTGCCTAAGAAGGCTAAAAGATAGAACCAATGCGTAATAGGGGGTAGAAATGGTTAATGTGTCAACAATTTTGTTGCTGATTGTAGGTCAGTTTGGGGCAGGTACAAAACACAGGTCACAGGTCATTGTTTTACCAATACAGAGACAACCCCAACAGTTAACAAATGCTAACAATAGGCCTAATTAGTGTAAGCTTAAAGTTAGCTTTAATGAATGTTTAGGATACTATCTGTATTGGTAAAACAATAACCTGTGACCTGCCTTTTGTGCCTCCCCTAGAATGACCTAGGTTGAAACAAGTTGACCAGCAGCTGAAAGTTGAAACAAAATGACCTTGTTTGGTTGCAAATTATAAAGCTAAGGAACAAAATGACCTGCAACAATACATTAACTTTTTTTATGAAAGTAAATGAATGGAACAAATAACAAAATGATTCAACTACTACTACTACTAATTTATTATTATAAATAATGATAATGATTATTACTGTACATACCTGATATGGGATTCTTCACTGGTCCCTTCCTGTCCTGTGTCTTAAAGTAGCCCTCTTGTTCGTCGTTGAAGAAATGCCTTCGCATTTCAAAAGACTAAGGTAGCAAACAATGTGATTAAATAGATGACGTTAATGACCAATAATTCTTATTATTTAGACAAAAACAAAGGTATTTCAACAATAGGGCAACCAGAGTGCAAAATGAAGTGTTGGTGAGATACATGTATTCATTGTCATTTTCCCTACATCACATATGGTATGAAGTGCAACTCTAGTCCATTTCATTTTATTTACATGTAGGTACTAATTGTTTTCCTCCAGTTTATACTGGTTACAACAGCAAGGATAATATTACCCCACAATATACAAGCACAGGTCAGATAGGGGTATACATGTACAAGTGCCTCATAAATACTGTACTTATCATAGCTTGAGTTGTAGTCTGTGTGTAACAACCCCGTACATTATAATAGCCACTGAAATTTCAAGTGAAACTTGAAACTTCAAACACTAGAGTGCTCAGTATTGTACTGTTATTCGCCACCCTAACAAACACTCCAAAACACAGGTTGTCTTCCCAATTTCCAAGGTTTAATTTAGCCACCTATTTAAAATGAAGGTACCCTTTACTAGGTAATTCATGTGAGAGGGGTTTATGGCAGCTTTAAAATGCTGCTAACTGTAATGAGGGAATTTGAACTTGTTGTTGTTGTTGTTGTTATTGACCCCTGGGAGTAAGACTTAACATATTTTACTTTATTATATAAACACCAATGAGGGGTGCAGGGATGGCGCAGTGTTGAGAGCACTCGCCTCCCACCAATGTGGCCCGGGT
>NC_090872.1:30277631-30305131 GCF_036669935.1 Montipora foliosa
GTTACAGTCCATAAGCCCAGGGTTTTCGTTTGAGGTCGGAGGCCAGACATTTCGTCTGGTTGTTTCCCACTCCATGTCCAGTACTTTGATGCCAATATTTGAGGGATTTGTTTTTTTTTTTATTATAACAATTTTTTTAAAATTAATTTTTAAAGAGAATTTGAGTGAACTCTAGCCTTGCCTGGGAAAATGATTCTTGGGTTCCAGATACACTGGAAACAGTGTTTCTGAGTGTTCTATTTAAAACATTTCCTGAGGGGACATGCCCCTAGACCCCCCTGGGTAGCTTGCGTCTTGCAGCGCCAAAAATGTCTTGTCCCATGCTTTCAGATATATGTCCACTACTTTACAAAACTGTCGAAAAACCCTGATGAGCAGGTCTATTATTTAAAAAAAATTGAAAAGTAAAACTACAATATGACTATCAGTTAACCTGATGAAAACACTACATGGCTCTACTTCAAAAAGTCATCTGAGCAGACTACAAGAACAGTGCATCAGTTGGTTCTTGCATTTCCTTTGCCTTAATTAACCCTCGCCATTGAGAAATAAAATAATCTGGTGTTAGTCAGAGTAAAATCTATTAAAGGGGCAGTGTCATGGATTGTTAGTTTAAAATCTGGAAAGCAACGGAGTGCTGTTTACCGATGGCAAACGAAAATTAATGGCCAAATTTAATTCAAAATGGCTATTTCAGCTCACAGAAACAATTCTTCCATGTTTTTGGTTACGCATACCCAAGTTCTCCCCTTGCAAAATTCTTAGATGAACTCCGTAATCACTTAGCAAGGCTCATGTTTCTTTTAAAATTTCATCAATTTTTGTGGTAGTGCACTATGTCACAGGGTTTGCGAGTGTAAGAGTGTAAGTCCATGGTGCCAATAAGCCTGCAGTGCGTGCATAACTCAGGAACATAAACAGGTCTGTTGCAAGCGTGCTTGAGTTTCAACAAAATGAGCCCCAAAATTGGCAAGAATTTGTGATGCTGCTGAATAATAAAGCAGCAGCTCTTTCCAGAAGGATGGAATTACCTGGATAAATAACCTTGCCTAGGAGAGTAAGTTTTTGACTTTGCAGAAACAATGGTAACCTCAGGAGTTAGGCGATTGTGATCTTTGTGTTGAATTCGCACCTTTCTTGTCAATCTTTAAAACAGTTGAAAGAAAAAAAACCTAAACTAACCAAAGCAAAAACCTGACACAGATGTATCCTTTGTTTCATGAGTAACCATGCAAGTTAACTTCATCACGGTGCCCGGTGAATTTGATGTCACCTTTGATTTTGCGATTTACTCAGCCAAAAGTACCATAGAAAAATTGAACATAGCAAAAATCTCCCAAAACGTTTTTGGCTGATGGTAACTTTTAATATTCTTTTTATACTGTTTTCATGTTGCAAATTTTGTTTCTGAAGGCAAACTATTTTATTCTTGATTGACACTTTCTGAAAACTTCCTTCTGCTCTTCCAATATTTATTTACTTTTTCATCCATATTTGTTTTGCATAAAGCAGGCTAACAAAGTCTCTACCTTGCTTAGTTCACATTTTTGAGCGTTAAAATAGAATTTTCAGTCCTATCTTTCTGACCACAAGTCGTATAATTACTTCACCCATCCGAATACTAACCCAGCCTGACAGGGCTTAATTTCTGTGAACTTTTGTCTTAGAAAGCTGTCAGACGCTCAGAGTGCAAGCTTAAATTTGTGGTGTAAAGGAAGTTGTAAGGGAACTTGAAAATGATCAACATGTCAGCCCCAAAGCTAATGTTTCTCGATTCCCTTTTATCTTCTTCAATCTTTCTGGGTTTACTATTTTACTAGTAACCAGTCATGTCTTCTCAGGGGGCTATTTACTTAAGACACCAACCATGGCACTACAATGATATCCGGTGTGACGGTACCTAAACAATATCGTGTACTATTAGAGCTACATATTACGCAACTTTAGACAACTTGAATCTCCTGGAAGACAAAATGCAGCTCAGTTGACAATTATGCTGTGTTACTGCACTACCACACATATGCAATGCATGCCTATTTTTATTTCACTGCAGTGATCCAGAAACAATTTAAGAATGAAAAAGTCACTGAAAACCGATTTAGTAAATTTATGGTCAAAATAAAAGGGATAATTCCCATGATACTACCCCTTTTGGTGTCCCTCCTAAGAGTCAATGGGGTAAATTCAAATCAGTACTCAAAACACATTATTTTAGAGACGCTTTTGATTTATAACTTTTTAGAACATTGTACATACACTGTACTATACTTTTATTTTCATTTCATTTTTCATTATTTATTCGCCATAAGGGGTACAAGAGAGAGAAGAAAAAAAAAAAAAAGTCTTACTGTTTACAATCTCATGGCGAGGAAGCCCAAAAGAAGCCAGCAGGCTTATAGAGAATGGGCTCCCTCAGATAAATAAATGGAACAGAATTTTAATTTTATGAGGAAAAATGGCAGAGCTACTGTAAAAATCTTATGATAAATTAGATAGTCATATTGATCATAATTAGGTTAAAAAACAGAGAAAGAGAGGAAAAAAAAAAAAGAAAAAATTATCTTTTATATATTGTTCTTATCCATTTTAGTTTTATTGTTTTAAATGTAGTTTATTTATTATCTATTTTTCTTGTAAAGCACATTTGATTATAACATTGTATATAAATTTGCTCTATATAAATATTGTCCCTGTGATGTTATCCACGCGAGAAAAGCTAATGGCTGAAACCTACAATACTCGTCACATTTGTTGGAACACCCATCCCTGTTTCCCCCTTCCTCCAATGTTGATTTCCACAACTACTAGTAGTAGCCCGAAAAATTCTCACACAACATTGAATTGGGGGGAGGGGGATGTGGTATAAGCTACGATCTTGTAACACGATGATTCTGGATTATTCGCTAAGTGTTCCAACTAAATATGTCTAGCATTGTATGAGTATTGGTGTGCGTTGGTATGAAGCCGTGCCATTCCATATATGCCGTGCAATATTCCAACAGTTCCAAACTCGTGTGATAAGTACATTTTGTCCTCTGAAGACTTTAATAGGCTCTATTCCCAGATGGACTGACATGATTATCAAGTGCAATGGTCAGCGTTGATTGACATATTTTATATACCAAGGAGTCAGAATAGCTATGCAAATATACTACAGCCCCTGAAGACGTTTCTTTACGCGATAGGACTGACTAAATCAGTTCTAGCAAAAGAACAGTTCATCGGCAATGGTTGGTGCTCCGCTTTTGAAAAACTCAGGCTGAAACCCTGAAAATATAAAGCTAATGAAAATGACACCTGTTATTAATTAATGAAAAACGACAAGTCTGTAATTTCCCTGTTAAAGTGCAAAACGAGTCCATTGTTTGTCATACTCGCCTTCTGACCATACCACTGTTTACCCACATTAATTAGGTTAATTTATGTATGCACAATGGTGAAATAACTCAATGAATGCTTTCCAAATTCTGCCCCTCTAATGCTTGTTATAAGGAAGAAATGTATAGGCTTGAAAATATGACAACGTAATTAGACTTTTGCAATCACTGGTCTGTGATGACATGGTTTCGAATTGTGAATCTCAACGGTTTACCATGGTGAACCGTCGGTGAGCTGAAAGATAAACAGTTCATTTCTTTAAACAAACAATTCACCATGGTGAACCGTGCCGCAATAGCAGGAAATGTTATGGGATTGTTTTAATTTCACATTTACAAACTAGTTTAGATTACAACCTCGAGATAGGGTGGTTCTTATGCCCGGAAACTCTTTTCCCCCTTACATATCGAGCTAAAGTATCTGGTGAATCGCACGGTGAATCGTTGACAATCACTTCTCAATTGCAATTTGCATACATTAAGTCCATTTTAATTTAATTATCCTGTAGATTCTTCTTGAGTTGGTACCAGCTCCACATCGGCACTACTCGATATATTATTAAATACACACTGAACCTGACAAGACGTCAGCGACCCAAACTCTCTAGCTTTATTCCCTTCGCTAACCGTTGTCACGCCTTCAAATGCCAACATCAGTACCAGTGCAAGGAAGATCGCCCTTATTTCGATCGATTCTCGTCTCGATAATAATTAAAGCCCCCGATGTCATGTGCACGCTACGTTAATCAAAGTACACAGTGTCAACTACTTTACATGGAAATGCGGAAAAACAGCGTATTAAAGATGTTCCTTTACACACCACATAGTAGTTATAAGTATTTCGCCTTCAAAAAACTCTCCAACACATATTCCTTGATTATCATCATGTTCAGACCGTTTATCTTAGTAACAAGACGCCTACAAGGGCGTATCTGTGGAATGCGCAAACAGTTAACACAAATTGTCCAGTTACAGTGAACTTCAAGAACAGGTAGACTTCGGAAAATGGCGAAAGATTACTAGAAAGATACATCTGTAATATAACTTAAAGTTTTTTGTTGTAAAAACTCATTACTAATGTTACTAAATTTGCAAATGCAAACAACGAAGCCCTATTAGCAGGTTATCAGGATACCGGATCTTTTATTTATTTATTTTTTGGAAGGAGACTTAATTCAAATCCTACAGTTTTACTTGCTTCGTTAACTCCTTTCATTCAAAAATTACAGGATCAGCCTTAAATCATCCGAAAAACTTATTACAAATCACAGTTCAACAACTTATCATCCTGGGCCAGTTGTTCAGAAACTGGGTTTTAAAACGAGTTTTATCCTCTACTCCCAAATGCTGTTCAAGGCTGATATTCAGAAAAACTTTACATTAGAAGAGGTCAATCTTGAAAAACAAAAATAAGCAAAGGAAACTGTGACCAAAAAGTTGAAAACATGAAACAAAAGTTTACGCTAATTCTGGATTAAGGTAATTGGCTTTCGAACAATCGGGCCCTGTAATCGACGTCTGGTTCTGTAATCCTGGTTTAGTTCCTTGCAAACTGTATAAATTTCCCGTGGCGAAGACAAGAAGACAACATCCGTGCTCTATTTCTCTCAATGCTCAAAAATTCCGTAATTGCGTGTTGTATAGTCCAATCCAAAGTTCTAATTTTACAATTCCATTATCTTGATTTCAGTAACTTGGTACCAAACGTTCCACAATAACTTGAAATTTCGTTAAGAAAAATCCTTAAATTTAGTAGTCCAGTCTGGATTGAGATCGCCAAAACTCTCTCTATCATCGATTCAAAATTCAACAAAAGCTACAAGTAGTAAATAGTTATCAGAAACTACAACAGTTCGTCCTGATTCTACACTCGAGCTGAACAAAAAACCCAAAAAACCCTTGTCATCGTTTTCGAGAGAACAGACAAACAGCCGAAACTGTTCTGTACCTGCCCCTTACGGCACTGAAAAAGTACCGTACGTTGTACAATAGTACTTGACCGTAGTCCTTGGCCAAGAAACTTATCTTAGCCAAAAGCGCGAGAAGCGATCAGGATACGGGATAATTAGGTAAAAAAATTGTGGGGATACGGGATTTTTAGTCTGGAGGTGGGGGGGGGGGGGGGGGGGGTGGAATTGCGGATATACGGGATATTTTTTAAAGTAAGAACGCATTGCGTGTGGTAGTGCAGTAACTTTACAGTGTTTTTTTCCATGACTGTCAACTGAGCGGCGTTTTGTTTTTTCCAGGAGATTCAAATCCTTGCACAATATGTAGCTCTAATAGTACACGACATTGTTTGGTATCGTAAATCATTACTGTGCCATATACCCTCTAAAAAGACATGTGGTTCAGTAAAATACTAAGCCCAGAACGATTGAAGAAAATAACAGGAAATCGAGAAACATTTGGCTGCAAAGCCGATATGTTGATCATTTACAACTTCTTTTTCACCACAAGCTTAAGCGTGTACTCTGAGCTTCTGACACCTTTCCAAGACCAATGTTACTAAAGTTTTTTTCCCTTTTTAGTATCTGGATGGGGGACGTTAAAATATGCGACTTTTGCTGTCAGGAACATACGCCCAAAAATTCTATTTTAACGCTCAAAAATGCGAACAAAGCAAGGTACAGATTTTGCTAGCCTGCTTTATGCAAAACAAATATTGACGAAAAAGTAAATAAATATTAATATGTAGTTTTTAAGGAGAGCAGAAGGAACTTTTAGGAAGTGTCGATCGAGAATAAAACAATTTGCCATCAGCGAAAAACATTTCGGGAGATTTTTGTTACGTTCCATCAGAGTTCAATTTTTCTATCGTACTTTTGGTCATACAAGTAAAATCGCAAAATCGGAAGTGACATCGATTTTAGCGGCCGCCTGTGATCAAGTTATACCTTGCGTGTTTACTGACAACTCACGAAACAAAGGATACATCTGTGACAAAATGACGGCATAACACCTGGTTTTTGTTAGTGCCTTTTTTTTTCTTTCAAGTGTTATAAAGTTCGACATTCACAATCGTTGATGCTAGTCCAAGTGTCAGCTGAAGTTAAGTTCCTCCGAATGAGGTTAGTACTTGGATGGGGGACGGCTGCGAAGTCCCCGTGACGGCGATAGCTAATTCGTGTTTTTTAAACTTGATTTCATTTTTTTATCTTGTTTGGCCGTTCAAAGCTGTTTTCTTATTTTCTTTCTACGTCAAAACGGCGAACAAACTGGTTCCCAAGAAATATTGGCGTACGTATTCGTTCTATGCAAAATGCTTCTAATGAAGTATTCGTTGTATGCAAAATAATAATGTTCACAGTGAAACACACAAGTACGAAGCAAGATCTAGAAATAACGTAGAAAATTCTCCTTACCTTTAAAGCTTGCCTTTCTCAAAGAAAAAGCATCTATCCACTTTATCGAATACTTTAATACTGAAACAATCATGGCGGGCGGAAAGATTCTATTACAAATGTTTGCTTTCACCTATCTGACGGAAGTGTGTCACGGTGGCCGAGTGGTCCAACGCGCTAGCAGAGAAAAATCGTGATGGCTTGGGAAGTATAGGAGTTCTCCTCGGAGCAGGGAAGTTTGGAAATACCGTAGGGAAAATAAATCAGTCCACCCGAGCGGAGATTTATTCAATATCCGTGGGGTATGCACATTTGTGACTACCAACAAAAAAAAGATTCCAGCCCGGTTTTAAGACGTGGATGCCTTCGGCATTCCACGTAACAAGTTTACTTCTTTTCTAAAGAGACTTGACTTCTGATCTACACCTCTACAGATTTGCCGATTTCCTTGAAGTAAATACAATACTCGTCACATTCGTTGGAACACCCATCCCCGTTTCCCCCTTTCCTTCCTCCAATGTTAATTTCCACAACTACTAGTAGTAGCCCGAAAAATTCTCACACAACATTGAATTGGGGGGAGGGGGATGTGGTATAAGCTACGATCTTGTAACACGATGATTCTGGATTATTCGCTAAGTGTTCCAACTAAATATGTCTAGCATTGTAGTTACCAGATAAAGGGCAGTGAGATGCTGTAACTCTGCCTGGCTTTAATTAAGGGCCACCATAACCCTTGAGATGATCACAGAAATGGTGGGTACCGCCCTTTCCTAAATACATGTACAATAGACGGAACATCAATATTAATGTTGGTAAACACAAATCTGGCTTTGAGATGTTTTGAGAATTGGCCTTTCGTGAATCTTCTATCGAAACTTCAAGGTTAGAGTGAACTGCATTATTAGTGTAAACCTAGTAAAAATGATAAAATTATTTCAAAACTATTTGTAACCATTAAAGGTAAATTAAATTACCTCATTGGGAATGTACTTTGCATTTTCTCGCAGATTTCTGCTCCTCATTAAGGCCTGACTGGAAACAACACCAATGAAAAAAAAATAACAAAGATTTCAGTGAGGTTACTTTTTGTGGAAAAACATGCCAGATTGAAAAACCACCAAATTAATCCTGATATAAATATATGGATAGAGCTTCCCCGCAAAATTAATTAATTTGATACCCTGGCCTCTTTTTGATTTGTAAGGAATGCTGTTTCTTTTGAGTCAAGTCCTAAAAACAGCCAAACTATCAGTGCCCCTTCAAGTCTCTTCATATTACCCCAAAATGATATCAAATAAAAGTTACACAGTAAACACTTTGGTGGCTTAAAGTGCCCATCATCTCAACACAGTTTTCCACTTTATTTATTCTCCAAAATCGTCCTAAATACATTGTGATGTTTTTAGAACCTTTGGATTGAAAATTCACTTATTTATTTGCCTTGAAAGATGTAAAAAGTGGTTATACTTTGATCCATAACCAAGCAATGAAGGAGAGTGGGTTTAATACTAAGTTTAGTTTCACAAATTAATTTGTATTGCTGTTGAATAGAAAACCTTGCTGACTGTTTTATTTGGTTATCAGTGATATTTCGAACGAAATTTCAGGGATGAAGATCATAGCCAGGATACGAGGAAAAATCCCAGCTGGCAAGGTGATTTTCATCTCGATTGACACTACAACACTTTATCATGTCACAGCAATGTTATGGTACTAAGTGAAACATCAATTATTGCTGAAGAAGATAGTCATTTTTGTGACGTAACAAGTTACCATGGAAACAGGAAAGCTTGCAAAAACACCCCATATTTTGGCTTTAGTTGTTCATAACTGAAAAACAAAGTCAGTAACCCCAATTTTTTATTGCTCAAAAGTGATCAGCAGGCCAAGATGAAACTCTCTGCAGAGTTTAAAAAAATTCTGTGGAGCGGATTCAGAGCTACCTTAACTTTTCAATTATTTAAGGTGGCTCAGAACCTACTCCAAGCATTTTTTTAAACTTTGCAGAAAGTTTCATTCTGGCATGCTGATTACATTTCAGAAATAAAAAATGGGGTCACCAAGTTGGGTTTTGAGATATGAGCAGCTAAAGCCAAAAAATGGGGTGTTTTGCAGGGCTTTCCTGTTACCACGGTAACTTTTTAAGTCACAAAAATGACTGAATCTTCTTCAGTAATAATTGGGGGAGAGTAGAAAACAGTGACCCCTAGTCCATGGACTACCCCGACAGACTACCCATGCCAAACGGACTACCCTAAAATAGACTAATTTTACCAAATACTAATTTGATTGAGTACTACTGAAAGAACTGAATTGATTGTGCACTTACATTGCATGTACAATCTACCTTATTTCTTTTTGTCTGCACGGCCACATACGTATGACTTAATTCAGGAATTGCACCGGTTTCACTTCACTTACATGAAGTATTGAAAGAACATTGGAGAAACACCAAAACTGCGGCCAAAGGTTCTAGAATTTATTGCTAATCACGCCTGGTCCAAAAATCACGCCATTGATTTTGAAAACGCGTCAATTATTGACAAAGGCACTTTTAGAACCAGAAAAACATTAGAAGCATGGCATACCAGAGTGACACCTAACGCAGATAACAATTCTTGCCGGTTACTTGGGCAATACAACATTCTTTTTAACACACATTCATAACCATTTACATTTTTATTTCGCAGTTCACGCATTTTTATTCAAATTTTCTCATTTCTTTCTTATCATCATTTTACTCGTCGAAGACTGCAGTTCAGGCAGTCGAAAGCCTGTAATTTCTAATCATTTTATCCAGAGATCGTTTTTTTAAATTTCAACAACAATAAAAGCTAACGTTTTAATTAAAATGGGTGCTTAGACTTAAATGCTGTTGAACAAAGCTCTTTAAAATGGATGTTCACTCTTAGCACTAATTGTGACGCTGCTTACGACCAATAGTACTCACTTGAAATAGTATTTTTGAGGTAGTATTCAATCGACTGTTCGAAAGACTGATGAACAAACGCCTCACTTTGTTCATTGAAAAGAATCAAATCCTTTCGCAATCTAAATATGGTTTCCAAAAAAATCATTCTACCCAACATGCAATTTTAGATATTGTTAATACAATTCAAAGTAACATGGACACAGGATTGTTTTCTTGTGGTGTTTTTATTGACTTGAAAAAAGCCTTCAACACCGTTGACCATTCCATATTATTGTGTAAACTACATCACTATGATGTATGTGGAATTATCAACGATTGGTTTTCTTCATATCTATCTGATAGGATCCAAACTACTCTAATTGGATCCAGCATCTCTAGTAAAAGGAAAATAAGATATGGTGTTCCTCAAGGCTCTATTTTAGGTCCATTGCTCTTTTTAATCTATATCAATGACATCTACCTTGCTTCCCATAAGCTCAGCTTTTACTTATTTGCTGATGATACCAATCTCCTTTATGCTGACAAAAATTTGAAATCCCTTGAGGCAGTTGTTAATGATGAGTTAATGAAAGTTTGCGAGAGGTTAAATGCAAACAAATTATCGCTAAACACTAGCAAGTCCAACTTTGTTATTTTCCAACCCTATCAACATAAAGCTTACTATGACGTGAACTTAAAGTGCCCCTGTGATCAAAAAAACCACTTCCTTTTTTCCTTCAGATTTTGAAAGTATATTTGCTTAACACCTGACTGGCAAAATTTTGAGCTTTGATTTTTATCGAAAGGCCGTTTACTTTGAGTGTAAGTTTTGGATTTCACGGTCCGCCATTACTCACGTTCAAAACTGACCGATTGGACCTCAGACGGTTGGATCCAGGGAAAAGTGACGTCAGAGGCTCACTAGCTTAAAATTTCAGCGTGTGAACGCAGCTTATTATATATGCAAAGCGTGAGTTTAAAAGTCTGAAAGCCAAAAACCCCCCTGCTGCATATTAATTCTGCGGCATACACACATATTGCATTCTTAAACTAGTGAGCCTTTGACGTCATTTTCTCCTCGATCCAGCTCTCTCAAGAACATAATGTTAGTAATGGCAGACCATTAAATAGGAAAATTACAGTCAAAATAAAGAGGTGTCTTTTTGAAATCAAGGCTTAAAACGTGGGTCACTTAGTGTTTTGTTAACATAGTTTTGAAATCCAAAGAAAAATCTGAATTGATTTTTTGGTCACAGGGGCACTTTAAAGATCTACGATAATAGCTTACAGAAATCTATACCTCTTGAACGTAAAAACTATGTGAAATATTTAGGTGTTCTCATAGATAGTAACCTCCTGTGGAGATATCACATAGATCACATTTCATCCAAAATAAGCAAAGGTGTTGGTATTATTGAGAGGCTCAGGCATTTTGTACCTACAAATACTCTTATAAGGATTTATCGATCGTTAATTGAGCCATACATTTCTTATGGTCTGGGGCCAAGCTGCTAATTGTTATCTGATCAAAGTACTGTACTTATCCTGCAAAAAAGAGCTCTCCGTTTAATATACTTCTCTGACTGCAGAGCTCATGCAATTCCTCTGTTTCTAAGCTCCAGCATATTACCTTTGCATTTACTTTTCTTTAAGTATATCTTAGCTATCCTCATGCATGATGTTGCTAACCATTGCGCTCCCTCCAAAATTACTGATCTTTTCATTCGTTCTGACTTTATACACTCTCATTATACCAGATTTTCAGCTGTTGGTAATTTTCACGTCCAAGGATCTAGAACTAATCAACAGTTATTATGATATCCTTTTCAAGAACTGGGACAAGAATTTGGAACAAAATTCCTCCTAAGCTACGCAAGTTGAGTAAGGCACTTTTTAAGCAAAAATTGCGCAAATTACTCTTAAAGGTTTTAGAGATTGAGGAGGTCTATATATGTTGATGGTAGGGCGATTACTTCCTCTCGTCTTTCTTCTTTACTGATCTAGCTTACTTATTTGTTTATCATTACTGTTTATTGTTGCTCTCACTGTCACAACTATATTGTCAATAATTTCAATTAATTAAAATAATTAATTAATTTTAATTCAATTTTAATAAGTCTTGGTAAATGATTGTCAAAATCAAAATTGATCGTTAATTGTTACCCACCTCGAATAGCTATGCTAACTGTGGGTAACAAATATTGTACAGTTTTTGTTGTTTATCTATTAATAAATTGGTAAAATTGGTACCCGGTAGTCCGTTTGGGTAGTCCGTCGGGGTAGTTCATGGACTAGGGGTCAGTGTTTTCAACTCTCCCCAATAATAATGGGTGTTTGATATGGTACCATAACATTGCTGTTAAGTGATTAAATGTTGTAGTGTCAATCCTTCTAATAAGAACGTTTCTTTCAAGTGTTGAAACTGGTTTGAGCCACCTTAAATTACCTTCCGATTCCTTCGCACGTACATGTACACAATACATGAACATACACACAAAAAACACTAACCTATCCGAGACTTGCAATAAATCCAATTCCTTTTTAGATTGTAGAAGCATTGAAAGATAATGCCTGATTATTCCAACAAGAAATGTAATCATTACAATAGGTAAGATAACCCACAATCGTATCGCTGGATCCAGCAACAACTCCGCCATGATGGAGAGTTTTCAGGTCACGTGTTTAAACGGGATAAAACATGGTGATTGACATGACGTACTGATTAAGTGCGTAAGAGTTCAGTGATGGGGTATGTACCGGAGTTCATATGACCAGAGTTAAAGGAAACGGGATGAACGTTTGAGAGGGGTGCGCCATGTTTTGATAAAAATAACAAAATTCGTGGACGGACAGTGACGGCAATTTGAGAACAACACGTCATGTAGCGTTGGGGTGACTCTTATCTCTGCAAATGCGGCATTTCTCAATCTCAATTGATCATGATCCTGTTCGATCCAAGCTCAATGCCACGATGCCATCTGAAGTGGTGCCTTACTTTGTCAGTTTGTGAAGTAAATTCTGTGTATACTTAATTCGTAATGGAGGCATTGCTCTCGGGCCAGGTAAGCTAAGTCTTTTTGAGCATTTGATACAGTGTACAGTACATAAAGTTGATGATTTTAGAATGTGTAACTTTTCATGTATTTGAACCATTATATTTTGGGTTGACGCAAAAAACGGGCTTGCATGCTTGAAACTGCATAACCTACGGTAATGCGAGCAAAAAAAAAAACGTCCAACTTGTCTCGCAACGTTGCTGCGAACGAAACTAGTCGAAAAGCGATGCTGCGCGTTTTACACCCCACGCACAACCTGTCTTGCAACAAAAAAAAATGTGTTGATTTTGTTGCAGAAAGTACAATGTAGACACGCTGCAGTAACTTGCAACACTATTTTTTGTTGCGAAACATTTTGCGCGTGGGATGGAAAACGTGCAGCATCGCTTTTCAACTAGCTAGCTTCGCTGCAATGTTGCGAGACAAGTTGGACGTGTTTGTTGCTCATATCGCCGTAGCTTTAATTAAGCTTATATAAGTTGCATATTATTGACACACAGCTACTAGGAGTTACTGATAGCAACAGAAGGGATGCGAGGGCACCTAAGAAATACGATGACAAAGACAACGATCTTTATGTGCATGTACAAATAGTGTTGAAAAGTTGTTTAAGACTAGCAGTAATTTCAGATTATTGAAGTGCGTTTGACAGTCGCTTTGGAAGCAAAGGAGGGTAGGGAAAGAAACAATCTAATAAAGGACGGAAGGTTGAGGATATGAGCTTGTACTTCTTAATTAACATGGTTTCAATAAGTGCCGAGTACTATAACTCGTGTGACAGAATTGAAATACTTTGGCTTTGGCTAGACTCTGAATCATGAGTATATGGCATAATACTCATATATTTGTATATGGCAAATAAGTAAGATGCTGCGTTCTACTATTATATTGTATTCTTGTAGCGGCAAACGGGTAACGAGGCATATCAATAGTCGCTTGTCATATGCAAATTAAAAGGAAGGGCATAACGATATTGCTTGTTTACAAACATTGACATCACATTTCTTTTGACATTCAAATTTGCCAACCATGGAAGAAAGGAAGTCATTGTTTCAACAGCGAATTAGGGTCTGGTTGGCATATTAATAACAATGGGTGACGTCACGAGAAACATTGCTATTCTACAATCTAGGCATGTTCTGTTTGATTTAAATCTTTTTAGTTTCACACCCAGGATTCAAGGTGTGGTGAAAATAACAATACAAATAGTCCCCTGAGAGGACATCTGGTTGCTAGACAGTAAAATACTAAGCCAGAAAGAATTGAAGAAAATAAATGGAAATCAAGTAGCATCAGCATTAAGGCTAACATGTTGATCATTTTTGAGTTTACAAGTTTCAAATTCAGCTTGACACTGCTCAATAAAACTACCAACTTGTTTCAGTGCTCATCTTGCCATTAATTTGCACAACAAAAGTTCACTGTCGGGTGAGGCTGGTATCTGGATAGGAGACCAACTAGATATACAGTGTACAGCATGTGATTGTCTTTTGTTGATGCCATATGCATTGAGGAGAGAGGAAAACCAGAGTACCCGGAGAAAAACCTCTTGGTGCAGAGTAGAGAACCAACAAACTCAACCCACATAATTATGATGCAGAGTCTGAGAATTGAACCCGGGGCACATTGGTGGGAGGCAAGTGCTCTCACCACTGCACCATCCTTGTGGATTCAACCACAAGGTGAAGTATACCGGTGAAGCTGGCTGATTTAACATGTTTATTATACCAGGCTACGTAGACAGGCTATATACAAACAGCACTTGCAGTGTAAACTAAAGGAAAAATACAATGGTTTAAGTTTTAAAGACAAAAAACAATGGCAAAAAAAGGGGGAAAAAAAACCTGAAGGTGAAAAGCATGACATTTTGATCTTGACTCCTGGTATCAAAAGATACTCTGACTCTTTAAAAAAAAAAGTATCTAAGCCCTGCTTGAGTCAAAGTCCTCTAGAAAACTGAAAAAGTCTTGTGTGGTTAGAGAGGTAATAACTGGGAAATGAATTTATCAATATCGATAACTGAAACAAAGAAGTGGCTAAAAGAAAACAAAAGGTTATTTGAGTTTATAAAGTTCTTGAACCAGGAATGTGACATCATGTCTTGTCTTTGACTGGATGTTAGACATGTCTGATTCGCCCCTCGATAACATCCCCAGTGCCCTTCCCCTAATCTCCTAGTTATTTGGGTGGAAGCACTGATCTTTTTGATTGTCGTAAGGTTTTGGAAGTGTTATTTGCAGCCTTGTTAAAAGGTGAGGATGCTTTATGATTCAAGGGAAGGTTGGGGGTGGGGGGCAGTCTGAAGATCATCTTTATCATTCCTATTCTTATCAGTTTTTCATCAAAAAATAAGTGATTTTAAGGAATTAATTGTTAATTTTTTTATTTTTTCCCAATAATAAAGTAATAAAATGAAGATACCCCTGTGATTTGAGTTTATAAAATGTGACTACAACTGGGGTCAGATCAAGCATTGACAATTTGAGTGGATATTATTGATTTATAACAGTGGATGTTATGTTGTTTATTTACATCATGTCTAGTTTTTAACAGTCAATCTGATAATCTTAATCATTACAATGATAATAATACATGTAATGGCTTTATTGCAGTGTTTTCAAAGGATTGGTCTTAATCTGGGACGATACAACTACAGTATCACAAACATATGAATACAACTACAACTAATAATAAAATAAAAATGCTAATTGTACCACAAACTAATTCATAAACAACAACAACTACTACTGCTACTCCTTTTCCCCCTCTTCATCCTCCTCTTAATTGTTGATTGTTGCTTTATCAGGCACTACAACTGAACAGCTATGACAAGTTATACTTATTAATGTCAAAATGGAAGTTGCAAAGACTGTTCAACCCACTGTGTTACGCTGGCAAGGTGACAAGTATTGAAGATCTGGAAAGTCAACTCAGAACAAACCTGGTTGAATTGAGGAGAATGGTACCATTAGACTCCGATGAGTTGAACACCATAAAAAGGATGATTGAAGATTCCAAGATGGTGAATTACGAGGACTTACCTCGCCTGCTTGTAAGTTGATACTGTAACATGCATTGCAACCAAACTCTAGGGAGAGTGATCGTAAACTACCCAACATTTCAAGTGAAGTGAACCATTCATTACTTACATTTGTACATGTAGTCTAGCAGGTGTTGACGACATACATTGTACATTTAGGTTTATAAAAATATTGTCTTATTGCTCTAATGCCATGCACTTATGGTATCAGTGTGAAAATTCATAACAGAGCTAATTATCAACACTTCAGTCTGGAAACTATAAACTAAATTACAATGCGTCTTGTCACAGATACATTATAGATAGTCATTAAATGCAGTTGAATGTAATTTAATGGAGTTAACAACAGCGGCACTTGTTTGCTAGTTGTGGCCAGTGGTGTTGTCAGGTTGGTGTTCCTCGGTGTGTGTACTGTGGGGCATTGTTTTTGGAGCATTTTTAGTAGTTAATTCTCCTTCCCTCCCCTCCAATCTTCCACTGTTTTCATCAGTGTGATGTGTGTCTGTCTCCTGTGATGAGTGGGTGCTCATGGCTGGGTTTCCAGGATTTCCCATCCATGGGAGCAGTCTCCATCTAGGAGCTGGCCAGCTTCCAATAGTGGAAACTCCTGGATGTCTCAGGCACCCAACCCCCACCAGCAATGTACAATGTAGTTGTTAATAATAATTATTTAGGGTTTGTTTGAGAACATCACAAATCAAATAATTCAACTGGTGGTTTGTGAGGTAAGAGAAAACAGGAAACATCTCCTGGTGCATCATAGAGCACGAACAAACACTAGAAAAGTCACAAGTGTTGGGATTTGAATCTCTGTACCATTTAGTGTGGGCACAGGTGTGTGCTGAGTGCTCTATATGCTTAGCAAGATCCTTTCAAAAACAACTGAGTTACATGTTGTGTCCATTGTAAGAACAAATCCATTGGTAAACAGATGTTTCAACAACAAGGTAGTGTCTACTAGTGTTGTACAGTTACTTTGTGTGAATTTGCTCCTCTAGATCATTGAACAACACATGTATCTCTTGGCATAAGCATGCAAAAAAAAAAAGGAAAAATCACAAAACAGGGGACCCAGCTGTTACATACATGTATGCAAGAATTGTACACATACATGTAAACAAACTCGTCTTAATATATTTTTTTTATATAAATTCCCCTAGGATATCAAAAGAAATAATTACAGAGAAGAGTTGGAGGCTGCTGGAGTTAAGATCATCCCGAAGGAACATGTTTTATTACAAGCCAAAATTGCTCTTGGCCGTCCCTATTCGGGTGACGTGTATAAGGCACAATGGGCTCAAACACATAACAATAAGGTGGCATGAACTTTTACTGCTGACTCTAAAGTTTAACCTTCAATCAACAGTTTCCCTTTTTACTTCCACCTGTCATATTTGGAGTGATTATTGGCTGACCTTAAAAAGATGAAAGCAACAAAGTTCGTAACGGGAGAGAATTAGAAATAAATTGATTAAGAAGTTAAATGCTAAAAGAAACACGTTTCGGCGCTACGTTACGCCATTATCAAGTTAAAAAGTGAAAAAGTATAAGGTGTAATAAGAATAAATTATATAAAATGTGAAATAGTACATAAAATATTTGCATAAAATGTTCACTTGAACATGAGGGCTCTATTCTGTTTGTCGGTACAGTCTTGACAAGATGTGGTGGCACTCTAACAATGAAAATCTACAGAAAACCAACCGACACAGGTCGGACTGATACTTCATTTCCAAAGGCACGCTGACAGCAGCTACAAGAAAAGCCTAGTCAACATGATGGTTAACCGTATGTACTGTCTATCTTCCACCAAAGAGGGCTTTGCAAAAGAACGCAACAAGCTACGCACCTGTGCTATCCGAAAACATTGGTAGATTCCACCATATATAAGTTCAGCCAGGAACCAGATAATAAAATACACATCCTGCCTTCAGCAGACCCACCTGTTTAGTAGACATAGTATTGCCTTTTAAACATCAGCAATCAGCCAATCGCATACGCAAAGATATCTATTCTCTGGGAGCAAAGATCAATGTCCACATAAAACCCGTCTTTACAACCAGAAAACTGTTACAAACTCTTGAGTGGCAAGGAAAACGAGCCCCTGATCATCAACACTCAGTGCGTTGTATACTTATTCCAATGTGATTTGTGCGATGCAAATTATGTCGGGTTCACTACCCACTTACACTTACATCAACGCATAAGTGAACACCGTTATTCAGCTGTGGGGAAACACCTTGAAGCACAGCATGGCAACAACAGAACAAAGACTGACCACCTTTTCAAAGTTCTGAGGAAATGTAACAGCAGGTTTGACTGCTTAGTCTACGAGATGTTGTATATAAAGGATATCAAGCCTTTTCTTAACACGCAAGCTGACTCCATTCGTGCCAAACTGTCTATGTGACATTTTCGCACATTTTTTCTTTTCCTTTCTTCCTTATTGTGTTTCATACCTTGGGAATTATCCCCATAAGACCTGCAAATATTTTATGTATTGTTTCACATTTTATGCATTTGTATTACACCTTACACTTTTTTCACTTTTTAACTTGATAATGGGGTAACATGGCGCTGAAACGTCGTTTGCTTTTTTAAATGTAGTTTTAAAATCTTTTAGCATTTAACTTCTTAATCAAAGCAACAAAGTTGACGTGAATTTGCCAATGTTGTGCCAATATTGTAACCTTTGATTGATTGCAATGAGAAAATGTTTTGACTGGAATGTTAGCTTCTGACTTTGCATGTTGCCATGTTTAGGTGACTTTCTTTTTTAATAACTTTGTTATTTCGTTAAATTGTAACCAAATTCCAAGCAGCAAGTAGGGTTAAAAGTAACTTTGCAAACAAATCATCAAAGCCATACAGCACTTAAAATTTTAAGTAATGTTTTAGAGAAATGAAGTCAGAGCTAAAAAGTGTCTATTGAATCAAAAACCCTTTGGGGATAAAAGGTTTTGTTTCAGGTATTTACATCATCATTTAAATGTGAATGCTATATTATAATGCAAATACAACACACAAAGAATCTTAACCCTGGATGATTTGAATTGGGTACAACATTGAGTGAGCTGATTTGTTCTATTGTTTATTTCTGGCAAAACTTGGTTTAAAACTTGCTTTAGAAATGGACACTTTTCTGAAGCTTATGGGGACAAACCTGATACCAGATTCTTACTCTTGGGTTATGGACTCTTCCTAGAACATATCAAAGGGAGGAAAGACAGTAAAACACAACTTTGTTTTATTAATAAATTTCAAACATTATTACTTTACCTAAACTTGACCATGTGCAATAACCAAATTTTGATTATGATCATTTTTAAAGGGGATTTCCAATTAAAACACTTGCTGATAATCAAGATGCACAAGAAACCAGCCCTCAATAATTATTGTTCAAAAGGTGGATAACTCTATTTACCGGATATCTCACTATACAGCAGATAAACACTAGAAAAACCAGTTGAGTTATCCAGTGGATAAGTAACTTGTTGTAATTCTTGCAAATTGTGGATAATTCTGGTTTCTGGTTTCCGGATTCTGGATTCTGGATTCTCACTTAATTGTAGTGCTGCCCTCTCTTTTTTCCCGTGGATCTCAAATTATTTTATGTACATTATTATTTTTCATAATTTAAATCCAAAGTCAAAGCAGAACGAAGTTATGCAATCCTGTTGTTGTTTTTTTCTTGCAATTTCACACTTGGCAAAACTCATTTATGTAAATACTGGTTAATTTGAATCATTAATTTTATTGCTGTCTTTATTGTTATTTCTGTAGATCGAGGTTGTTGTTCGTTATGACTCAATCCCAGATAATCGAGAGTTGTTTGTGAGGGAAGCCAAGATAATGACAGGCCTCCACCACGAGTACATAATGAAGTTTTATGGAGCTGTTGTACTTGGTCCGTATGCGCATTCAGTTGGAGTGGTGTGTAGATATTTTAGTTGTTGTTTTTGCTAGACAATAGCTAACTAACAACAAAATTATTTCTTACTAACTATGGCAATTTATATTTTAACTGTCTGGAGAGCATTCATACCTGGCCAGTGTTAACAGCATGGTGAAACACAGAATTGCAGCAATTAGTAATAAAGACTTAAGGTGCTACTGTTTTTCAATGAGTAATTGAGAGTCATTAATAACTTCTTACTAACCGAGCACGAGGGCCGTACTGGGGAATATTGGCCTGAGGTTGTGGCAGTACAGACCGAGTGCAGCGAGGTCCGTACAAAAACGACCTAGGGCCAATATTCCCCAGTACGGCTCGAGCTAGCTCGGTTAGTAAGTAGTTGGTTATATGGCTTTTTAATTACCTTTTGCTTTGTTTTTACAAGCCCGAAATTGTCCCGTGGACATTATGGGAGAATAATGCCCTACAATTCAGTCACAATTAGCCAATCAGAGCGCGCATTATATCAGCTTCAAACACAAGCCATATAATAAATTATATATAATTGGTCAGTTTATTGTCGTAATTAATATTGTTAAAATAATAATACTAATATCATCGCACAGGAAAGTACTGGGTCTTTTGTTCAGTTTGAACATGAGAATAAATTGATAAGTTTGGTTGTTAATCAGTTGTTCAGTGGGTCAGCCAGTCTGTCAGTTAGATAAAAAGATAAAGATAGTATAAGATAAAAGATAATGCTTTGTTTATGTAATGTTTAAAAAACGAGCAGCAGTGTTTTATTGGGGTTTAAAAACACAAGGCTTAGCCAAGTGTTTTTAGACCCAATAAAACACCTGCTGGGAGTTTTTTGAACAACTTCAAAAACATTCTACAGAAAGTTTGTCCCTCTAGACTCAGAACAATGGTTCAGATTGTGAGAGGAAACTATTAGCATATCGGACAAACAAGCTATGCCATATTAGTATTCTTTATATAAAGAAAACTAACGAGGAGTGTTTTATCATGATTTAAAGCTCATGCATGTGACGTTTCATCAGTATTTTGATAGGCTTTTAGGCTCATGAATTATGATTGAGTTTTAAAAGAGGTTTTGCATGGCAGCCATTTTGCATTGGCAGGAACAATGAAAATGCTTTGCATTAGAAAGAACATTTGTTCCCATGGGATAAAAGAATCTATTGTTCCTGCCATGCAACATGGCTGCCGTGCAAAACCTCTATATTGGAAGTGCGGTTAGCTATCAAGCTAGTTCACAGGCACCCCATTTTCAATAATCTGTAAGAAACAATTCAAACTTAAAAGAAACTTGATTAAGAACCCCAACTGGCAGGAGGCAACCACTTGGCTATTTACAAAGCATGGTAGAGTTGAATCTGGGACAACTGCAAACAAATCCAAACCAGCGGTCAGAATGGATTTGAACCCAGGGCTACCGCATGCAAACCCAGCGCCCTAGCCACTGGACCACGCTGCCTCTGTCAGTTGGTCCATTAGTCTGTGGGTCTATCAGTCTAATAGTCAATCAAATGAAGTGGTTATAATCTAAAGGAACTTTGGTGCTTCACCAGTGGGGAGTGAAACACAAAACTTTCAATTAGTTTTATCCATTAGGGGTTAACGTACTTGTAACTCGACAAGTGAAAGAAAGATTTGTAAGCTATTAGGCGTTGTTTACACTCGGTACCCACGCACTGTACCCAGGCAACGTGCCTGATGGGCACCAATGTGAACACGACTTTTTGTAACTGCCCTTGCCGATAATCGGGCACGGGCACTAGTCTGCATGATTCTAGCGAGTGCCCAAGAACTTTACCTGCTCCTACATTGTACCTTTTCTTTGGTCTCCAATGAGAGACTCAGTTTGTTTGAATTTTCATATTTTTTTTTACTGGTGTAATTTTCTCAGGTGGTTGAAATATTTCACAAGGGAAACTTAGAGGAGTTCGCTGTGCAGTCGTTGTTCCATGCATGGCTTTATGCATCACAGCTTTCTTCAGCGCTGGAATACCTTGAGACCAAAAACCTTGTTCATACATCAGTTGTGGAGCCATTTGTCTACATTGCCTCCATTGACAAGGTTTGTGAATACTTGTACCAACCAAGTTCGACAGGTGTAGTGTTGATTATGGCCTGTGTTTTGTGTCGTAACTCGAACTGGAAAAAGAATGGTAGCTGTAATTTGAAGTGTATGGTGTGAGGAATTTAGGCTAGTAACATAAAAATTAATTATGTATCCTTTTGTGATGAAATCACACATTGTCAAGAAAGCACACCTCAAAATCAAGCAGGCCATACTGTAAGTACTGTGGATTATGGTCTGCTTAAGAAATTGATCAAACATACGTGTACAAATCATATAGCCACTGCTGTCCGTACCTGATCACTGGATATGTGGCTAGATTTACATGTATTAAGCAACTTCCCTGCCCTGGACATTTTGTGGCATGAGTAATGTTGGGTGCTAGAAGTTGCTTCGCAGAAAATCATGTGGAATATATATCGCCGGATATTTAGCTGACGGAGCCGTAGGCTGAGTTGGCTAAAATCAGGCGATATATTCCACAAGATTGAGCAGGATAACAAAGATGACAAAGCACAATTTTCTACGTTTATTGGGGAAAAAAGGTGGGAAAACTACCATTTTTCTCCGCAACACACAAAATTACGTAGATCGCAGGATATCTGTTGAGTACGCATGACGAACATTGAGCATGCTATGACCACATTTGGACATAATTTGTCACAATGCATATGTGTTGAATAATAAAACGTGTTAACTGTATAAAGGTCATTCTTGGGGTTATTGAGAACAATACTTGGTCTTGAAATTCAAACTTGGTATTATAAATTATTATGGTCCTTTGAGCTGGGTAGAGATTTTAAAAAAATATATTTTTGTAAATCTAATCTACTCACCTTTTTTGTTATGTTGCATGCCTATGTATGTAAAGCTGCTGCTGCTTAATTCAGGCCTTCTGATAGGATGCGATGAAAAAATGCAAATTATGCGATTAGAAAAGCCAATTATGCGATAAATAATGTAAATTATGCGATTTTTTTTCTGAGCAATTTTAAGCTTGTTTTTCAAGGTTTCAGGATAAAATAAAAACGTTTTTACTGCCCTTAAGAAATTTTGAACACAAGGGAACAGTAATTATGACTCTTGATCGACGTTATTTGGGATAAGTATTAGTAAAGAAAAATGAGTTCTTCTGCACTATTGGTGCACCACATTAAAAGTTGAAAGGTCACAGCTAACATCCATATGAATGATCAAAATGCCTGACATGCAAAATAACGCCTTGAACTTCGAATGTTTACGAAATCGAAGGTAACAAGGCTTTTTAGCTGTTTTCCAAGGTACGTGTAAATCATCTTAAAAATGGAATGGTGTATTTATGCAGGAACTTCTAAGAAACTTGTTGATTTATGTTTTATTTTATGAATTTTGTGCGTTGTTTTGTGAATTATATGATTTTTCGTGAATTGTGCGATCGGTTGCGATTTGAGGGTGATTATGCGAAAATCGCACCATCGCGTAATATCAGAAGGCCTGGCTTATAGAGTTCTTTCATTTGTAGATCAGGCTTGGTGGCTTCATGTGTTGCTACCATAAGGAGGAAACTGACAAAGCAAGAGAGTAAGGCTATGAAAATAATAGTTATTTGTTCTGATTTGCATTCATTTGTTCATTCATTTTATTCTCTCACATATAAAGATATGTAGCAACTTCCTCTGCTCGCATATAGCTGAGCTGGTCAAGCGGGCAGAGGGAAGCTTGAACATAAAGTAATTCAATAGGAGGAGATTAATAAAAAGAAAGAAAAGGGAACGAAAGAAAAAAGGAAGATAGATCTGTATAAACAATTTACAGAGATGAGCTATGGTTATTACAATGCAACATTACAAAATTACGTTAGTAGCGACCCTTGTAACTTTTCGGAATTAGCAGCCTTTGGGGGTCGCTACTTTCGGGGAACAAAAATCATTTACAAATAGGCAAGCTTTTTTCCCGAAATAAAAAATGAACAACATAAAATTTAAAAAAAGAACAACATTTTATTTGCATTCCATATGTATAGATTGTGTTTCATAAAAAGAAGATACATGTTACAGTGATAAATACAGTGAAAAACTATTATTAATAGAAAACTATATAGAATTTCAATTTCAATTTGAAGAAACATTCCTGTTGTTAATACGAAATTATACTGGTTTACGGTAGTTCTTACATTGCTACATCAGTGTTCAAACTATTGTCAAGGACGAGTGGTGGCATAAAGCTTCCCCTTGTTGTAAATTGAAGTGCTTTCTCATGAACAATTTGTGACACTGCACGAACATATTATTGTTCATTAAAATTTTGACTGTTGATTGACAAAATAATTAATGGTATACGTTAACCATTTAAAAAACTTGGTCTCGCTACTTTCATTGGGGGGGGGGGGGTCACTACTTTTGGGAGGTCGCTACTTTCGGGGGGTCGGGGGTTACACAGAGTAAAATCACTCCTAGGGGTCCATGGGTTAATTAGTAGGTCGTAACCACATTTTTCATTGTTTTTTATTGTCTTTAATCAAGTCATGTTAGGTATATTAAGTTACATTTTCAACTTGGAAATGATTAAGCTAGAAGTAATTTAACTATTTATTTTACATGCGTTTAATAATAACCAAAGTTTTCTTATGTATGCCGTATGTGTAACACAATAGGCTATTTCCGAGTTCAATTCTGCTTCCTCTTCAAAGGGAGTCTACGTGCGAAGCTTTTGTGATGGTAATTAGTTCTACTTTACGTATGAATGAAAACTAATTTTCATAACAAAAACTTCGCACTTAGACTCGCTTTGAAGATGAGGAAGGCCAGAACTCGGGAATGGCCTATTCTGCCTGATGGCTGCAATGCAGACAATTATGTACAGTCTACCTATCTCGCTATCCTCTCTGATGTTAACTTCCAGTATTCCTTATAACTGAATGATGTTGAGGTTGGGGAGAAGTGCTAGGGCTCATTAAAACAGGCGTGCATCCAATTACTTGCATTACTGGATGCATCGGACAGCTAAGTGAACTTTAACTAGAAAAGAATCATATTTCTCTTTACAACCCGTGAACAAAAAATCTTTCTTCGTTTGAAGGTCTGGGTATCACAGTGACATGTCGGTTTTGGCTGTAACAGGACACCAAGGCCATCATCTTGATCATTTGTCTAACAAGGGCGTGGTGGCCATGTTTTCCAGTCTGGTTATTGCCATGTTCAGATATCTGGATTCTCATCACTTAAGAAATCCTTTGGATCTTTTCCCAGTGAGTTTAACCCATTCTTATGTATTATTTGAAATAAAGTTCTTCATCTTGAATGCATATTATTGATGGAAGGGAGAAGTGATCCTTGTTCTTATCTGCAAGCGATCCTTTCTCTTAACGTGCACTTCAGGCCCTAGATTGCTTTCGCTGTGATTCGCGGCTGGTATCAATGGAAGCCGACGGTGCGACCTTTACCCCCCTTCCTCTGTCAGTGCTCCGTTTTACGGGTATTTAAAGCTATAGCTACACAAATCAGAGGAAAGTCGAAACAGACGTTTAAGTCACCGAGGATCAAACTGGGGACCTCTCGCTCCAAAAGCTGTTCACTAGCCAACCGAGCCATGACTGCTCCTAAAATTCACATGAATTGACATTTTCTTTTCACATGAATTGACTGCATTTGCAGTTAAAATGCCAGAAAAGGTTTGGAAGGTAACTAGGCAGAACAATACGGTTGCAAAGGAAACAATGTAGACCAAAAATTCCTTTCTTTTTTTTGACTTATGTGCATGCCATAAAAGCATCATATTCCTTATCAAACCAGTTTAATTAGGTGCATTCAAACATGTCACTGTAGAATATTATTTTCTAAAGAATGCGAGTTAAGGGTTTCCCCTGTAACCTTCTGTGTCTCTTGAAATTTATAATCAATGACATCTGGTTATTAAGAGGATGTTTACAAGTAGGGGTGCAATGTTCATCTACTGACAAGATCAGGGTCCTTACCCATAATTTAACAAACAGTGTTATGGTTGTTGCATTGTAGGTCCTTAAGGACGTTCGCGCAAAAATTTTTCAAATTTTTTTCTGAAACTTTTACCACTGTAAGATAATGAGTTAGTTATGTCAGAAATGAAAAAAAAAAGGGGGGTCACTGACTTCGTTTTGGAGAGAACATGCCCGGAAAAACACCCAAAATGTGACAAAATCGGGCTTCGTTAGCGAATAAGGCCAGTGTCTGTAAACCCAAATATATTGCAATTAAATCTTTGAGGTGAAATCTTCTCTGCCAAATATTGTTTAAGTGGACTTATTAAGTGAATTTAGTCAACTGGTGAGGTTCCTTAAAGATCAAGTTCGCATTTAGCGACCACAGTTTCACGCGCCTTGCCGCCACAAGATGTCCTGTCAGCAGAAATCTTGAAATTTTTTTAACTTCCCACATTGATTTTTTGTTCATTTTTGGACAACGTGGAGATAATTGTAAATAAAATCCGTTTCTGGAAAGAAAAATTGGGGTTACCAAACTTCCAAGACCGTTAAATCCAGGCAAAGCTATAGCAATGGCCTTTTGCCCTACCATTTCTCATTTTATTACTTAGCACGCGCGCTCGTGTATGACGTGGCGTGTGCATTTGCGTGCGCGGTAAGGATGCGCAGAAACAATTGGCGCAAACGTCCTTAAAATGATGTTATACTGTTTGCAATTTGCCATGCTACTTGAAAATCTTATTACTATAGAGGATCCCAAGTGCAGCATAGCCCCAAGAGCAGTCTAACAATGTCACATACACTGTAATTTCACAAAACAATTTAAACTTCACTGCTACACTCTGGGCAGATTCTCGGGGTCGCTCTCAGCTTTCTGAACAGCTTTTTCTGTTCTTTAATTGTGCTGTGCTCTCCAGTGCAGCAAGCAATCTTCCAGACTTTGGAAATGAATTCTCCTGGCACCCAGGGTATACAGCAAGAAATTAAATTTTATGAAACATTCTCATTAATAAGTTTGATTCTCTGCATTTAGTTTCTTGCATGTAAAATGGAAAGTAATGTATGAAAATCTTTATTTTTTGAAAGTTTGGCATTATGGTTAAGGTACACATAGTTAAGGCAAAGATTATTTTTAATTTTTTCAACTACTTGCAACTATTCAAAATGGTCAGTCCAATGCGATGATCTTTTGTCTTTATAGGGTAAAAAGAAATGGTTCCCCTCGTTCTGTCCCCCTGGTATTGCTTCTCTCATGGAGCAATGCATGACTTCAGATGTTGAGAAGAGACCTACTTTTCAAGAGATTGTTGAAATCCTTGCCAAGGTACAGAGCATAATGGCTATTAAAGATGATGGATAACTTTGTGAAGTTGCTAACCAAAGATGTTAACCAATGACCTCACAGTTTACATTGTAATATAAAGGATAAGCTCCCATTTGCTGTCATAAGCAAATAGAAAAAAAATCAGGTTCCTGCTTTCATAAAACCATTAAAATTGTCTTATTCTGTCTTGGTAGTGCAGGGGTTTTATTAGAAGGCAGGACCTGAGTACTTAGTCTAGCACCCGTCTGCGCTGAGTACAGTGCCCGCCTTTGCTTGAAGGAGGTCTCAAGATCCAAAACCAGACTATATAGGGGTGCCCGCTTACTCTATCATAAAGTCCCTTCTACTTTAAAACTTAATGAAATCCCTGGTAGTGTGTTTTGACTTGTTTTTCAAAATAAAGCTCTCGAGTAACCAGTTCCTCGAAAACTGTGGCTGTCAGGCAGAAAAGACCTATAATGAAATTAAATAAGGTACATTATAGTCAAAGACTGGTTTCCCTTGTGACC
>NC_090872.1:30310131-30312631 GCF_036669935.1 Montipora foliosa
ATTAACTCTTTCCCTCTTATTAAGAGCGATATTTCATTTCTAATGCCAGACAATTTTACTCGTCTATTGGGGCTAGTTCATGGGTAAAAGCAAGTAAGCAATTTATGCATTTGTCATTGACCAATCAAAAACTCGTTATTCCATTAAGTATATAATAATTAACAATTATTTCATGAGTGCTCAGAGGAAATAAGGTGATAAATAGCGAATGAGGCACGTAGCGCTGAGTTGGCTATAATAACCTCATATCCAATATGAATGGAAGAATTGTTTTAGTATAAACTTCACGATTAAAACATTAAGGTAAACATTTGTGTTGTTGTTACATGATATTAAAACGCAAAATTATCGACAACGAGAATTAAGAGGTTTTGAACTTGACAGTTTCGTACCATTGACGGCATTGTCGAAAAGTTGCTGTATTTCGGAGGGAGACACTTCACCAAACTTGTTTTTTCAGCCATTTTACCGGAACAAAACTTAAACTTCGCGCCGAAATGTTTTTTTAGACACTGACACTTGGCGCACTGCTTACCACAACCTCGGTTATTCACTGATAATCGGGATTTGGGGAACCAATCAGAAAGCGGCTAGAAATGCAATAACCGGGAGTTGAGTATATACTAATGACTATTATTATTATACATCAGACTCACTATGAAAAATCTGATTGGTCGAGAGCATTCAATCAATTCATAATAGCTTGTGAACTTGACATGATAAATGTAATATCTGCTGCAGATATTACATTTATCATGTCAAGTTCAACGTCTACCTGGTTACTAAGCCCCTTGGAGTGTTCTCCTCAGAAACAAAATGGCTGAACGCTTCGCTTCTTTTTCTGAGGATGAATTATGTGAAAAATGTATAATAAAACAATTATTGAATTCGGTTTTCGCATGATATCATGAATTATCAAAACCTCGTGTCTCATGATATCATGCTCAACCTCATCCAATAATTGTTTATTGATAGCTGGTTGACAATCTACTGACCTTGCCTACAGATATACTTTACCATCTGTCCACCAACCTGATGTGCATGAATTTTATGAAATGTTGGTGACGTGTTGGTGATCTGCTGGCAATCTGTCAGCCAGATAAAATTATGTCCAGTGATGAACGTAATTAGCATCGCAGTGTCTCCTTGCTCTTCTCTTCAACTTCAACGTCGCTTGTGTTTAGGAATACAGACAATTTGAAGTCTCTAATAAGTGTTCCCTAAACTCTTCTCCTTGAGGAACACTAAACTGCTGCACTTAACCCTAACCTAAAAATAACGCCAACCACAACTCAAACCTTATTGTTATATAGTTGAAAATTTTCCCCCAAGAGCGTGCGCTCTCATTGTTTACTTCGAGGTCACATGACATCTAACAATAAAACTGTTTCCCGCCGAAAGTCTCTGAGCGGGCAACAGTGCAAAATCTATGACATCAGATGGTAACAGTGCACTGTTACCCGCGAATGTTGACCAGTTTTTTTTCCTTCGTATTTCGGGTGCGCCTCGGGGAAACATTGAGATTCTCGGGAAACAAAATGAACTGTTTCCCTCGGGACCAGTCATTAAGTGTTTATTGTTGTAAATGCTTAGGGTGTGAGGGACTCTGTTCGGGAATAAGAATACGTGGAGTGATGATTTAAAACGGTACGTCTGGCGTTTTGACACAACACTGAAGGATAATAAGGATATGTTTAAAATAACATTTTAGCAAGGTTTTTGACAATTTTAACCTGAATCTCTGTAAACACGATTCCATGTTCCAAGTTTTATTCCATGTATCCCTATAATTCTATTTCGGAATGGGTCCATCAAACGCACCCTTAGATATCAAAGTTAGGCTTGGAACCTATTTGTGCATTTCTGCACATAAATGTGTTTGTTACATCACATCCTTTACCTGTCCTAAGTTTCCTGCCTCAGCCAATGTTAGATTCTACAGTGTAGGTATTTAACATACTTTTCCCATCTTCAGTGCGTTGTTATTATTTGAAGTAGTGGAGAGGCTTTGATGATTCTCTTCTTGCTCCAGATTTGTATTTACATGGTGATAATTTGTCAGTGACCTGTCTTTTAAAGTGTCGGTCTATCGTTGGCCAACCATCGATTAAGATTCTCTTGTGTATCTCAAGTTGCTCTAGAAGATAAAACAAATAAGCTTTAAATCATACTTGGAACATAAATGAGCTACTAGCTACTGGGCTATAAATATGACTTCATTCTGTGCTTTCCCTTTTCGAACTGTAACCGCACGTTACACCTTGTTTTTCTTTTTTTCTTGTTCAAATGTGGCCCTCTTTGGTGAATTTAAGTACTGTCAGAAACCCATATGGGTTTCTGGTACTGTACTATAAGAAAACATGGGCCTTTACCATATGGCTTGTGAGTTTTGTTTTTAGTGTTGATTCCCAGCAGTGATTTCTCTGTTATTTTGTTTTCTCTCGTACATATAGTGCCTGCTGAAATAAGAGCTCGTGGAACCGAAGCAGAGTTGGCCTAC
>NC_090872.1:30322631-30342631 GCF_036669935.1 Montipora foliosa
GAGGACAACAAGACATACGACACAGGGGCAGATCCAGGTTTTTCTTGGGGGTGGGTGAAAGCCGCAGTTCATTTCAGGAGGGGGGGGGGAGGAAGGGGATGCGCACCTCCTGCACCCTCCCCCTAGATACGCCCTTGCGGTTGGTGTTAGGGACGTCGTAGGTTCAATTTAGCCTTGGGCTTTAATTCTTCTGTTTTTCTTTCGTACGTGTTCAAGGAACTATCTTATCGTCCCCTTCACTGGCTCATTACATCAACCCACATATGGCATCGAATCCGGGAATCGATCCGGGCCTCGGTGGTGGAAGGCGAGTGCTCTCACCACTGCGCCACCCCTGCTCCCTGGAGAGACGCCCCAGGACGACAAATTGCACCCGTACATTGGGGGGTTCACCGTTCGCGTTGAGCGAGATTAGAATTGATAGAAAAACGCCCCATTTCTATCTTCAAGTCACTTTCCAGAATATTAAGTTTGCACGAAATAGCGGCCTAAAAGAAGTTGAAGTCGAGTAATTCTGTACCTATTTCAGACTGCTGTTTTCATCGGTCCCTCTTTTGTTATCAGGGCTAGATGCATTGTTTCTGTTGTATCACTGTCTCGTTACCCGATCGTACACCACGTCTGGAAAGCTACTGCATTTCTTCTCTGTCTCCTGCAAAACATTGAGATAACAGTTGGGACGCGAAAGAGAAATTAGGAATTATAGTTTCTCTTCTACAGTGGGAAATTGGCACAAGTTTTTTAAATCACATCGCAGGAAATGAAATTAAAAGGAAAGGAAAGTAAAGGAACTTTATTTAAGTGTCTAATCTTCTAGCGCTGTTGAGCACTAATCGGGGACACTGTAAATTAAATTAATAATTTAACGCAAATCAAAGTTTACAATCTAAACCAGGCTTACATTTTTCTTTTCAAAGAAATCGTTTGTATCCGAAAGAAATGAAGTTCAGGACCGCTTACCTTTGTTTTCAAACTTCATGTGTGCCACAATTATTTAAGACGACCCCACGAGAGCATTTTGCTTTTAGCCTGATCGTGTTTGAATGAAGGGTATGATAAATGGCTGTACTTGGGGAATTTGAATAAACGATTCTAATATTTCTCTTTCTGATGCAAACACCATTTTGTTTTCGAGGCCATTTGCGTGTAATATTGGACAAAGTGACGTGAGGTCGCCTGTCCGTTTCTGGTAAACCTTCGGTTAGTCAAAAGAAGCTATGGTACTACGTCGGAGGGATCCGAGAGTAAATCAGGAAAGTTTGGTTTTATCCCAAAATGGATAAATGCATCTTATTCGATGGTTTAACATATAATACCCGCGGGTATTTTGCGAGTTGCGTAGTATACGAGCAATAAGCAAATTGTCCGCGAGTATTTAACAATTATTCCATGAGCGCGCGTTGGATATGAGATGGTAAATAGCCAACGAGGCGCGTAGCGCCGCGTTGGCTATAACCAGTCTCATATCCAACAAGCGCGAATGGAATAATTGTTTTATTAAATTCCTTTAAACTCCAAAAGTTTAGAAAGTACGAAATGCGAGCGAAAAAAGCGAGCAAATCCGAGCGAAATCGAAAAAACTTGATGAGAACCGATGCGATGTCGTGTAACACCTTGTGGTCAGACAGACGCAGGCTCGTCACAAAAACATTTCTTACCTTTTCACGTACTTCTAAACGTCGGAATTTAACCCAGCTGTCCAGAAAAACTTTTTTTTTGGTTTCTTCAGAGAGAAATTTCGCTTTCCGGCGAAAAATCTTTTAGCTTGGCAACACTTAGATCAATCATTTACCATATAAGGTCAAACTAAGGTATATGAGCTGATAACCGAGATTGAGTGAACCAATCAGAGCACGAGAATTGCATTATCCGAGGTTGAGAATTTAATAATATATGTTAAACCATCAAATAAGAGATTTATTATTCTACTACAAAAATGTGTTATTTTGCTTCAATTTTATTTGGTAAGAGTGTCTTAAAAGAAAGCATCATCGGTCCTTTAGGGCGCGTGCGAACGATGTAACCAGCACAACGCCAGCCAAATGTCCGTATTTGACTGGATAAACGAAATGACGAGTGACAAGCGATCACAAACCAAATTCTCTACATTCTCAGTCTTTGCATCATGTTGAAAACAATTTCTTTCATTGCGAAACTCTCGTTCCGTCCGTATCTGCTCTGTTCTAAACCGTCTCACATTTTGCACGTTCTTTTGACCAAATATGGCAAAATGGCGTAAGAGTGCAATAATAAAGGAGGTTTAGTTTCTAAAGAAACTGTAGAAGGGGCGGATCCAGGATTGCTCTATGGTTGGGTGCACCACTATGGCAAGGCGTAGCTCACTGTTGACGGTTTTTTTTTGCACAATGCCAGTTGTATTAGAAAGCCGTAGGTCATCTTGGGGGTGTGCAATCCCTACACCCTCCCCCGTCATCCGCCCCTGTGTGGTGCTGTGTTGGTAGGGAAGTGAAACACAGAAATGGGGTTTTCAACTGGATTGGTAGAGTAAATAGGCCAGTTTCGTATTCTAACGGTTGGACTGGATCTAGCATGAAATGGAGGCCAATGCGGGCAAATTAATTTGCATTTGAATAGACTTGCCCGCATTAGCCTCCATTCCATGATAGATCCAGTCCAGCCGTGAGAATTCGAAAATGGTCAATTGAACAACGTGAGAGCGAAGGGTTAACTCTCCAAACGTCAACTTTCAAATTTCTTTACTTTGGTCAATTTACCCTATCAATCAAGTTCATAAACTCAGTTTTGTATCATTAACCGAGTTAATCGAAAAGGTCGAGTTGCCACAGTGAAAGACCGAATTGGCTAACGTTTCGAACGTTAGCCCTTCATCGGAGCAAATTGACGAATTGTAGTTGATTGACGTTATATAGGAAGTGACAGAAGTTAGTTTAGTTTGCGCACCATTTCAACCTTCCGAACCACTCCACCCTTAACATGACAACTCGTGGTCGTTCCTTAAACCAAGGAAATGCGCCGATCAACTCGAAACTTCAACATCCCCTTCCCCCACCTGACAAACCCCGGGAATTTGAACTTTTGAAGATTGGATAGTCGAAATTCCCGCCCCTCGGGCCAAAATGGTGCTCAAATGCCCTACCCTATCGTCGGATTTGTCTGTCAAAAGGACTACTAAAGGACGATCGTCATCGGCTCCTGTCGTCTTTAATAAATCTCGTGTATAAACATGCGAAAACATGTTTCGTTACCCTTTATATGATGATGTCGTTTTACCAGACTTTAGCAACTACAAAAACCCAACTTAATATTGAAACTTTTAAAGTCACTTGAAATTGAATTAATTAAGTCGGGCAATGTCAAGAAGCAAGGTTGTTTAACGATTGCGAGGGTACTGTATACTTATTAACAACAGAGCCTAGGGCGTTTACGACTGTATGTATTTTAAATTGTTCAGTGTCGGTTGATTACCTGTAACAGAAACGTACAGGTTTACAATGACATGGGGGTGTGAAAACGTACCATATTGTATTCACTCTAAGGTATGACAAAGACCAATAGAAGTTTTGCACGGCAGCCATGTTGCATGGCAGGAAAATTAGATTCTGTTTCCTATGGGAACAAATGTTCTTTCTAATGCAAAACATTATAATTGTTCCTGCCACACAACATGGCTGCCGTGCAAAACCTCTATTACGCAGCCAAAATTCCTTTGAAGACCTTCCTTTAAGGGCAACTTTTTAAGACTTTTTTTTTGTAAGCCAATCGCTCACAAATGCTATATCTCTTCCTCAAAAAAAGAAACTCTTCCATCTCGTCCAAACACGTGTTTAACCTGTTAGCGACTTCGGCGCCCGAAAAATAATTTGAAAGCTGGCACTTCCAGGTTCCGGTTCAATTTTCCTCACGCCACCGTGACAAAGGTCCAATTTCACACCTTCCGGAAAGGGGGGGGGGGGGGGAAGGGGGTGTTAAAGTTTCGATTTGATCGGTGCAAAACACGGAAAGCCGCAAAAGCGTCGCAATGAGCGAAAAAGAACACCTATACAACAATTCTTCTTCTTCAATACCTATGCTGAACAGATTGGTTGTGTCCCGATCACGAATTATTAATCAATCACTGAGCGTAAATTTTAAGTTATATTAATTTATCCGTTGTTTTTCCTCCGTTCGATGTTTTGGTCGCGCGAAAAAATGAGGTGAGACAAAAAAGAGACTGAAAAGTTTTTACGCCGCCAAGACATCGAAAAATCGTACCAGTGAGGAGACAACTCTAGAAATGTCAGCGGCATTCATTCTTTTGAGAGGACGCAAAAGCGAACGTGGGAACCCCAACCAGCTTAACACAAACGGTTAGACGAGAGAAAAAATATTGGAAAGTTGTTTCAGAGCACCTACCTTTGTACGGTAGCACCTCGATCTTTGTACTCGTTCAATTAAAGTTCGAGAGTGCATGTTTTCATATTGGAATTGGATGTACGTACAACACGGAGCCAAATCTTCAGGAAGCTGGCACCAATCGGGTGTGGTTAATAATATACGATTTTTGAGTTGGCTTTTTAGCTTAGAGTGGCATGCCAACTAACACGGCTACTGGATGATAAACTGAAAAGCTTGGTTACGTAATTTCTTGCTTATTAGTGTAGTGGGAATTTGAGATTCACACATATGACTATGGTACGCAACATCTCATTTATTCTTTCACCAAAAACTGATTCTAACCAGTTACAACTTTCTTTTCCTTGACATAACAGCCCGTGAAAGGCTCCAGGACCCTGCCTTTTGATCAAAGGGCAAGCACTCCATCACCAGAGTACCATGGTTTTCTCTTAAAATTACGTCACAAAAGACCCTGGGATTAGCAGGGATTATTGAATGATATGTTTGAATGAATTCATTAATTTAACTAAAAGTTATTTAGTCAAATCCATTCCATTACAAGAGACAGGTTTCATCTTTGTACACACAACACCAAACACATTACACGTTGCATGACATTAGGTTGTAAATGAAGGCACAAACAGAGACAAAAGTACTGTAGAAGAGCCCAAAATTTGAGTTGTTTTGTGGCACATTACTGTCCTAGCTGCAAAAATAGGAAAAATATAATACTTAGAAATTCAGTGCCTACAAAAGCAGCAGCATACTGATCTACTCATCCTTAAAGCGGAAGCTGACATACAGCTCCTTGAACTTGTCGAATCCAGCAAGAACACCAGCACCTGCCATTCCGCGCAGAATGTTAGCTCCAGCACCCTTCATCAGCGACATAAAACCTTCATTCTTCATGATTTGGACAGTACAATCGATGGAGCCCTTGTACTTGACAGCCTCTCCAGATGTCATCATCATACGTCGACGGATGGTATCAATAGGGTAGGACATGAGACCAGCAGAAACAGTGACACCATATCCCAGGATAAATGAGATAATCAGACCAGCATCTTCACCTAACAAGAGGGGCTTGAGGGTGTCGTAAAGGCCAAAGTAGAAGCCTCGGTATACAATAATGCCAACGCAGGAGATGACGAAACCTCTGTAAAGACCAGCAATACCATCTGACTTGAGAGTCTTACGGTAAACATCAACGATACCATTGAACTGTCTCTCGCCACCTTTGGAACCTGCCTTTGCGTCATTGGCCAATCTGGTTCGGCAGTAATCCAGAGAATATACAAACAACAGTGACATGGCTCCAGCAGCTCCGCCAGATGCAATGTTCTTGCCAAACTTGAGAGAATACGTATCTGATTTCTTTGGTTTAAAAAGGGCCTTTATCGTATCCTTGAAAGCAAAGTTCAAGGCTTGGGTTGGGAAATAACGGATGCAGTTTGCAAGGTTACCTAAAGATAGAAACAAAGTGTTAACGAATTTCGAAAAAGAACACCTATACAACAATTCTTCTTCTTCAATACCTATGCTGAACAGATTGGTTGTGTCCCGATCACGAATTATTAATCAATCACTGAGCGTAAATTTTAAGTGATCCGACAATCTATTATAGGTCAAGAACAAAATAATTGATTATTGCGGAAAATGTTTTAACAAATGATTGTTGACAAATAAAATATACTAAAACCTGTGATTAGTCTTTCTTTGGTATTTATAACAGCTGTTAAAATCCCCGGAAGCCCCCTTTTTTTGTTAGTTTCATTCTTAAACCAATGTTAATGTTAATGTTAATGTTTAAAATACATGTAATATTAAAATCCTCCTAAGGCCTAAGCACAGGGTTTTTATTGTGACTACAGATGTATTTTCCGATTACAATATTGATGATCAATATAAAAATTGATCAAAATAAATATAAAATCTCAGCCGATTCCCAACACTAGAAGCGATAGAATTTGCTTTACAAGAACACGTAATGGCAAGAGCTTTCTCCTACCACAAGGGGAAATAACAATTAAGGTACATGCAGTTTAGTTATCATTATTTTCTCAGACTTCCCAGAGAGCTGTTCCTTTTGGCACTCAGTTTTATAATTTACCATTGCCTGAAACAGACAATTCCAAATTCTGAATGTTGATCAGCCAGCAGGTCTGGGAAAAAGTTGCAAACGCCACCAATTTCTCAAGCATTGGCAAGATCAATTAAGCTGTTTTTCAAAACAAATCTTTAAGTTAAATTTTTATGGTAATGAGGTTATGTGAACATGACTGTGAATAACAAATGCTTTTTGTCACCCAGCTACACAGTCAAGGTTGAGTTATAATTACTATAATTATTCCTATGTTACCATCATCATAATCATCTTTATTTTAATAAGAACTCGGAAACCAAGTGTTCCAATAACCATGACAATGATCTGTAAACAGCGATTTCCAAGAAAAAGTTTTAAAATTTTAAACCCTTCATAGGGATTTCTTTCCACTTTAGCTCACCTCTCCAAAATGCCACGAAGCCTTCTGACCGATATGTTCTTGTAGTACAGTCAATGACTCCCTTGTAAGGGGTATCCAGGCGCCCAGCCTTCAACATCTCATCTTGATTCTGAACAAGAAGCTTCACTCGCTCAATTGGCGCTGCAGCAGTTTTAGAAATAATAGCAGCTGCACCACTGAGGGCAAAGTTCTCCACAAAATGGAGCTTCTTCTCACTGGTAGCTACCTTTGCCATCTGTGAGACACACATCAACATCAATCATTATATCTCTAACATAGTACAGTCGAACCTCTCTAAAACGGACACCTAAGAAACAGACCAAAGTGTCCGTCTTAGGGAGGTGTCCATATTTTAGAGGTCACCACAATGACATCATTTTTAAGAGTCCACAGACAGTTTAATTGTTCAGTTACTAACAATAGGTCTAGTGTATCTAAAGTAACTAATGTACAATATTCAGACAGATTGTACATCTGTTACAATAAAATTAATACTTTATATGAATCAGTGATCTGAAACGAAAGGAACTACAAGGCAATGCTGCACCTTAAAAAAATATTAAAAGAACACTTCTGAAAAACGTCTTTCTGTAGTTTACAAGTGTGTTAAATGGGGTTGACAGCCCTACACAACTCCCTTGTACATGGTACATACATACATACATACTTAATTGACTGCTCCCCATAGGGGCTTTTCAGGGTTTGAAAAAATCGATTATTTTAAACTTGGTGATGCAATCTAGAATGGAGAAACGTCTGTGAAAGGTAGCCTGTGTACAGACCGCCCCTCCCCTCAAAAAAAAAATCTGAGAGGAACGGTCTGTGATTTACCGTTAGTAATCGTGTTTCGGAATAATTTTGCATACATTATTTAGCAATCTATGCTGACCAAAATTTGCGTGGCTCATATTTCGTTTGGAGCTAAATTCTCAAAATGGTGGCCAATGAGGTAGATTTCAAACGTGCATCGAAGAGCGTCTCCGATAGTTTTAAGATACCTTGGGTTTATAGCATAGAAGCACTCTTTAAAGGAGAGGATGTATTTGCAAGTCTTCCAACCAGGTACGGCTCTGATCTTCAAAACAGCACAGATCGTTGCCGATGAGCTGTTATTTTCCTCGGTGTGTACATTCTCAAATCTTCCATGGCATCACGCTTTGTAGATTGTACTTGAGAATGGCTAGGCTGGTTGGGATTACATTGACTGGTAAGTAATAGCGGGAGACGTTTTCGAGTGGACAATCTTTTGAATAGTGCTATAATCACCTCGTGAAGAGCGCTTTCGTTTCTTTTGCGCTGACAATTCCTACAAATGATATGTACGTCGAATCGATTTCCACCACTCCATAGATAACAATTCCGCTCGTACTTTAAAAGAAAAACCTCTTTGACAATCAAAAAGATTTTTATTCGTATTTTGTACCGTGCTCAAAGTACACAAGAACGAACTCATCGTAAAATCTCTCACGGTGGTTCTCACGGTGTTGAAGTGGAGAAATAAAAATAAAAGCCAATCAAAACTCGTTGTTTCAATGATGTAATGATTGATGGGTAATAACCAATCAAATCATTTTCCACACATTCCAGGAAAAATCATGTGGTATGGAACACGATTATCAACGGTAAATCACAGACCGTTCCTCTCCAATTTTTTTGAGGGGAAGGGCGGTCTGTACACAGGCTAGTGAAAGGTTCAGAGTCGTTTTTATCCGGGAGATTTAATGTCCCGTACAGGAGGCTGGGAGATTAGTTCCGTATCCGGGAGACTCCCGGATAATCCGGGAGAGTTGGCACGTACGAATAATGGCAGAAGGAAATTCAACTAGAATTGAGAGAAACACCTTTAAATCCTGTCATTAGTACTTTCTTGAGGGTCTTTTTGTTGTACAACACTAAGAATTGAAGGCCATTATTACAAACGTAGGTGTGGGGCCACCATTTAGGGATTCCATTAAGGGGAAGACTGGAACGAGATTAACATTCAAAATGGTGGCAAAGGATCAAAGAACCATCCCTGCCCGAGTTTGGTTGCAAGAAGATACTCGGCTATAAGACGCGCCTTGAGTTTAGATCACATTTGGGACCAACAAACAATTTCTTTGAGAAAGAATGCTGCGCCTTACAAGCAAGAAACTACAGTATCAGCACTAGCTAACAGCACCACCCTCACATTTGGTCAGTAGCAGGTGCTTTTACACCCAAGAGGAAGGAATCATAAAATGCAAAAGAAAGTAATCTTCCTTGTCATGTGATATTGACTCATGACAAAAGAAAATTAGTTGCTGCTATTTATATATTACCAGTTCTTAACTTAATCAAACAATTTTATGACAAAATACCACGATCTTGGACTGTGAAGTCAGTGAAGAAAGACATTATCCCCCAAAAATAAAATTTTAAAGGAAATCGCAAGTGCTGTTTTATTGGACTTGCTAACTATATAGAATTTAGCTCAGGTTAGAGAAGTATCAAATTCAATTTTCAACAATTTTCCCTGGGAATTTAATGGCTTTCACAAAAGTAATATCAACTTGGTGATATTCTGCAAGCTACGCCATAGGCTTCAAATACAAATAATATTGAAATCATCTGAAGTTTTCAACGATCAGCGAGTTCCTTTTGTTTCCTTACCGCAAACTAAGAAGTGTTTTACATTGATTTCAACACGAGCTTGCGTCAGAATTCCTCAAATACCATGGCAATCTTGTTCACTTACGAGCAACTTGTACTGGACATTGTATAACTCGGAATTAATTAATCGCAAGAAGGAATGCAATATGTGAAACAATTGCCACGATTTTTGAAAAGCTTAAATCTGAAATGTACCAGAAAGTCGACAAACTAAATACGAGGAAATCAAGAATTATTTGCAACCAATCGAAGCAAGCTAAGAACAAGGAAACTTTTTTTAAGAGTTTCTTCTAGTTGATAAGCCACGTGACCACTCACGTTTTCCGTTTTTGCCGGTCAAGAGTGGAAGTTACGCGAAGAAAAATTCAAACCTTCGACTGCGATAGATACCAAAGGTAAACGCTGGTTTAAATTTCTTGAATACAGCCCATCGATCGAGAAATAATCGAGACAAACGCGAGAGACGCCGCTCGATCGAGTGAACGCCATGCCAATTCTAATATCGAAGCGAACAAGCATCTTTCCCTATGCCAACTGTTTGATCTAGACATAAATAAGGATCAGAAAGTAAAACGAAATATCACAAAGTCAACTTACTCTAACTGTTCCAAGGTGAGTGTTCCACAAAAGTTACCAACACTCCGTCACGATAGGAAGACACAACCGGCGAAATCTCTCAAGATTGAGAAAGAACGATCAAGGTTCGCAGGACGCATGTAGGGCCACGCACATAACACCTGATTGGACAAATTCGATCATGTGACGCAAGACTTGTGAGCGCCTGTTCAATACTGCGTAGGTTTGGAAGCAACCGGAAATTATGGCCACCCACGCTATCAAATTGTAGCAGAGATCTCAGACTAAGAAGTCAGGTAAATGAATCTTCATCCTAATCATATAATTGTCGAAGTTTTTGATGTATCCCAAAAGGTTAATAATAGACTTATGTGCACATATATCGTTTGATCGGTTCGTAATTTGCTTTCGAGTTTGTTGATTGGTTACTTATTAATTATATGAGCGTAATGTGAGAGTGTTTTAGGCATACTACGCTTGCATTTTTGTCAGCGCACGTAAAATTTTCGGGAGGCAATATTTTCCAAATCGGATATCGCGATTTGCTCTTTCTTATGACCTTCGCAGCGTGGCAAGCGATAAAACGGGAGGGAGGTGGTAAGAGCAAGTGCTGAAAATCAAAATAGGTCGCTACTGATTTATGCTTCTATGTTTTATGAAAACAATAACAGTGGCAATAGACGTCTTTTGACTCTGCGGCGCTTTGCAAATTATACGATTATTATTTCCGATATTTTATCCTATATAAATTTAAAATAAGAGAAAAAAAATCACAATAATGATACGAGGGACAAGAAGGAATGTTGCATGTTGGTTAGCTCCATTTCATTGCACACATCAGCCATTCAGCCATTCAATGCATCATTTATATTTATTTCCAGGGTCTATACATTTTTCAATAATTTATTATTCCACATTATGCCATTTTACCGTATTTGGTCAGGAGAACACGTAAAATATGGTAAGACGGTAATTTGCTGTTGTGTCCCTGTTTTGACCGGTTTAGAACAGGGCAAATACAGATGAAACTGGAGTTTTTCAAGAAAAGAAATATAATTTTTTTAAACGCTTTGCAAAGCCTGAGCGTTTAGCTTGTCATCGCTTGTCACTCGTCATTTTGTTTATCCAATCAAGTAAAGGACATTGTACTTAACTCAACTTGCAAAATATCCGTATGTATTATATCTTAAACCAATCAATAAGGTGTATATATTGCTTTTTTGTATTTTAATTAGCTCCTGTGAAGTTTGCTGTAAAGCATGTTCAAAGCCTTGTTTTCCAAGACAGTGGCAGAGCAAACTGTAAGTATTGAATGTATGATAATATTCAGGGGCGGATCTAGGGTGAGGGTGCAGGGGGTGTGCACCCTTCCTTCCTGAGAAGACCTGCAGCTTTCTAATACAACTGGGATTCTGCAAACAAACAAAAAAGAAGAAAACGTCACCAGTCAGTTGACACCATTTCTTAGTGGTGCACCCCTCCTAAAAAAAATCCTGGATGCACCCCGACCTCGTTCCCAGGGTCTCTCTCTTTTCCTCTCTTCTCGACAACAAGGGAGGAAAGAGAGATTGGGATCCGCCCCTGTTATCGGCAATTTTTATGATACTATTGTAATTCCCTGCACAATGGGTACTCCCTCGTTAGTGTTTTAAATCATACATTGTGTGGCAGTATTGCGAGAGTTGAATAATCAGCCTTCCGAGCTTGTAGTTACAAATAGGTGCTTTAGAGAGTTACCGTAAGCACCCGCAGATAAGCGGCAGCTCAAATTTTGGAAAAACAGTTTTCTGAAAGAAATCAAAAGAAATATAAAGTCAAGTCTTCAGAAGTCTTCTTCATCCACTGTTCATCGAGTAAACTCAATATTAACATTGCAACAGAAAATACTTCAAAGTCTTACCCACAATTTTAGCACTTTAATATACCTAATGAACATTGTTTCTAACAACTTTGACATATAATTGATATTTTCCTGGTATTTGTTGACAGGAATTTATTCAACACAGTTTTTCCATATATTTTTCCATTACAACAAGAACGTGACCGGAATGTTCTTAGCTTAGTAACCAGGCATTCTAAAGATCGGACGCGAAGATGGAAAACTGGACACCGGAAGCAACCTTTTTCAAATTTTCCGGCAGATAAGCTGCACCCCCAATCTCTTGTGATGATTTTTGGAAAAAAAGGTGTGGCTTATCATCGGGTGTTCACGGTATGCTGGATGTGCATGTCCTCACACAGCAGGGTGGCAGACATGGTAATGGCACCACCAGTCTATACTTACTGGTGGAAGGGAGGGGAAAAGATCAAACAACAACCGAACACATACCCTGCGAGCAGTTGGTTTCTCCTACGCTTGTCCAAGAGAGAAACCACTGTGAGCAACCGTTTGATTTTCCATCGAGCATGTGCGAAGTACGTCACACCCCACATGATGTATTTGACATCACTTCGTTTTATTTCGCGGGAAATCCCTACACTTCAGGCTCGCCCAAACGCAGAAGTTACGTAGCTGAACGCTCGTGCAAGCGCCAAAACAAGTTTATTAACTTGTTTTACCAGTTCAAATTTAATTTATTCGTCCTTGGCACTTCACGGCAGCTCACTCAAAGAAACTAACGGTTGCTTGCAGTGGTTTCTCTCTTGGGAAACGTAGGAAAAACCAACTGCTCGCAGGGTAGCGAACACACTGAATTAGATGATAAGGAGCCGGGACACTGTACAGGAATCAAATTTAAAAAATCAACACACATCAAATTGTAGGTTGGTTTTTTGAGGAAAGGGGAAAACTGGAATACCCAGAGGAAACCTCTCGGAGCAGAGTGGAGAACCAACAAACTCAATCTAATTTGAAAACGAATCTGGGATTCAAACCAAGGCCACATTGGTGGGAGGCTCGCGACTGTTCTCACTGCTGTTACATCCCTGCTGCCTTTTAACGTTGAGTATGTGAGCCCCTACACAACACAACACATGCTATACAGCTTGATGCTCTAGTGTGTGGTTATGTTCAGATCCTGAAATGCTGGGTAGCACCATTAAAAAACAAGTATTAATTATACCAAAAATTTTGGTCATTTATCCACAAATTTGTTATTTTGAGGTTTTCGGTATAGTGAACCCTTGTTATAATGAACCAATTTCCCCAGCTCCTTGGCTTGGTGCTTAGAGTTAAATACTGTTTATCAGCGCTAGTTGTGGACAATCTGCAGTATGTGGTCTGCAGTAGTTGTACACCTCCTGGAATGCTAACTGTTTCAAATAAGACAGTGCATAACCCAAACACTAAATTGAAAGCTTAACTCTAATTCCTAAAATGGGGGCAGTGTCCCTAAGCAATCGTAACCTGGGTGGTGGTATAAAAAATGAAAATGGTTTGGAAAAAAATGGACAGGTTCAAAAATCTTGAACTGGTTTAAAAAGAACTACAACATATGCAACACATTTACAAACAACATATTTGCTCTCGTTTTTGGTTAAGCAACAATACTTTTGATTTGTATCAGCTGAGTAACTGATCTACTTGCTAACTTTTAGTTCCACAGGTCACGTTAATAAGTGTCATGCCTTCCTTAACTTTACTACACTACTTTGAAAACCTTGAGAGAGTCTTTAGATATCGGCTTTACGATGCTCAGGCATGCACATTGATGAAAAACTCTCCAAAAAGGTCAGCCTCGAGACCACAGGACACCCAGGATTATGAACTGCATTCTCCAATGCCTCTCAAGTGCCCCTTCTCCCTCCTCCAAGCAATGTTGAAACAAACTGCAGCATTTCTAAATGTTACCCGGATTCCAATCAACAGTGAAAAGGGGGAGGGGGGACTGTATGATAGATCGAGGGCCTCAACACAATGTTCATATTAAACCATGTTAGCTTAAGTGTCCCAAGACTTTTGTCTGGGATTGTAGTCTTAATGAACGCTTTTTGTTTATTACTGAAAAAGACACTGACTCTTGAATTGTTTGGTTGTTTATTAGAAAAAAACAAAGAGAAGTAAGGACAGCTTATTATAATAATAATCCGGGCCATTTGACTTCAATTTGAAGGCGAATAAATCCATCCAGTAAGAGACTGTCTTCTAAAATCCGACAATAATTTTATCATGGTGGACTGTTTAGCAAAAAGCTTACTATCGCAGTGTCATTATTGGAGTTTAGTTATCATTGCATTCCTTGAAGGGCAAGCCCAGTGTCAGCAGTTGTAACAGGGTTCTCCTTATCAGCCGGTAACCGGTAAAATTTACCGATTAAAGAGCACTTATTACCGCCTGCAAATGCTCAGAAGTGGCTTATCCTTTGCAGAACGTCCAACATTAATCAATTGCTTTACCGGTTTGAAAAGGTGCCATACCTCTTGCACTGAAAACTAGGGAGAACCCTGTTGTAATAGTGTCTCCATCAGTGAAACCTCATGATCCTCTATAATATTTGAGCTTGGGAGCCAATAAGGAAGAAGGCACATAAAAGTTAATGGTTACCTACCATGAAATTTCTGTGTTGAAGATATTTTTTTTTCATCCAGGCTGGTTCACAACTTCAACTTGATGACCTCACAGAGCTGGACAAGATTTATGTTATTTTGGCAGAAAATAACCTAGTAGACTGTTTCAATGTGCTATGTTATGACCTGGGAATTCGTACATTTGAAGATTGGCGTAACCTTGATGAAAACGCCTTGAAGAGATTTATTCTTTTACCACAGTTTGCAAAGGGACAGCTGAAGCTTCTTGCATTTAAAGCAAAAAAAAGTAATTTTGTAACTTTAGCGTTGGTAGGTGCTTTGATCTTTTCTATCTTGTTAGTTATCATAATTGTAACCCTTCCATTAATTTTAATGCAATTTTACTGACTACTTAACAACACGTGGTGGACATTTATCATGCAATAACCCCCATTTGGGTTGATATTTCTTGCGAATATTTTTCCGTTGAAAAGAAACAAAGCCAATGCAAGAAAGGCAGCATGAGATTTTCAACTTTTAATCTTTATTAATTAATTTTTTTTGGAAGAAAAACAAGCTCATTTTGTAGTGTCAAGTGATACTGACATTAAAGAGCTGGTCACAAATCCTGTTGCAGAGAGTAAAAAATAGTCAGCAAGGTGTGCTGTCAACTTCTTTGAAGGTGAATTAACTTACAAGTAGACTTTCAGTCGTATGAAAACATTTTATTCATTTTATAAAATAAATAATTAATACACTGTAACTCATCTAACTTTTAGCAACAGTCCACCGTCAACATGAATCCTTCAAGTGCTTCAGACGTTTAGCTCTTGTAGTGACAATTAAAATGATTTGATTTTTTTTTGCTTGATAACAACACAATCTTTTTTCTAGTAAAGTTTTGAAAAATGGGATGACAAAACACGAACCAGTGTAAAGCTGAAAACCTCTTGTCTTTGAGTTTGTTTTGCAAGTCTAGAGTTTATTTCACATGACAGCTTGTCAAGTTTTCATCTAATGTCAGTAGAAATAAAGTTAAAGTAAACCAATCAAATGTACTTTCTTACGTCACTTGCGACTGTTCACCATCACATCAAGCTTTTTACGAAATTAGTGGGAGGGTTATTAAACAAATAAATCCCTTCCTGGCTTGCTAGTATGTCTTGGTGCAGTGGTGAGAGCACTCACCTCCCACCAAATCTGGCCCGGGTTCGATTCCCGGTGCGCCATCAATTTTGAGTTGAGTTTGTTGTTTGTTCTGTTCTTGCTCCGAGAGGTTTTCTCCGGGGACTCCGGTTTTCCCCTCTCCTCCAAAACCAACACTGCTAAATTCCAAATTCGATCCTGATTGCAAGGACACATGTTGAACAAGCTCCTGAGCGCTCTTAAGGTGCTCCGTGGGTAAACAAATCCCATTTCCATTTCCATTTCCAATGTCCTTGGCTGAGAGAGAGTCCTCAAAATTTCACATTTGCCCTAGAAGCTTTGCTTCTGATCCTAAGACTCATTTTTCGGATGATCTCTCAACTGCGGACATTATCGGCCGACATACCAGCCACCTGAAGGAGTTTATTTAGGTACTAAATAACTTGCTTTTAGCGTAATAAAATAATTATATATATGAATACAGGAAATTTATAGGCAGAGAAGAAGGAATGTTTTAGGCCAGTCTTGGTTCATCCTGATAGAGCCTATGCATTCTTCTGGGAAACATTTTTATTGAGAGTAACCAAACTTTCATGAGTTGGTTGCTAAGGAGCTACACTTGTCTTACGAAATTCAAAGAAAGTAGGGATAGTTTTTTTGGCAGTGGTGGGTCTGCAATACAGAAAAGCAAGGCATTTCATAAAATTTATTGAATACTGGCTTATTAAGGTACATGTATGTTAATAATATTAATTACATTGATTATCTTGAATTAGAAAATTGTAAAAAAAAATTCATTTTACCACAGAAACATGGCAAACTGCCGTATAAAGCTCAATTACAATCCAGTGGAGTGCCATTTATTTCTGTCAATGAAATTCAAGTTGTGAAAAAGACTGCGTCTGGTCCTTTGTCAGGATCTGTTTTTGAAGCTATGTGGAATAAACCTAATGGAGAACAGGTACATGTATAATCATCTTTGTTTACGTAGTAAAATCTTGACATTTGTACACCAGTTGTATTATTGTAGAGTATACAAGTTTTATTCTTCAAGGCATGCAGCATTTGTTAATTTACTTGTATATTTCTTGTACTTGTGAATTGAAGGCTGTATTTTACCAGTCGGAAAGCTAAGAGCTCTGAAGCAGATATGTTTTGGGAAAGGGGGCTGGTGGTGTGAGACCTAGAGCCCTTTCATCTCCTGCCTCTTCCCTCCAATCACTTGTGCTGTCTGTAGTAATAATAATAATAATAATAATAATAATAGTAATAATAATTCTTATATAGCACCTATCCAGACGTGATCTAAGCGCTTTACAAGTCATGAAAAATTAAAATTAAAAATTAATTCATAAACGCAAAAGTTATACAAAAATCTCCTTGAATAAATAAGTTTTAAGTCATGTTTTGAAAGTCTGGAGATTATCAGAGTTTTTTATGTGTTCTGGTAGATCGTTCCAAAGTTGTGGCGAGGCAACTGCGAAAGCTCTAGATTCATAAGACTTCAAATTATAGCTGGTAGGGTTAAGACAGAGCGATGTAGATGAGCGGAGGGTTCTTGAAGGACAGTAGAGACTTATCAGTTCTTGTATGTACGAGGGAGACAAATCATGCAAAGCCTTGAAAGTGAGAATTAGAATCTTAAACTTTATGCATTCATTAATTGGCAACCATTGTAGATCTTTCAAGATAGGAGTAATATGGTTGAATTTTGAGGAAAATGTTATTAAGCGCGCGGCGGCGTTTGTACATACTGTAGTTTTTTAACAGCATATTTCGGAAGATTGTACAGAAGGGAGTTGCAGTGGTCAAGTTTGGATGAGATAAAGGCATGCACACGTGTTTTGGCAGTTTCCGTTGATATAAATTTTCTGATACGTGATAGATTACGAAGGTGATAGAATGCTGATTTACATACAGTATTAATATGAGGCAGCATTGCCGTGGTACTGTCAAAAGTGACACCAATATTCCTGGCAGTTTGAGAAGGCTGGACGGTGTCTTGACCAAAGCAGATTGACGGCAAGCAGTGCTGTAGTCTAAATTTTGAGTGAATAAAGAGGAACTCAGTTTTTTCTTTATTCAATTTTAGTTTGTTGATACTCATCCATTTGTCCAAATCATAACTCGATACGTTCAACAGCTTCAGTCAGTTCCAGGTCATTATTTGTTGAAAAGGAAACGTAAAGTTGCGTATCGTCAGCATAGAGGTGAAATTGCAAGTTATGGTGTCGCAATAAGTCAGCTCATGGTGCAGTATACAATAAATAGAGGATAGGTCCAAGCACATAGCCTTGGGGTACTCCACAACTGAGGTTACGAGGTTGTGATTTATTTCCATTAACCAGTTGAGAGCAGTTCCGCTGATTCCAAATTTAGAGTTTAATCTATTAAGCAGGATTTTGTGGGCGACGGTGTCAAAGGCAGCAGACAGATCAAGAAGAAGAAGTATAATGCACTGACGATTATCAATAGCACGCATGACATCATTATGCACATGTACAAGAGCAGTTTCACAGCTATGAAAAGGCCTGTAGGCTGACTGTAGTGGCTTGTGAAGGTGGTTACTAATAGCAAGTACCCATGTAAGCACACAGCCACGACTTTTTCAATGATTTTTGAGACTACTGTAAGGTTTGAGATTGGTCTGTAATTTTTGAAGATTTCGTGATCTAAAGAAGGTTTCTTGAGTAGAGGTGTAAGGACAGCAGTTTTAAGAGAAGGAGGCAGATAACCAGATTCCAGAGATAAGTTAACAATCTTTCAAAGTGTCGGTAGAAACATTTCAAAGTATTCTTTCATCAGTGCGGAAGGAAGTGGGTCTAAGATGCATGATTTTAAGACAATCTTATGAGCAATCTTAGACAATTCATCTGTAGATGTAGGTGAAAAATTAATTAGTTGGCATTTTAGTGAAGGTGAGTCAAAGGTGCAGAAGAGATCAGGAGTCAAGTGAACTTTAATTTAATTTTGGATGTCAATAATTTTAGTTTCGAAGAATTCAGCGAAATTGTTTGCTAATGCTGCAGCTGCAATTTCTCTGCCTTTCTGTGTAAAAGACGATCGACATTGCGAAATAGAGCTTTGCTATAGACACCGGCTTCATTGATAAGATCAGCGTAATAATTCATTTTCGAGGTGTAGATGGATTGTTTCATGACAGTGACAGTGGCTGTCTTGTACAGACTGTATGCTGTAGAGGGGAGGGGGGGGGAGGGGGGGGGCTGTGTTACCTAGATGATTTGGTGTAACATATACGTAAGTGAAAGCTCCTAAATGCCTCAGGAATCAAACTTTTATCTACATGTAGAAATCTAGTTACTGAGCGATTCATTTGATTTTTTTTCAGCTTTGTGGCAATGCTGTAAGTGCCCAGCAGCTACTTTTTGAATTTTTTTTCCTTTTCACATGGAGGCAAAAGTTAGCTGCCAGGAGTTACAGCATGCTGCAAGAGTACAGCTCTGCAAGCTGAAATTCTTCACCCTAAATTACAGTGTTCTGTGTTTTTAGCCCTGAATTCATTGTTTATTTAGAGCTGTAGTTTTCTACTGATTTTTACATGTAACGTTTGGCACAGGTCAAAGTGTGCTTGAGGTATGACAGATCTCTTGCTCAAAGGAAACACTTCATCCATGAAGCTAAGATGTCATCGTCTTTGAACCATGAGAATATTCTTCATCTACACGGTGTTGTTTTGCCTGGTCTCTACACTGATTCTGTGGCATTGGTGAGTGTTTTTCTTTGTAGGGAAACACAGTCGCTTAAATTGTTTCCTATCTTTAGAACAAGACGCCCCAACAATGGCATTTACGTGGAATGCCCTTTTTGACAACAAAGTAGATTAAAGAAAAAGAAATGTGGCAATCTGGCCTACAATGCTGAAGTGAACAGAAGAGATTAGAGACAACCAAAGAACCAAATTCGGGAATGAAATTGTATAAAAGGAAGATTATAATTAGGCAAACAGAAGTGAGCTGTTTTCCTTTTAAACTTATCTTGACACTAGTTATCATATTTATATAGTTATAAGTACTGGTACTGCACTTTTTTTTTGTGCGAGAGACGATTATATGTAGTTTAAAAATCTTGAAGAGATGACTGTTCTGGAATGCAGAATGTTTACTTCTGATTTTCATCCTTGGTTTAAAAACTTAGACTCGTGCTTATTATTTAAAGCTCCGTAATAATTATGTGCAACAAGTATGGTGTATAAATCCTACAACAAAAATGCAACACATGTACCATGTTTAAAATCAATGTTGCTTTAATCTATATGACAAGAATGTACTTTAAATTTGTCCTTTGCAAAATGCATTGAACACAAGAAATCTCTTATGTGCA
>NC_090872.1:30350131-30370131 GCF_036669935.1 Montipora foliosa
TTTAAGTGAATGATAAAAGTAAATTTGTCTAATTTACCTCACACAATGTTTGATTAGTTCTTACTCATGATTTATAATGGTACAGGGGCATAGATAGCTTTGTTAGCAAAATGTTTGTTCCTTTTTTTCTAAATGGTAGAAAGTTTAAAACTTCTCACAATATAAGATTAGACATGGTAAACGTAGTCTCTTTCGCAGCTGTTTTAAGAGGATTGTCTCGATAGTAGAAAAAACAAGAAATCGCAATAAGCTCCTTTTAATTAAACATAATTACTGTTACTTGGAGAGCATTTTTTTCTTAGAGCGGTTTTCAATTGAGTGTCGAAAGTAATTCGCGAATTACTTGGGTTTTGCATTACTTCACTCAATGTTTGGTTCAAAGTTCTGGCGCCACTCTTTCAACCAATCTGAAGTGAAACCAAAACCATTAGTGGCTCGCGTGTCCACATTTTCCTGCGCTTTGTGTTGGCTACGTGTAATTACTTCGAGGTTTGATTGCTTTACTTGATTGTCTCCGTCATTTTTAATTGGCAAGGGGGAATTACTTTGGTTTTGGTTTTACGACACTTGATTGAAACTTGCTGTAAGCAGTGATAGGCAAGCAAGGAAAAACAAACTACAATTATTTTGCTTCCGTGAAATGTGGTGCACAGCATCTGTTTGTTGATAAATCACAGAAGTTGTCAAAGTGTGATTGGAACATTGATGCGCTTATCTGAATTTTTTTTGTTCTGACATGTACCTCACGTGGACCCTATTTCCGATCTATCATTGAACAGGCACCTGGGCTCAGTTGTTCAGAAGCTGATTAAAACTAATCCTCTACACTTCCAAAACAGCTGCATAATAGACCGTATTCATAAATGGCGGCTAATTTATAATTCTTTTGTTGAAGTGCAAATTAGCCTACCAAGCCTCGATACCATACAGTGAATTGAAAAGAATTTTTGCTCTAAAATGAGGCTTGGTAGGCTAATTTGCACGTGGACAAAAGAATTATAAATGTGACCGCCATTTATGAATACGGTCTATGAAGTTCATGGTACTTTGCATACATGTCACAATACATGTACAATACAAGCTTAACTGACCACTCCCCATAGGGGCTTTTCAGGGCCAATGAAATAAAAGCCTTTAATAATCTATGCCAAAGGAAAACAAAAAAGTCTAGCTCAAAAGTAAAGGCTAGTAAGAATCTTGTGGAAACCTTTTTGATCTGTTCAGTAAATAAACTGAGAGAGAAATTTCCACAAACCCAAGTTTAGCTAACTTGGGCTTGGAACAATGCAGCCCTGGAATCTATTTTGTTTGAAGTATAATCTTGATCTGTATTATGTTTTATCAAAGGTAAAATTGGAGAACATCTCCCCCAAAATCTGCCGGCCAACTGTTGGTGAACTGTCAACCAACAGTTAGCCAACAAATGGTCAACAGTCGGCCGACAGTTGTCCCATTTTAGATGAAAAAGTGTTGGCCGGCTTTTTGCTGTTGTTGGTAATCGTTGAACACCTTTTGTCTGTTGGTGAACTGTTGGTTGAAAGTTCAGTGACTGTTATCTGACAGATTTTTGGGGAGACTGTTCGTTAAATTTACCTTATCGAAATACACCTTATAGTACTTACTCAAATTGAACTGAAAAGTTATGCTTTTCTCTTTTCAAAGCTTCTCAACAATGCTCTTTGTCCTAAAGCCTTGAGGAATCTGTTTGATCAATGCTGCGCAAAAGTCACAAAAAAGAGGCCATCATTTTCTCATGTTACCAAAACTCTTAAGGTGAGATGCTTTTGTTGAATCATAGAATATAAATAAGGAGTAAGTTTGATTAGTTTTGACATGCATGTGCTCCACGTATGGATTGCTTACCTTTTACAGACAGAAACCAGTCTGCTCCCAAAATTGTTCAAATGGTAAGGAAAATTTCCAGATGGCAAAGTCCACTGGGATTGCCATGTTTCTTTTTGCGGGTCTTTCTGCATGTACCGGAAAGCATTGTATTTTTGGTCACTTGGGACTATTCTATATCTGGAGTTGTTTTGTTTTCTGTCTTTTGTTTCTTTTGTTTTACGTAATCTGTGCTCCAGTACCTGCAGAAGGAACCTTTTTGCAGATTTCTCTGCAAGAGACGTTCAAAGGTAGGATATTCTGGGAGAAGCAAGTGGAACGCTCATTTTAGTTTCAGAAATACCATCAAGAATTTTTTGAACTACTTTCTCAGCCATTATGAGAATCTGTTGGGCACACTAAAGTGGGCTCGCCACTTTTCAATCATTTTTTCGGGAGGTTTTTGGTGAATATTAATTAAACAACCATGTTTCCATCATTAAAGTAAATTGCTACGTCAAAGAATTTGTACACAATCTGTAACAAAGGAGTTTTAGCAATGATGACCACTCCAGCAACAGCAATGTTACAAAACAAGAGTAAAGTTGGTTTACTATTGTATTGTGTTGCACGCACTCTGCAAAGCAACAAGATGAAATACCCAAATTTAGAGTTTTTGATGACAGCGTGGGCACACAATCCTTTATTTTCTATATTAATTTCAAAACCACTTGATATAGCCTACATTATATAGCCTACATTTTGCATTTACATTGTGAACCGGATTGAAATTATTGTGAAATTCTTGGATAGGTACAGTTTGAAGGGACGCTTTTGTTGGCATTGCTGTCGTTGTTGCTAAAATTCCCTATTTTTCAACAACTGCTTATGACGATATCGAGTTGGGTGTTCTTGAAACTTTCATTCATAGAATATTATTGTGAAGTCCGTGGAAATAAATGACAAGTTTTCTATTCATACTGAATTTATTTTTTACAGCATTTTTCCCTTACTAAACTAGTTGTGACTGCTGAGTTTAAAGCTGAATCTTCAAATGAACTTAGTTGCAAAGAGGGTGAAGTCATTTTGTTGATATCCGAGACTATTTCAAGGTAAGGTTGGTTTATGTTATTCAAAAATGTTAATACTGATCGTAGTGAGCTAAGCTATCAGGATGAAAGCTGTCATTGTTTGAATAAACTGTAGTTGTGAAGCTTAACATGCACTAAGTTCATTATCCTTATAAACAAAAACAGACCAACAGTAAAGGAATGGATCATTCATCCCTATGAAACTCTTTGCTGCCAAACTTGAAATTGCTCAAAAAAAATTGTGTGCAATCTTCATGAGAATAGGAGACATTGTACAATGGAATAAGACGAGGGAAAATCCTATATACAGTAGGATTGTAGACTGAATGCAAGTCATTTTCACAATGAAAGTCTTGAAAAGGGCTGCATGGATGGCGCAGTGGTGACAGCACTCGCTTCTCACCAATGTGGCCCGGGTTCGATTCCCGACTCGGTGTCATATGTGGGTTGAGTTTGTTGGTTCTCTGCTCTGCACCGAGAGGCATTTCTCCGGGTACTCTGGTTTTCCCTTCTCCTCAAAAACCAACATTTGACTTGATTTGCGTTAATTGTTAATTTCAGTTTACAGTGTCCCCAATTAGTGCTCCAAGCGCTAGAGCGACTAGACACTTAAATAAAGTTCCTTTCCTTTCCTTTTAACAGTCCTCAACAAAGCTGTAAAACACATTTTAATGAACTTAATAGAGAATGTGCTTCATATAGGCTGTATCATCATCATTACCATTTTCAGTCACATGACATAAGTCACAACCCAGTCATTTGCCATTTTCAGTCACATGACATAAGTCACAACCCAGTCATTGGACCACTTCTATAAATGGCTGCCAGTTTATCGGTCTTGAATTTATGTTACTGAGATTGTTCTATGTTAATGAATTTATCATTATTTCATTTATTTAAGTAATGATTTTTTAGTTTTAATGAACTCCTGTGTAAAGTTATGTTAATGAGTTTATAATGAAGTGAGACACACTGGCGTCATTTTGGTCAATATATTTTGAATTCCACCCATTGCAGTGAGTCGAGAAGGGTTAGTTTGCATTGAAACAAAGGAATATTTTACAAAGCGGCCATTTATGAAAAGCGCCTCTCCACAAAGAACCCGAGACAGGAGTCAAACGCTTGTTTTAAATGCAGCCTCGCATTAAGCCTGTGGTTAGTTATTTTGATACTCAATTTTCTTTTCATTTTTTTAAGCGAGTTGAACGCAGGAGGAAGGTCGTGGCTCGGGGAAAAGAGGAACGGCGTCGTTGGTTTGTTTGACCCCAAATACACAACTGAAGTTGTTGGTAAGTAATGATGGTCAATGATATCTGGTAGTTTTCATGTTACATGTACGTCATCGTCGCTGTGTCAGTGGACATAAACAAAAGATCGCTCATTGAATCTTCTTTTGTAAAACCACCTGTTGATGATGGTAGCGTTTCAAAGCCGACAGTGAAGTCTTAGGCTAGCGCAGTTGGAGATTAATTTTATACCACAGAATGTCGATGCCACGGGAAGAAGGGCAATGTATCGAAGGCTATTTCTTAAATCTGCCGCATAGATAATGTACAAAATGCTATTAAAAAACGTCTTCAAAGCAACCCCCTTGTTAGGGAAGAGTACCGGAGCAGAAATCACGTAAAAAAAACAACTCCAAATAAAGACTAATTCCAAATTACCAAAAACACGATGCTTTCCGGTATCTGCAGAAAGACCCCCCAATTGGCTCTCCCTCCGCCCCTCTCGGGCCCACTGCTTCCCGATTTAAAGGCGCATCTCTGTTTGTAAGAGTTTCATTCATTTTTTTGCCTCACCATTTGGTACTCATTTTACATGTGTTTGGATAAGATGCCGAGGATGTTGTTTGGGATGCACCGAGTGGTGGCGAAGAAGACGAAGAACCAGCTTCTGGGGCTGATCAGGCAGAAGGAGAGAAGAGTTCATCGGGTAAGATGGAAGGAAATAGAACGAATAATTAAGTAACAGTTCTTCGCCGAAGTTGAAAAAAATATTGTGGTTGCGCGGGGTGATTACGGCGACGCTGATATGATGGTAACCTCGACCAATTACAACGCGAGAATCTTAATCACCGCATCACTTTTTAGTATTATCACACAAGTGAATATAGTGCTTTCCTTGCATTCTGATTGGCTAGCTGGGAGGTGAATACCAAGAACTATTCGCAGAAAAACAAAATGGCTTCCCGTTTACATTTGCTGCTATATTGTCAGAAATAAAGCAAAATTTCAATCGGCTGACTGCAGTAATTGTATCTAACTTGGGTGGTATACACTTAAACAATTATTCATGGTCGGTGAAAGTGGTGGATATTTACCTCTTCTTTGGTGAATAGTACTTCGCTAATCACCCTGAACGCTTCAAATACTTTTCATTCGTGTAAAATAAAGCCAAAAAAAGAGTCTGCAATGAACTCGGAAATATTCTAATGAGCGTAGAAAAAGGGTACTTTAAATGGTCCACTTGCCTCGGGCTTGGAATGAATTCATTGAAAGACAGAGGAATTGAGCGTTTTAATGCAAATCAAACTCATTTTCATTTCAATAGTCTGAACTCGCAAATAGACTGTGAAACATATGAACTCAAGTGCATTAGAGCGAGTTTCAATTGAGTGTCGCAAAACCAAAACCAAAGTAATTACTTTGGCCAATCAAAAAGGACTGAGACAATCCGGCAAACCAATCAAAACTCGAAGTAATTACACGTAGCCGACACAAGCGCGGGAAAATGTGCACGCGCGAGCCACGATTGGTTTTAGTTTCACTTCTGTTTGTTTGAAAAAATGGCGCCAGAACTTTGAACCAATCACTGAGTGAAGTAATCATAAACCAAAGTAATTATCTAATTACTTTCAACACTCAATTAAAAACCGCTCTACTCCATCAGTGCTTGGTTTTATTGTTGCTCAGATTGGTTACGCAAGATGAGCTTGTGCACACTTTTCTACAAAGAGTGTAACTGATGGTTGTTAACCGTTCTCAGTTCCTCCAGAGATCCAAGCTCGTGGTATTGAGGCAGAACTCGCTTTCCAGCGAGCCCTCAAACAAGGCAAAGTTCGAGTTTACCGCGGACGAGTCATGTTAGTTGGCCAAAACAGGGCTGGAAAAACAAGTTTGAAGAAGGCACTCCTAGGAATTACCTTTGACCCCGGGGAACCCAGCACTGACGGGATAGAAGTCGATCCATCACGATTCGACGTGGACGTAGATAGGGTTGTCAACTGGCAGCTCGTTAAGAATGAAAAATTCACTTCTGAGTTCGCTGATGATATAGCAAGGCTCGTTGTCGGAGAGTTAACGAGGAAAGAAGCGAAAGAAGAAAAGCCAGCGATGAACAGAGCAAATGACATTGTACAAAGTGATGTCTCTGCCGATGAGGCACCTCACTCAACAGAAGAACAAGAAGAACAGGTAGGAAATTAAGCTGCAACCGTTTTATAAGTGCGAGCATCACTTGTCCCTCCCTTCAATATTTTTCGTTGATAACTTTATTTTCCCAAGTGCCAGGATTTCTTCTCCCTTGACGTCTGTAACACGAACTTCAAAAGATATATATCTATAATTTTATTTCATTCTTCGAGTCCTCTCGCGGGAGCACAGGAACCCATCCAATTGAGCTGTTCCCGACTGAGTGGCTTCATAGCGCAGTTGGTAGAGCCATAGTTAATCTAGGGACTGGTTATGAAACCCTGGGAATTTCAAAAGCAGGAACAATACAGTCGCAATTAGATGTTAAACCGACCGTGACCCTACACAATCTTTTGTTTTTGGTTCGCAAGTTAATTTCGAATAAATTAGTCGAAGCTTTTGATTGGTTATCCTGCCGAAAAAAGCGTGTTTTTGTCGGGTTTTGTGCAGGGTCTAGGCCAAAAAAAGCGAACAAAAACATGAAACAAAGAAACTTTTCGAGTTTCATAACCAGCCTACATCTATTAACTATGGTAGAGCATTGCACCGGCATCGCAGAGATCATCACTTATGTCCAGGGGCCCGTTTCTCGAAAGTCCCGAAACTTTACGGGCCATTTTCGGGTGTCACAATTTTCTTTGTATCTCAAGAACGGAGTGGATTTAAGTCGTGAAACTTCACAGTTAATTTTCTTTTTGTTACCTTGAAAACACGTTGAAAGATCGGCTTTCCAAAACAAGCGGTTGCCTGTTTCACAAGTGGCTTTTCGGGCCCGAAAAGTTTTCGGGACTTTCGAGAAACGGGTCACAGGTTCGAATCCCGTTGAATCCTCAGTTGTCTTTCCAGAAAAGTGCAAGGACCACTTCTTTCTTCCAAACCTTTTTGTCATTTTAAAATCCTTGTATAAGATCGTGCTCCTCCCAGTTGAATGGCTCAAATTGACTGCTAACTTTTTGAAACTTGTGGGCCACATAAAGGCGAAATTTAGAAGCGGAAATATTAAACCACCTTACATGTATCTTTTTGCTTGGTGGAAAGATTCGTTTTATCAACGAAGAATATTTAAGTCTAGGTTAGCTCAGTAAAACAAGTGATGAGTATTGAAATTACAGATATCCCGCTCGAGATCAAGCGGTACTCTGCTTTCATTTCAGCTTCCAATTCAGACGGTCGGAGTACTCACACAAGAAGATAACCCACCCGACCCTTGCTCCGATGTTTTGCCCGGCGACATTCCTGATCTGATCCCAGATCCAGAGTTCCACATAGAAATTGACACTTCAGACGGGGTACCGGAGGATGTCAAGATCCTTGTGCATAAATACCTAGAAAGGCAACAGAGTGTCCAGGAGATAAGCGATCGAGAGACTGTGGTAACCATATGGGACTTTGCGGGGCAGCATCTTTATTATGCCTCCCATCCCGTGTTTTTATCACCGAGAGCTGTGTACCTATTGGTTTACAACATGAGCAAGGACTTGAGTGCTAAAATGGAGCCGTGTGTTCGTCAGGGAGTGCACGATTTCATTCCGCATTCCAGCGGAGAGGAAACAAACTTGGATAGTATTCTTTCTTGGCTCGTGTCGGTGCATAATCTAACTGCTGAAGGTAGGGCAAAAGAAGAGGAACAAGTCGACGACCCGCCATATTTGAGGCCGCCCGTGATTATTGTAGGTACACACGTAGATGAACCGTTTGAGGACCCCAAACGAATGGAGACCCAGATCAAAAAGAGCCTCTCTGGAAAGACCTATGAGCAGCACGTTCGACGACCTTTTTACCGTGTGAATAATACTCGCGCTGGAGAGGATGAGGGTATTGCGAAAGTTCGCCAGGAAATAAGAGAGGTGAGTTGGTGAGTTATGGTTCCGACGACTTTTTGAATAATGTAAACAAGAAAAATGTGTTAAGTAATAATATTTGAGGGATATGAGTGCGATGATTTACAATAGTGAGCCCAAGGCAAGCCCTTGTTAAGCTAATACAGATCACTCGCAAATATCGTATTTGACGTGTGAAATGAACGCGATAATATACATGAAGAAGTTTCTTCATTCTGATTGGCTAAGAGAAATACAGTTTTCACTTCATACACAAACAAACCAAGCATTCGCGTGATACGCATCCGTTGCCTCTGCTGAATTACATTGAGCTATCTGGAAGTTTTTCATGTTTATTATGAAAAAGTAATCACATGACATTTCTCGTGCAATTTGGGATAAATAAGCCCTTGTAAATTTTTTTCAATGACTGAAAATTGCACGAGCTTCCCAGTTAGCAGAGGTCTATTTTCTTTTGCGTTCACTGGGCTGACGAATACGGGAAAGAGAGCTCTGCCATGGGTCGAAATTCACTTTGTTGAGCATGCACAGCGGTTATTTAGCGACCGAATCCTCACTTGATACTTCATGTTGTTTGGGCTCAAAACAGTGGAATAGACCTTTTTACCGATACGGCGGCCATTTTGATTTCTATTGTTTCGAATAGCTATTATGGGATGCCCAGGGGGCAAATACACATTAATTTGCCCCCTGAGCATCCCATAATGTCTTTCGAAACAATAGAAATCAAAATGGCCGCCGTATCGGTAAAAAGTTCTATTACTGTAAAGGGATGCGCAAGACACAGTGGGCTCAAGTCACAGTCAGCAAACATTTCATCGGGCATGCGGTTTAAAGGGGCTAGATCACGCAATTTTAGACAATTTCAGCACTGATCGAATGGTCATAGAATTAACTAAAATATCAAAATAACTGTTCAAAACTATAGAAGATCTCTAAGAAAACGCAGGGAAGCCAAGAAGGGACATGGATGGACAAAACTGGAGAGGATTGAAATGGATTGAATTTTGGTAAATTTGAAAAACGTCGGCCCACCGTTTTTCAAAATTACATCAGTCTATATTAAAATGTCATTTACAAAGCTGGAACATCATTTTTAGTTGTTATGTGGCCGTGATTTTGAAAATGAAAGACTTGCTCTGCCAGGTTGACGTTTAGAGCTCATAATTAACAAAATTAAACAAAATTACCTAAAATAGCGTGACCTAGCCCCTTTAAGGAGTGCCGTCCAAGGTTGGACGGCGCTTTGGATCAAAGTGAGTTTCGACCCGTGGCAGAAGTCTCTTTCCCGTATTCGTCAACCTAGCGAACGCAAAAGAAAAGGGACCTCTGCTAGCAGGGAATGCACGAGCGCGTACAGCTCATGTAATTTTGTCGGTCTAAGCAAAAAATTTCAGACGGCGGCCCATGTTGGTGTACAAAACAATACAGTAAAATGTTTTTTGGGAATTTTACTCTGTTATTATGCAAAACATGTGGGGCCGTTTTCTGATGTTTTGTACACTAACATGACCGTCTGTCTCATCACGTGGGTGCAAACCAAGAATGGGTTGGTGATCTGTATTCAACTTTCAAATACCGAAAGCTCAGAAGTTACACTGAAGTCCTTTTGCTAACCACCCATCACATCACACGTGAGCCATTAATCTGCTGACCAGTATTACAAAACTCTCATTCATGCTTGGTTACAGAAAGATGTTGGAATAATAATATCCTACAGTCTAAGCTAAGGTGGAGCTGCTTCGCTAAGGTAGAAGTGGGGCATGACCCAGGCGAATTTTTTGACCGGGTGGGTTGGGTGAAAATTTCACTCGTCTTATTCAAGAACATCATTAGGATCGCCTTTGACGCTCGCAAGGCGCCTTTGCAGCGCCAAAAAATGTCGCGTCCGGTGCTTTCAGAAGTATGTCCGCTATTTTAAAGAACTGTGGAAAACCCTGCATGAAGTTATCTACATGTGCCAAGAGTATCACGGCTTTTGTAATTTTCATGTAAACTAAATGTAAATGTTTTGTTTTATTGTGGAAGTGCACTTAGCCATTAAGCTACTTCACAGGCACTCCACTTAACATAAACATGATTAAGAACCCCAACTGGCCGGAGGCAACCACTTTGCTATTTACAAAGCGTGGTAGAGTTGAATCCAGGACAACCAGGGGTTAGAACGGGATTTGAAACCGGGGTAACCGTATGCAAACCCACCCCCCCCCCCCAAAAAAAAAAAAAAAACAATCAACCTCGCCGCCTCCCTCGTCTGCGTTTTTAAGAAACGAGAGTTCTTTTACAATTTTGGCCTCAGGTTTTGCGTTTGGAACCCTACATGGGAGAGGATGTCCCAGTTCGATGGTTCAACTTCGAGAAAGTGGTGGAAGGTCTAGTCCAGCAAAAAGTGTTTTACCTCAAGGTAGCCCAGCTTTACAATATAGTACGAAAGGTGTGTTATATTGAAGACGAGAGTGAGATGGTCGCCATGTTGGATTTTTATCATGACCTTGGTGTTATCATCTGGCATGGTGATAGCGTGGTGCTTCAAACACAGTGGTTGATTCACTTGTTTAAGAAGCTCATCACTATACGGCCTTTTGATGAACAGGTATGGCGTTTTAGTTTGTATTTATGGTTCGTTCGTTCTTTTCAAACTATTACACTTCTCCATGTTTTTGGTGTTGGATTAAGCACAACGACCAAAATACGTTTTTCGAGCTGAACACTTGTTTCGAAAACGGCGGAATGCTTTTTGTCGAAATGACTTGAGAAATATCGCTTGGAGGAGTCAGGAGACTATTTTACAGTCGCTCGTTGAGTCCGGTCGTTGCTGAAAAAAATCTGGCTCCAACTTGTTAACGCACTTTCGCGCTAAAGGTTCGCATTGACAGTGAAGTCATTGGTAAAGACGGAATCTCGTTCGATTTAATACGGGAAACTATGAAAGTGGTTTTACAACATTGCTACATGGCTCTCCTCTCGTCTCAAGGTGGTCCCAACAAGATGGCTTCTGTCATTTTGTTATGCTTCACTTCTTTTTCGTCTTTTTTTTTAGCTAAGTGACTAAGCCGGACATAGTTTTTGCGTGAAAATAATCCCAAAAGGAAGGCGTTTTCTGTTTATCCCGAGCAAACCCTACTCAGTTCTGTTCATTCTGCTATCACGAGCAGAACATGTCTCGCGAACCATTGCGATTATCGAAATGGAGAAGTGATCCTCGCACGTATCTGGACAATTTAAGCAGAGATTGTCTTCGACGGGATTCGAGGACTGGAATCCTTTCACCCGACAAATTGACCTGCTGCCAACTGAGTGGCTTCAAAGCTCAGTTGGCAGATTGTTGCACCGGCATCAATTCCCTTGAGATCTGGAATGGGAAAGCAAAACGTCACAGTAGAAGCTAAAAGGGTCTATTCACAAATGATCTCTTCAAAATAATTATCTACTGTTTCCCTCGGACCAGTAATTAACTGTTTAAGTCAAAAGAAATACGTTCTTGGAAGGTACTCTAGACAAAGCACATTAGAATTGAGATTAAGAGAACCAGGAAGCCACAAAACAGTCAGAAGTTCTCATGCAAGAATGTCTGTGACAATAGACGCGCTTCTAATACTACCAGCCCCGGAGGTTTGAGACGATTCCATCCCCAGCTATTCTTCTGTTTAAATCATTTTTGTTTCAGTTTCCTGTAGATCTGGGTTATCTGTGCTCTTGAACAGATCTCCTTATCACGTATACTGATGGAGATGTTCTCATGCTGTTTCTCTTTTTGTTTCAAGAATCCACGCCACGCAGAAGCTTGGAATGAGTTGGAACAAACTGGCCTTTTGAGCATGCGCTTAGTACAGCACGTGTTTGCCGAGTTCCTGTGCGATGGCCAATCTCAGACCGACATTCTCTCCATGATGGAAATGTATGGTTTAATCGCAAAATTTACGCCTAAAATAACCGACAGTTCTTTATCACCAGATGTTAAATACTTCGTTCCAGCACAGCTCTGTTCCTGTCCGGAGTTGGATGATCTTGATAAACTTGCCTACAGCATATGTCCACTTTATATTCTCTTTCCCGACGGCTTTCTTCCGCACGGACTCTTCCCGCAGCTTGTGTCTCGCTTGATTTCGATCTGCTCGGAACTCGGGTGCACCGAAGAGCCCAACCTGTTCCGCAACTTAGTCAGGTTTATGTTGGGCGGTAATGACTTGTTTTTAATTTGCAAACAGTCCTTTGTGAAGGTGATCATCGTGGAAAAAGAAACTGATCAACAAGGTGATGAAATTGCTTGCAAAGTTCGCGAGCGCCTGGAGTCAATTCTTTGCAATTTAGCAAATGACTTTGCGTGCCTACGGCACATGCGGTACGAGTTCTGCGTGGTCTGTCCGTCATGTTCCAGTCCAAGCAAAGCATGCACAAAACACAGGGTACAGTTGTGTCCGCTGAGTGACTGTATTCACTTTCTTCCAATTTCAAAGGCAGGAAAATTGATCTGCAGGAAGACGTTCGGTGCGAGTTCGCTAGTGGAAGTTCCTGGCTTAGAAGAGTGGCGTGGCTCTTCAAAGAAGGTGATACAGAATGACTTTATTTTCTTCCCCCCTCCGCGCTAATTTAATCAATTGAGCGGAGAGTCTATTTACTTCAATAGACTTAACTGGTTAGGGTGTAATGTGAAGTGCTAGTTTTGTACCCTATATGAACCATGTGAGCGTTAGCCCTACTAAATGGGAAATGGGCCCACACAAGGACAGAGAAAAACTCTGCCAAGGTTAGGAATTGAACCCACGACCTTCGGGTTAGATCACCGCTGCTCTGCCGACTGAGCTACAAGGTCAGACGGGAGCAGGTCGTGGGAACTAAAGATGTTAAAGTCACGGCAATGAACATGTACAAGTACAAGGAAGGGTTACGTTTTTACAAACGTTGGCCGTGTAGCACTTATTTCAACAGATTTAACTGATTAGAGTGCAATGTGGAGTGCTAGTTTTGTACCAGATGGTTCATATGGGGTACAAAACATCTTCAGTTCCCGCGGCCTGTTCCCGTTTGACCATGTAGCTCAGTCGGTAGAGCAGCGGTGATCTAACCCGAAGGTCGTGGGTTCAATTCCCACCCTGGTCAGAGTTTTTCTCTGGCTTTGTGTGGTCCCATTTCCATTAGTATTGCTAACGCTCACATGGTTCATATGGGGTACAAAACTAGCACTTCGTATTACACGCTAATCAGTTAAGTCTGTTCAAGTATAAGCGCTACACGGCCAACGTTTGTAAAAATGTAACCCTTCCCTATTTACTTCAGTGTTTGTTTCTGACCAAAAAGGTTTTTATGGATTGCCTTTCAAGTCTTGTTAAATTATGTTGAGGTTGTCAGTGTAGTAATACAATTCAGTGTTCGAGTTGATGTTGTAGTAGTGGCATCTCTTTTGTGTGGATTCTTTGTTTGTGTCGCTTTTGTTTAAGACTTGAGTAAGGTTTGACCCTTGAAATTTTCCCGTTGGGGTGTAGTATAGGCTACATGTAGCCTCTTATTTGAATTATTTGTTGTATTGTGGTGGTCCTTTGTCTTCTCTCGTGTAGAAAGACATTTGCATCCTTTTTTTTTTCTTTTTTAGATAAATGATCTTGATGTTCCAGGGGCATCTTCAGTTAAAAAGGATGAAGGTCGGTGTAATATGAACGTTGTCAACAACTAAGAGGGAGTTTCAAGGGAAGCTCCACTCCGCCCCTCCAAAGAATACCTTTTAACGGGACGAGATAATGTTCGCTATCCAATTTGTTTGAAAGTGTCTTACAACAAAGTGTCTATTCTCTATTTTCGAATTCCCCATAATACACTTTGTTTGCCCCCCAAATTTTGCATAAACCAATGTTTTCAAATGCTCTTGGGAATATGCAGTGTCCCCAAGAGCATTTGAAAACAATAGTTTATGCAAAATTTGGAGGAAAACAAAGTGTATTATGGGGAATTCGAAAATAAAGATTATGATAAAAACAGAACTGAATCGCCTATCTGCACTTTTATATCTCCCGGTAGGCTCGATCACCAGCCGCTCTTTCGGGAAACGAGTCCGGGCTCCGGGTTTGTCTCGGGAAGGAACGAAGGCCGGACTCGAGAGAGTGGCGGAAATCGAGCCTAATCTCCCGATCGACTCTGTCCTCTGTCCGATCGACTCTGACCTGTTGCGGCTGACTTATTAAAGAGATTTAGGATCACGTTTCCGTGAAACGCGAACGGCAAAAGTGACCACGTGACCATGATATTTCCGTCGTTTCTACGTGAAACTAGGCATTTTCGTGTTTGCCGTACACGTGAAATTTTTATCTTGTTTTTCTTCTACATAAGAAAATGCTTGCGCAAAAAAAGTACCCAAAACCATTTTTCGGTATGTCAAAGGAGGAAAAATTATGTTTTATCAGTGGTTATAGAGTTCAAAACTGACTCCTTGCTGTAATTTTCTTCATGAACTCATGTTGACTCTCTAAGGCCGTTTACTCGACAGAAAACTTTGGGTCCGGACCCATCGAAAAAGCGGTACGGACCCATAACTTTTGTAAAGAAACACTGGAGTTTCTACAGGACCGTAGGCGCCTATGGCCCTGTAGAAACTCCAGCATTTCTTTGCAAACGTTATGGGTCCGTACCGCTTTTTTGACGGTTCGGGCCCAAATTTTTCTGTCGTGTAAACGGCCTTCTGTTGACCGACAAAACAGCTTCATCGAAACTCTCAAAATTTGACGGGTAAGGATTTTCATTTTATAAAGCGTCTTTTTCTACAAACAATTTAAAAAAAGATTCGGAATTTTGCTTTGTAGTAACTAAAATACTCGAGTTGCCGTGGGTCATGCGAAGCTAAAGTTTTAACCTTCTCTCTATTTTACGTGAAACGTGAAACGGCTAGCCGACGTTTGCCGTATCGCGCAAACGTTATGCTAAATCTCGCTATTATTCTTACATTTTGAGAGATGTCCTTTTATAGAACGAATGCACAAATGGCTGCCAAAAAGGCTCTTTTGTTTATGTCCTATTTGGACTCACTAGCCTCGCTCTCAAGCAACATTTATTTTGTGTTTTGTCCACGCAAACGACGCTAGTGAGTCTAATTAGCACATAAACAAAAGACTAATCTGATGGCCGCCATTTATGCATTCGGTCTATAGACACCTGAAAATTTCAGGTGACTTAGGCCCGTTTCAAACGTCCAACTTTACATGTGCCGAATCTAATGCAAATGAGAAAAATCTATTGTTTTTGCTCATTTGCATTAGATTCGGCACATGTACACGTCTTTTCTTTACTGAGGAGGAGAAAAGGAGCCTCTGCCCGAATCGCGTCAACTCTTTGAAGCCGCCGCAGCTCGAACTTCTGGACTAGTCAATCTTGTTTTCTCTCGTCAAACCGGTTTTTCCAGTGTGAGCGTCAATTTAGTGACAAAACCGATGGTTATAATTGAGCCCGCTGTACGATGTAAAACCAAGATGGCGGCGAGATCTGGCATATTATGCTTGGGTTCGAGACTGCATCCTGGCAACATGCAGCGCATACTCAATAAAGATCTTACTCAATTCATGCAGAGTCTTCCTCGAGAACGCCAAAATCGAGCAAGCAAAAGAAAGGCTCAGCTAGCAGGGTGCACATGTAAAGTTCGATGTTTGAAACGGGCCTTAAGGTGTCTATAAAGGGACAATTTCTCGAATTCTCCAGTTTAGTGCGAGGATCACTTCTATCTTTCGTCTATAACCTGCACTTCAATTACATACACGAACACTATTTCTTTCATCCTAGAGATTTTGCGAATGTCGGCACCCGTGAAATTTGTAAACGTTTTGGTTTAAATAACTGCAAACAAATTTGATTGTTCAAGTCATTTTCTGTGGTTTAATTTATCTTTTTCGTTGGATTGGAAGTCTCCTTTAAGAAAGGAAAGCGGTTACGAAAACGGTATCTAAATGAAATTCCCGTTGTCGAAAAGCACTTCGTGATTATTCCAATTTTCTTCGCTTATAAATTGTAAGCCAAAATTCCAGGAACAGAATTGCTGTGAACAGCGTTGGCATTTGTATAAATATTGGCATCATTGAATGCTGTTGTGCTCAAAAAATCAAAATTTCCAACCGCTGGTCGAAAAGCCGCCATGTTGATGGCCGATAAAACCTTGGAAACGAGGTTGCTTGATTAGGCCTTTTACAATTGTTTACTCAGTGACCAAGCCCATGAATGGCTTCGAGGCTGCCTTTGACCTTGTTTTGATACAGACCTCACTGCTTTTATCGTGTAAATTGTGTCGTTGTAATTCGAATTAGTTTACGTTAACATTAGAAATGCTCAAAGGTTTGTACCAAAACAGGGTCACCGGCAGCCTCGCTTCCATTCTTAGGCCAGGTTACTTAGCCACAACTGTAAAATGGTCTGTTAGATTAGAAACCGGAAGTAACCATTTCGCATGTGAGTATAGTAGTCTCCCATATTTTTAAACCAATCGTCTGCAATAATAAAATAATTGTCTCCTGCTTAACTCCACTCCACGCGCTTCGCTTTTTGAAGCTGGCAAGCAAATGAACGTTCTTCTTTGTTGAATCGCTTGTTTTGTAGTATTCTCGTTGTCTTTGATTTTGTCGTTAAAGGGACACTGTCATGAGTTGCGCATGCGCTAGCGTCCTGCGAAAACTTGAAAAGTGTTAGGTTAACTTTTTCAAGTTGAATCGACAAATTCAAAATGGCGTCCACTGGGGATGGCCATGGTGGACTGAGGAGAAATTCCGGGAGAAAAAGGAAGGCTTTAACGGATCGCAAAGAATACCTGAAGGAGTGGAATAACACGAACAAGCGTATTTGTTTGAAGCAAAGAAATTTTCACCCCTGGCTGCAAGCTAAATTCGATGCTGGCTACGAGCGTGTAGCGACAGTGATTTCGCTCTGTACTGCAAGCACTTTGGCATTTACAAAAGTTTATTGATTCGGAAAGTTCATCCTGACAGGTAAATATTAAATTCTGAGCGCTATGTTTGACATAAAATTCATTAACTGCGAATATGCTTGACTTACGCGTGAATCCATAATGGCGGCTAGAATTTTCCGTAAGCGCGAGAGCAAACAAACTCGAGCATGCGCAGCTCATGACAGTGCCCCTTTAAGCTTCAGATTTCCTCTGAACAGATCGAACAGATCGCGTCATATGGTCGCCATAGCATAAATTTATTCCCACAATTATGTCGCAGAAATCGTCTTAGAAAAGAAGAATATCCCTGTAAACCCTGCCGAGCGTCCTGGTCCTGCGGTGTTTATCTCGTACCAGTGGGATCACCAGGAAACGGTAAAATGTCTCAAGAGCAAACTTGAGGAGGCTGGGTTCGACTGTTGGTTGGATATTGGACGAATGGGTGGGGGAGACTCCATGTTTGCCGAAATTGACGCGGGAATTAGAGCAGCAAAGGTAACGAGGATAAAGAATATTTTTTATTAGTAATTAATTAGATAAACACGAAGGTTTGAGCCTATTATCAGAAGAAGGGCTGTTGTTCTTAGTCTTGATACTGTTATACGAGAAATTTCAGTCACGTTTACGAGATGAAATTTGTGTATGAGCTCACACCTGGCTGCGCTTACTCACAAATGGCCTATGTGGAACGTCCGTCCATACAAGTCCACCAAACTTCCTTTTAATGTTTGTTTCTGAGATATATCTCTTTCCCATTATAGGTAGCATAATTTCCCGTTTTCTCCACAACGTTTCGCTTATTTTGCGCCTTAGTACCAGCGGATTTCTCACGCATGACCCAGATATTGAGAAGCATGGGTCTAGTCCAGAGATGAAGTCACAAAGTTATGCATAGCACTTTGCGATGTAGTATCACCCATGCGTCTCACGAGCACTGTCGCTGGACAAATGAATGGCAGTTTTGTTGAAGGAAACAGAAAAATATGTTTACAAACGAAGGGGTTTGAATTTTTTCATTTTTTATTTCCCGGGGCCGCCGTCTTGAATAATTGTGACGTGTTATGGTCGCCCTGTTGTTACTGTACAGAAGCTCTTTTTGTCAAATCAATAGGGCAACCCTAAGACGTCACAATGATTCAAGATGGCGGCGCCCGGGAAATTTGAAAGTGAAAAAGAAGTACTTTTTTGGAGTTGCCCCTTAACGAACCAAATAATGTATAGGAAAGGAACTTAATTCAAGAGTGTAGTCGTTCTAGCGCTGGAGCACTAATTGGGGACACTGTAAACTGAAATTAACAATTAACGCAAATCAAGTCAAGTGTTAGTTTTTGAGGAGAGGAGAAAACCAGAGTACGCGGAGAAAAACCTCTCGGTGCAGAGCAGAGAACCAACAAACTCAACCCACATATGACGCCGAGACTGGTAATCGAACCCGCGCCATCCCTACACCCCATGTATGATGTGACATCTGTGGGGTGCTACTCCTTTAGTTGTGCTCGCTTGTTTCCATGAGCTAGGTGTTTCGTTGATGATGACTTGTTGTCGTTTTCATTTCTTCAGGTGGTCTTATGTTGCGTGACAGAGCGTTACTGCAAATCTGAAATGTGCCAACGAGAAGTAACACTTGCTGACATCTTAAGGAAGCCCATCATCCCCGTTTTGCTCGAGTTTATCAAATGGCCGCCATCGGGACAACTCGCTTTGATATTTACCAAGCTGCTTTACATTGACATGTCTGTAGACCCTGGAACGTTTCCCGAGGGCAAATTACAAGAACTTTTTCAGAAAATCAAAGGTCACGTTGAGCAATGATACAAGTAGCAGTGCCACAACCAGGAGCAAAACTCTGGAGACGCTTCTTGCTTAAAACTGTAGCTTTCTCAGTTTCCACGAACAAGAATTCGGAACCTGCTACTTTGAGAAGCAGTACGCACCTACACTCTAGGTCATTTTGCACCAAACCATTACATCGAAAACGACTATTACGCCGCAAGTTTTATTGGCCTTCACGCATCAGCGAAAGCTTTTTCGAAGTGAAACAAACTGAGAACAGTAATATTGTGTTCGATGTACAACGAACTCCTCTCTTCTCTTTTCCATTGACGATTGCTCGTCCACATTTTTGAGCGCGAGTTATAGCACAGAAAATAGTACTGATTCGCACTTTCTAAAAAGGGCTTTTCAGAACTAATTAACGATAATGGATAAACGAAAAAAGTCTAGTTTAAGAATCTACTATGATAATGGTGATTCATTATGGAAACTAGGCAGTGATTAAGTATGAAAGTTCTCTTGTTCCACGCATTTTGAGCAAGTTTATTAGCCAGTTGAGAGAAGACAGGGGAGGGGTTGGGGGAATTCAAAAGATCATAAACAACTAAACTATAAAGTAAGGTAGAATATCGTAAGTAGTTTTTAACTGATTGTGGCCGTTTTGTAGTTTCTAACCTTTTACCGCAATGCTTGGTATTCATATTTTTTAGTCGAGAAGTAGGTTCAAAGTAACCTTTTATCGTTTTTGTTTTTGTTTTGTTTTTTACCTTGAACTGGCGACACTCCGGGAATTCATTCCTTACAGTGTTTATTGAATGCTCACAATTGAAGATCTCGTCCACCGACTCATAAGAAAGAAACATTTTGTGCCGTGCAGTAAATAGCATCACGGAAAAGTATTGCATGGTACCTTTTATATGAATGCGCTCTCTGACGCAAAAGCTAGAAGCGTTTTGTTTGAAACAAGAAGGAGCACTGCGGGAATTTATTATTTCTCAAGCTTTTTAGAAAACTGTTTGATGCATGACGTGGACCAAAGCCGTAGGGAATTACTTTGACCAATCACAATGGACGAAGACAATTGAATTAGCCAATCAATTACAAGTACAAGCAGCCGCCGTTAAGCGCGGGAGAACGCGAGTGAGCCGGA
>NC_090872.1:30375131-30390131 GCF_036669935.1 Montipora foliosa
TCATCAGCTGTCTCCTGCAGTGGTCACCTTTGATGTTGATCTGTTCTTGTAATAATAGCAACAATAATGATGATAATGACGATGATAGTGATGATGATAGTAATGATGATGATGATGATGATAACAATTATAATAACAATAATAATTATGATAAATACATGAAAGATATTAAGCATCTGGGAACTCGAAAAAATCCGTGCCGCAGATGGGATTTGAACCCACAACCCTCCGTGATCTAGTATGGATGCTCTAACCACTGAGCTACATGTACCACCAGTGTGGCCTAGCCTACGTAGCAAGTATTTAAGGGGAGAGGGTGCAGGGAGAGAATTCGGGAAGGTTACGACTGGGGAGACTACCCTCCCCTCCCCCCGACATTGAATCATTTTGAAAAACAACACAAAAGCATTGGAGGCTGTCCAATGTTACGCTATAAGATTTGTCTACTCCGAAATGTTCGTCCCTCATGTTTTGCTTTTCTTCATAATGCTTATGGGAGCTCAAGTCTTCCGTGCCACGTGTTGTCCTTTGTTCTTTTTCTTAACATTTTTCGGAGCCGCTTCATTTCAATCCTTCCTTGTTGTTTTGTGCGGCACTGCAGACCGCGGTGACACATCATATTGCCGAAAAAATAAGAAATGAAAGAAATGAAATGTGGGTATAGACTAGGAGTGAATCACACGGCCACATAGTGTAATTGGCAATAGCACCTCGCTAACTGCATCAATAGGGAGGGTACAAAATGTCGGCGGATCGACTCAATCTAATCGATCTGAGTCAAAAATAAAGAAAAAATTACACTGTTACAGTAAAATGATAGGGGGTGCTGTCATGTAGTACCATGTCTGAAGGCGGAAGCTGTCATGCGTGCAATGCAGGCCATAACTTGCACTAGGAAAGACAAGTCTGTTTGTAATTGAGAACTTTATATTTTTAACTTTGTAGCGGAAAGAAGCAGTTGGGGAAAGTGAGGAGCTTCCTGAAAATGTGGTCGATGGTTTAGAAGAACTTACACCAGAAATATTACAGGTAGCTGTTTGTGTTCATACTTTGATGTACATGTATAAAACAATATTACTATTGTTTCTCTGGGGCTGCTTGGGAGTCCCTGGATACTGAATGAATCCCCTTATCTTCCCTATGGATCACCAAATTTCAGAGATAAAAATTACTTCTATTCTTGCGCAGGAAATAGTGTGGGGTTACGATATGGGGAGAAAGGTTGATACAAAGAAGACATCTCTAGATTTTAGATCTCCTATTATGGTACATGTATATCCCAATTTTTCATTATGTTCACATGGTTCATTCTTTTTCAGGGTCTTACTGTAACCCAAATAAAAAGCATAAGAACTCTCATAGATGGAAATATTACAAAGTGCAATGATGAGGTCCTCAAAGTGGAACAAGACCGAAATGAAAAATTGTTTGAAGTTGGAAATCTTCTTCATGAGTCAGTTCCCATCAGCAATGATGAGGTATGATGTAATATTATTCTAGAATTGACTCTGAAGATAACTCCAAGTTTTCAAAATCTCTGAGAGCAACTGTATATGCAGTCCAATTCTAAGTGTATTCTAAGACAAACTTACCGTAAACACTGGTAGATAAGCCGCACCTTTTTACCGTAAAATGTTGTCCCAAATTGGAGGCGCGCCTTATCTATGAGAAGATCGTGGAAGAAATCTGTAAATTATCACCCCCAACCCCAGAAATAAAGTTCATTTCAAGTAAACGTCAACAGATACTATGATAACTGGTCTCTACTTTCACAAGTTTTGTTGCCATTGGTGGAGGCATTTTAGAGTGCTTTCATTACCATGTATTTTAGACAATTTAGAGTTACGATAAAGACAGGTAAAGGTTACCAGACCATGAATCTCCAATCCACCACAAAGCTTTTGACAGTGTTGCCAATGGCATTCACAGAGATTGATCCACTGCAAGGGAGAACCACATAATCTCTGTCTGAGAACTCGCATCAGTGGTAAATGGCCCACTGTTTCTCCATTGTTTACAATTTTGATGATTTTGTCAAGGAAATTATTGACCTTCCCTTCACAAGCAAAACCTCCAGTTTATATGTAACAAGATTCTAGACTGTTCTTTCACTTAAGTTCAGTTTTCTTTGCAAACGAGCTTTTTTCCTCTGACAAAATGCCTGGTTACTAAGCAAAGTAAATAAATGAATAGACTTGCTCACAAGGAACTGTTAATATTATATATCAGTGTTCGACTTTCAGTAAAACCCTAAGTTTTCAGATTTGGTCGAGAGCTCAAGTATTTTCCTCGCCAAAAAATTTTGAGATGAAATGTGGGCCGCATATTCATTCTCGAGAATCTGTTCTGTTAACACTTTGACTCCCAAGCTGGCCTGAACCGGCCATACTTAGTACTTTTACTCTGTCTAACGCCAGAGTATTTTACTCTGTCGAACGCCAGACAATTTAACTCGTCAATGGGGAACCCCCCCGGGAGTCAATGGTTTAATCACTCACTGATGTCCCCATTAAACCATCCTGGCTAAAATCCACAGTGATTTCCTTTCTCTCTATAATGTCTCTGCTTGTTCTCCTTGGTTTGGAACTGCTGATGGCACTCAAGAAAAAGAGAGACCTTTCTCTTGACTGTTATATTTTCCACAACAATTTATCAAGAAAAATGGTTGCTAGGATTTTGGTCATATGAGTGAAAATGTTCTAAGGTGGTTTGCATTCAATCCCTTGAGACTGAGGTGACAGTGATGTAATGTACAAGTTCCGGTGGACAAACAAAATACATGTATGTTATGGGAGATCTTTTGCTTTTTCCACCAACATTTCAGTTAGTGATGGTCTAATGTGAAAATGACCAATAAGAATAGCTGGGTGTAGTACGCGGCCAGTTTGCAGAAAATCGTTTCAAAGCTCTTCTGTCGAACGGGAACGCTTGCTATGCAGGCTAATTCAGGAGCAAAGACATTCCTCTTTAATTAAGATTTAAACAGTGGATTTAGATGGTACATACTTAAGTAGTCTGTGCACTCCTTAGCATGACCCTTCTGTTTTCAACTACTCATTGGTTGCCATACTATAAATTAAATAAAAAAACTAAAGAAAATGTGTCACATGGCCAGCTTGTATGTAGCTCGTAATGTTTTCTTAGTTACAGTGCAAAGCAAGAAGGGATAGGTGTACAGTTGACTGAATGACTTCCCTGCTAGCAGAGATCTCTTTTCTTTTTGCGTTTGCTGGGCTGACAAGTACAGGAAAAAAGACCTCTGCCATGGGTCGAAACTCACTTTGATCCAACTGCCGTCCAGAACCTTGGACGGCACTCTTAAAAACCGCACGCCCCATGATATGTTTGCTGACTGTGCCTTGAGCCTGCTGTGTCCCATGCATTCCTTTATTGTAATTCCTTTTTTTTTAAAGTGAGCCCACACAAATGTTCAACATGTAGTATCACTTGAGGATTTGGGCACTAAGTAACCCCTGCGCATGGTCAAGTTTTGACCCATGGCAGAAATCTCTTTTCTCTTACTCTTCGACCCAGCGAACACAAAAGAAAAGAGACCTATGCTAGCAGGGAACTGAATGGCTAAAAGACAGTGCTTGGATTCTTGAACAGCTATTGCAGCTCTAGAAGTAGCTCTTTTTGTGATTTTGATTTTGATTGTTTGGTTGAACTTTTTTCTGCATTCTTGTTTCAGGACGAAAACAAAGTCATGAGAACTTGGGGTGACAGTTCAGTTAAAAAGAAGTATTCCCATGTAGATCTGGCATACATGGTTGATGGAGTTGATACTGAACGTGGTGCCCTTGTAGCTGGCAGTAGGGGCTATTTTCTCAAAGTTAGCTTCATTATACCTTCCCCAGGTTCATTAATCACATCTTAGTTAATAGTAGGGCCATGGTTTTGAGGGCCAACAGATATTCCTTTGTTTTTTGCTTTTGCTATCATCACAGTGGAACCCCGCCATACGGCCACCTCGGTAATTCGGTCACCTCGTTATGGCAGCTATTTTTTTTTGGCCCGGCAAAATGGTCATACATTCTCTTATAGAAAACCCTCGTTAATGTGGTCACCTGTTAACACAATTTATATTCCAAACAGTAGAATCCTCAATAATTTCACCCCGTTAATATGGCCACGCATGCTAAATTTAGAAAACCAAAACGTCTGTGACATGTCAATTTTGTTGACCTTTGCAATTTACCATGGTAATCGAACAGCTGATTTACTTTACAAATTACTCTCAGCGACACTCCTCCCTGTTTTCATTACAAACATGATCTTCACACTACTGTAACATCCAGTAAGGCAAAATTGCAAAGGGAGTAAAGTCATTGTGCTTTTGTTAAAAACACGATTGATACTAAAGTCTTTCGGTTTGGTAATTACAGCGGCTTCCGTTTTTTAGAAGCATAGTAAGCTGGGCCTGTTCTTGTTTTGATTTTGGGCTGAGAATGTACAGTGTACTTGTACCTAACACTTTTAAGTCTTTTACCTACCGAGCGAAGTTTCAAGTATAATTTTTATGCAATTACTGTACGTACATTCCTGATGTTTATTAAAGAGAAAAGTTGTTTTGGAAGTGCAAATGCGATATTTGTCATTACGTTGCTTTAGTCGTGAATTTCACCCTACTCTGGTACTACGGCCATCTGGTTAATATGGACAATTTTTGTTAGTCGTGTTGATGACTGTATAATCGGGGGTTCCACTGTATTTTCTTTGGTCTTCTTTGTCCACAAACAACTTTAATCATGGAATGTAATTGGAAGTTTATGTTTTCTGTGAATTAGAACTTTTCTTGTTAAATAGTCAGGTGTAACATGTAGGTTTTATTGAAAACAAAACACTGAAAAAAAGTCATGGCCAATCCTACATGAATTGTAGCAGTAATAATAATTATTATTGACATGTTCCGCAGCCTGAACTTTGTCACGACAAGTCTCAATGAAAGATTTCTGTGTTTTCTTAAGATTGACACTACATCAAAGTGTCATACATGGACACAAATTCCCAGACGTAATTAAGACTTTAAAACACCATGTATGGAACCACATGTATGCAAAGCACAAAAATTGTCAGTTATGTCATTTCAGGTACTTTAATCAGTCACCATGCACATGTACACAATCTTAAACTAGTGTGTATGTATTTTATTTTCTTTCAGTGTATGCATAAAAGTAAAGAAGCATAACTAAGAATTCTTTCTAGGGCTACATAAGAACCCTTCAAGAGCTTTTAGGCGAAGAAGCATTCTTGAAATTCAAACTTAATGTGCATATAAACCCAGTAGATCCAAAATTATTTTCCCATTTATTTTTGTCACATGAAGCATCCTTCCCCATTAATCTGAAGTTTTTGTGGAAGTTTTAGGAGAAGTGGTTTGTTCATTCATAAAATAAAGCTCAGTTCCACAGTAATTTATACATACACTGTACAAGAGGCCTTAGAGCAAACTGATGAAAAATATAACATAAATTTTTTGCCTTTCCATCAGGGACCACTAGTGTTTCTGCAGCAGGCTCTGATCCAATTGGCGACGCGTACCTTGTACAAGAAGGGATTTGTTCCATTGTACACACCCTTTTTCATGACCAAGGATGCAATGCAAAAAGTGGCCCAACTAAGTCAGTTTGATGAGGAACTTTACAAGGTTGGTAGTATGGATGAATCAAAGTTCAAAAGGGCATTTTCCCTACTGATATTTGAATTTCTTGCTGGATTGATTTCCGTAAAATAAAAATTGGCCTGAATTCTCTTTGGGCTTGATTAATTTGATCTGTTGGACCATAGCTGCAGAGAGTATGGTGTCACTTGTAGCTGTTGTGGTTCAAATTTTTTTGTGGCTAAATAAAATTTTGGCAAAATTAAAATCAACTCATTGCTGGCGAGCAGTGCTATGTGCTACAGCTGTAGGGGACCCGCCAAGTTTTGTGCAGGGGCCCACATGTGCAACATTGCAGATTGTTGTGGATCTACACTGTATTCATTGGTGCTCGATTGTTAATTTTGACACATTGATTTTGCTCTCACCCATCCCTCCCTTTGGTAAGTACTGCATGAATTGGTACATGTAAGTATTCCAATGACTCTGTAATCTCTGTAACACAAATCAGATGCTCTACTCATTGTTTGAGCCACAAGAACGCCTTCCATGGTCAATTTAAAATACAGCAAATTCTACCTCACAGGTTATTGGCAAAGGTGCTGGGGAAGCAGGCTATGAAGAGCGATATTTGATTGCAACCAGTGAGCAGCCAATAGCAGCCCTTCACCGAGATGAATGGATGGCTGCTTCTGCTGACGACCTTCCCAAGAAATATGCTGGATTTTCATCATGTTTTAGACAGGAAGCAGGGTCTCATGGGCGAGATACTCGTGGGATTTTCAGGGTACATCAATTTGAGAAGGTAGGTTGAGGCATCAAGAATTTGTGAGCAATCCCTTTTGTTCCATCCATGTACATCTATAGTTTGTAAAAATTTAGATTGTACAGGTACATGTACCCTAAAATTAATACAAATTGGCCAGTAAGAGTGTTCACATGAGTTTCTTACAGTTTGTGAGTTTATTTTTAAAAAACGTTGATGCCATAGAAATTGAACGTGATTTTGACGTGATTTTGTAAAGTACAGGAATGAAATTCAATACAAAATAAAATGAAAAACTGGTTGTTCTAAGTGGCACCCATGCCACCAGCTAAAAGGATTGAAATTGATGTTTATTAGGAGAATGAGCAAGTGGCTATTTGCATGTACCATATGCGATAAAAACAAAACTCTACCTAAGTTTAATTGTGGTCTGCCTGTGGCATCCCACAGAGAGAAATGGAGGTTAGCAATACTGTCTTGATGGGTCATTTTGAACCATCACACTGTTGAAAATCACTACATTGCTTTGTTGCCCCGTTTGTAAATATGGTGACAGTTGCTCTGAAATTTGTTTCAATCAATGGGCTTGTTTTTCACTGCTGTCTAACACTTTAGTAGATAGCCTGCGTAGCAGGTGTTTTGGTGATTTTTAGATGCTTCTTTCCACTGGGGTTGACTTTCGAGTCATCATTTGAATGTAATGGCTGTGCGAAAACCTAGAATGAAGTCAAAAGAGCAAAGCAAAGGGGGACGGGGCAAGGAGAAGAATCAAGAAACCTTTCTCACTCCTCCTCCTCCTTGCGCAATCCCCCTTCGCTTGCTCTTTTGACTTATTTTCACTCAAAAGTCAACCGCGGTGGAAAGAAGCTTCTAAAAGTCACCAAGCTGCCTGCTGTGCAGGCTTATGTAGTGGACCACGATAAGTGCAAGGTTCACCTCCACATTGCATTTATAGACTTTATGAAAAAATATTTTTGAGTTTTGCTCTCCATTGATGCAGCACCACAGTTTCGTTACAAACTCTTTCATTTTGCAAGTTTGCAATAACACAGTATCATTCTTCACATTGCTTAGTGTGTATATATATATATATATATCTACGTTTCTTTCGTCACGTTCCTTCACTGGAACAAATGAGTCCAACAAAATTGACCTAACCCCAACATTGCAGAGGTCGTGGGTGTTTGCATCCTGTTGGAGCCATTCAGGTGTCTGTAAGAGACAATAATATTGCTTAAATTGTCTAAATAAGTACGAGGATCATTTCTCTCTTTCATTGATTAGTGTGTGACATACTTCTTCTTCAGGTGGAACAATTTGTTATCTGCTCCCCTCTGGATGACATTTCATGGCAAATGTTTGATGAGATGATCGGAAATGCCGAGGAAATGAATCAGGCGTTGGGAATACCCTACAGAATAGTAAACATTGTCTCTGGTAAGAACAAAAAGACCATTTCACCGTGCTCACATCTTCAAGAACTAGTACACTTCCTTTTCATTAAGGCAGAAATAATTACAAACCATTTGAAGATTTAAGGTTCACACCAGGTTGACAATCACGCATAGCTTGTTGCTACTCTGGTTTCGAGAATACTCCTATTCCAGAAAAAACCTGAAGTTGCATGCAAGTGAGGCTTAATAGCCCTGGCGGCAGGAAAAATGTCGGACTAAACAAACAAGAACGGGGCTGTGGGCAAATTTAAAGCTACTTCAGCCGTGCAAATTATTAGCAAGGATAAAAAATTTGATCACAAATGTTACGCAGCTGCAAACTGTAATAACCGAAGTGAAAATCGACCCGATTATTGTTTCGTGCCTTTCTATCGGACACACAACAACTGAAGAAGTGGAAAATTCGTATGAAAAGAGGAGATGGCTTCTTTGCCACGGTAGGAAACAGCTTCTGTTTTTGTGAACACTTCTTGCCGACGGATTTTAAACGAACTCTGACGGGTCATAGAAGAGACTTAAAGCGTACCATCGTTCTTTCCTTGGACAAAAGTGGATGAAGGATCGCTGTAAAGCGAAAAGGCTAAAGTTGAGATTTGAGAAATCTGAAGGGATAACAAGAGCCGAGAGTGCTCATGAATATAAAGACCAGGAAGAAATTGCAGAAGAGTTCCAAAAAGATTCTGGTATATTCGGTGCACCAACACTGTGATATTTTAAGGAAATGTGTTATCAAAGATGTGCCAACCTTTGATTTTCCTAGTGGCCCTTTTGACGTGAATTCTTAAATTGGCAATCCTCATAGTCTTAAAACAGTCCTTCTTGGAGACCTGTTCAGATTTACTTTGTCATTTAGGAGGAATCAAAAGTGTAACCACGATCAGCCATAATCAGGTCGTGTGATACTTCCTCCATACAAACTACCCACAAATGTAATCCAAACATTTGGGGAAATTCCTACAAGGTGTTGTGGGACTTGTTTTCAGAATAAAGTTCACTGAAGGTCTTGAGGAGTCTGGCATTTTATTTTTGTGCATCTTATGTTTTCAAACTCTCCCTTAAAAACTTTAGGTAGATGTTGTTGAACCTGCTCTTTAGAAGACCATATAAGTAAGCTTCCTAGCATCAAATATAGGTAATTATTAAATTTGCAACCTCGGATAATGCATTTCGCGTGCTCTGATTGGTTCACTCAATCTCGGTTATCAGCTCATATACCTTGGTTTGACCTTATATGGTAAATGATTGCGGTAAGCGTTGCTAAACTAAAAGTGTTTTCGTCGGAATGCCAAATTTCTCTTTGAATAAAGCCAAAAAGGAGAAAAAAAAACTTTTTTTGTGGAAAGTTTGGATCAATTCCGACGTTTAGAAGTACGCGAAAAGGCAAGAAATGTTTTTGTCATGAGCCTGCGTCTGTCTGACAACATGGTATTACACAACATCGCATCAGTTCTCATCAAGTTTTTTTACGATTTCGCTCGTATTTGCTCGCTTTTTCCACTCGTATTTCGTACTTCCAAATTTTTGGAGTTGAAGGAATTTAATAAAACAATTATTCCATTCGCGCTTGTTGGATATGAGACTGGTTATAGCCAACTCGGCGCTACGCGCCTCGTTGGCTATTTACCATCTCATATCCAACACGCGCTTATGGAATAATTGTTAATTAGCCCATTTTATAGTTATATCTGAAACAACTTGCTCTGAAACACTGAACCTAAACGCGAGATCACGCTCAAATAAACCACATCTTGAACGTGTCAAAAAAAGCTAAAACTCATCGATCGGTTGCAAACTCCTGGCGCAACCAACATTGCGTCCAGGAAACCTCTTTTCTTTCCCTGTCATGAAAGGAAATTTATCTTCAAAATTAATAGAATCAGTATTATCACGAACAAAACTGAAATAAGTTAATTTATGTAGGGGCATTAGGCTCTACACATTTCCAAAACTCTGATAAAGTTACATAGTCCGCAAATCCAGTATAAAATTTTATATCTTTATTACTACTTGAAAATCTTTCCAGACCAAACTTGGAAATCCTCTCCTTTTGCGTTAAATTCTTGTAAATCTTGAAGCAGCCTTCCATTTTCCATCTTTATTTCTTCCATCCACTTGTCGAGTGTTGGTGGACCGAATACAACAGAATCTTTTTGGAAATCTACAATTTCTTCCTGGTCTTTATATTCATGAGCACTCTCGGCTCTTGTTATCCCTTTGGGTCGATTTTTCACTTCGGTTATTACAGTTTGCAGCTGCGTAACATATGTGATCAAATTTTTATCCTTGCTAACAATTTGCACGGCTGAAGTAGCTTTAAATTTGCCCACAACCCCGTTCTTGTTTGTTTAGTCCGACATTTTTCCTGCCGCCAGGGCTATTAAGCCTCACTTGCATGCAACTTGTGGTTTTTTCTGGAATCGGAGTATTCGAATGTAGGTTAAAACGTTAACAATTCGATAACTTAAAGGGGAATTGTCACGTTATTTTAGGGTGTTTAACTTAGGGGAAATCTTAAGCCTATCACGAGTTTAAAACTCGGAAATGGTAATGTGGAATTCCTTAACTGATAAAATCATCGTTACATCACAAACAAGATGATTTTAAGCAAAAACGACCTTTATCCAGGCGATTGGCCATAACCTTGAGAAACGTTGGGCCTACCTTTCTCCTTATTACCCAAATACAATCGGTATCAATCTTGTCCATTTGTGTCCATCCATGCTCTTTCCTTTTGTTGTATTTCTTTTACGTTGTTCAAACGTTTTAAGTGGTTATTGCAATGTTTCATTCTGTACTTTTGTTGTTGATTGACAGGTGAACTCAACAATGCCGCCGCCATGAAGTACGACTTGGAGGCTTGGTTTCCCGGCAGCGGAGCTTTTCGTGAGTTGGTATCCTGCTCAAACTGCACAGACTACCAAGCAAGAAGATTGCAAGTTCGTTTTGGACAGACCAAGAAAATGGGAGAACAGGTACACTAATTAGACTTTCTTCCAATCTGAAGAAGTCACCGCGTGTGAAAAACGAATCGTGTTCAAAGTTCTTGTCAGTTTTAGAATTTTTACTCATCACAGGGGTTAAAGACGTCGGATTTCCCTTTTTCTCAGGTCGATTTTTGTCGAGTTAAAACCTAAAATAACACACTGAAATCGAAACAGTCAGTAAATAATGAAGCTCCGGTTTTGAATTCCATTCTGGCCATCAAGTGCATACGTCTTCGGTATTTCCAAATTCAACTAAATCGCAATTCGGAAAATAGACAATTGCTTGTTTCTGGCCAATTTGGTTTCTTAACGCTGTTGTTTAAATTTGAAATATCACTTGCTATACAAATCTTCACAAGAATAGAGCTTTAAATGTCACCGGCATAAACTTAAAAGTTGTTGATCTTGATCCTCAACTTTCCAGCGTAAAGTTACAATCCATAAGGAGCGCAAATCTTCACCGGAGCACTCAGTCAATCTAACCAATGGTAACGAGAAGGGGTACGTTTATTCAATGCTTTGGCCGTGTAACGCTTAATATGTCAACAGAGATATCCACTTGAAGAGTAATTTTAAGTGCTAATCTCCGTTGACATTAGGGAACTTTAGCAAAGACGACAGCGACGGCAACGAGAACATCATCTCGAAATATAAACTCGCGTAACCTTTTTAATTCTACAAGGGGAGGCCTGCAAAAGCTATTGTTTTTGCCCACTAAATATTCAAATTTGTGACGTTTTGTTGCCGTCGCCGTTGTCCTTGGTTACGTTCCCTATTGTGAGCGCTACACGGCCAACGTTGGAATTATGTTATCCCTTCTCAGTACTTCAGTTGAGAGCTAGCAGTCTGTTCTCAGTCAGTCAAGCCGCTCGCTTTCGTCGCGCAAGCGAGCCGAACAGCCTACCGAGGAGGCAGTGTGGTCCAGTGGTTAGGGCGCTTGCCTTGAGATCCGGACATCCCGTGTTCAAGACTCGCTCTGACCATTCGTTGAATTTGATCCTGGTAGTCCCTGGTTCAACTTCCCAGCTGCACTTGTAAATAGCCAACTGGTTTGCCTCCGGCAAGTTGGGAATCTTAACAGTTGTTGTTGTTTCGTTCCGTCGTTTCGTTGTTTCATTGGCCCTGAAAAGCCCCTGTGGAGAGCGGTCAATTAAGTATGTATTGCATTGTATTGTACCGGAGAATGACTAAAGCAGGCGGTTCGACTGACTTAGAGGGGACTGCTAGCCGTCTTTCTTAATAGTGAAGGGACAACTCGAATTACCCTCGTAGCTCAGTCGGCAGAGGAATGGTGGCCTAATCTGTAGGTTATGGGTTCAATTCCCACCATGGTCAAGTTTTTTTTCTGTTCTTGTGTGGGCCCAGGTAATATTCAGATGGATTCTATTGGAAGAGAAATAGCTGTTGAAATTACACTCTAATTTATATGTCTTTTTACCAATTTTAACTCGGTTTAAATTCGTGCAGTCGGAGCAAGGGATGGGAAAATGTGCGCCTTTTTTGTCTTTCTTCTTAAGCTAACAGCGTGAAAACACTATGTCCCCGTTTAATGGTTAAATAGCTGCAAGAGTTTTGGGACTCGTTACAACTGTAATAAAGCAAAACCCGAGCGAAGTGGACATCAGTGTCGATGCAGACATGAAGTCGGTAACCCCTCTGTCTCTCTCAACGAGGAACGTTTTCTGTCTTTTCAGACCAAGTTTGTTCACATGTTGAATGCCACAATGTGCGCTGTATCCAGAACTATTTGCGCGCTGTTGGAGAACTATCAAACAGAAGAAGGAATTGCTCTTCCAGCAGTACTCAAGCCTCTTATGCCCGAAGGCATGGACTTCCTTAAATATGTTAAACCTGCACCGATTGACGAACAGCCAGAAGCCAAGAAGCAGAAAAAGAAGGCAAAAAACAAACCAACAAACCAGGGAGACTGCTCTTTAGAGACTAAGATGGAAAATATGGATGTTAGTCAGGAATAAACGCGGATTATCTCTCGCATTTAACATTGTTCTAAACTAGTGGGGCTATATGTGCGAATGTTTTAACTCGGTGATCAAACTCTGACATTGAGCACGATTGGACTACAGCCAAGTCGGTGATCGACTTTGAAAATCTGCCAAATAAGCTTACTGTACATGTAATTTGGACTGGAGGTAAACCTCTTCATCCAACGTCAATTTAAGTTTCCGATCATTTATGATGTCTGAAACTCTACATGGCTAACGTACTATTCTAGGAATACTTCTTTGGGAAACAGGCTGTTTTTTCTCCATCCAGCTATTTTAGATATTCGTTCTTAACCCCTCGTCGGTTCGAACGTGGAAAGTGAGTTATATTTCTGCAGTCGGTGGTGTGAGGTCACACTTTCCGAGAAGTCAGTCGTCTATAGAATGTCGCATTACACGTGAAGAATAATGCTCAATAAAATCGCATTTTTTCTTTCAGGAGGAAGAAATTAATCAGCACTTGCGGTTTTTCAACAATAAGAGAATATGTGAGCTGGTTTCCCAGTCCACCCATACTGCTTACCTTAACAACAGAAGGCAAAACAATGCGATAGCGTTAAAACTGATGGCTCTGTGGCAGGCCTACACGTGTTACCAAGGCTGCCTGGGAAATTGTATTGCGTATGAAACAATAACAAATAGATTCTGTTATCTTACTTTTGTTAAGTAATAGATCGCAGATGATGTCAAATTGTCATCATCATCATAGATCCTTATAGCCCCCATTGAGGCATAGGGCCGCAACAATGACCCCCTCCACCGAGTCTTGTCCTTCGCAATTGCGTGGGCCTCTCCCCATGTCAGACCCATCTCACTTAGTTCAATCTCAGCCGTCTTCCTCGAAGTGGTTTTGGGTCTCCTCCTTTTCCTTTTGCCTGCAGGCGTCCACCTAAGAGCAACCTTGGGTATCCTCTCTGGCGGCATTCGTAGTACATGTCCCAACCATTTGAGCTGGCGTTTCTTAATTTCGAGGTCGATACCGGTGCGTCCAGTCTTCTTGTAAAGGTCGTTGTTGCAAATTTTGTTGGGCCAGAAGATGTTGCAGATCTTTCGCAGACAGCTATTGTGAAACACACTGACTTTGTTTATGTCCCTTTTGACAGTTCTCCAACATTCAGAGCCATACAGTAACACAGACTTAACGTTTAAAGTTGTAGATGCGCACTTTAGTCTTAAGGCTCTACTGTTTAGATTTCCAGATGTTTTGAGTCTACTGAATGCACACCTGGCCTTGATGTCTTTCTGGACACTGCCATCCATACTGATCACACTCCCGATATAAGTGAACTCTTCAATATGTTCCAGCGGTTCTCTTTCGATGCTGACTGACCTTGTTGCACAAGTTGACACACATGATTTTGGATTTCGTTTTGCTGATAGTCAGTCCCATCATCTTGGCATTCATATTAAGATCGTCAGATTTCTCCTGAAGATGGGCAGGTGCTGAAGAAAGGACGGCAATATCGTCAGCAAAATCAAGGTCTTCAAGGTGAGAGAAGAGAGTCCACTGTATTCCACGGGGGCGTTCGGAAGTTGTTTGGCGCATCACCCAGTCGATTGTAACAAGGAAGAGGATAGGCGAGAGTATGCAGCCCTGGCGCACTCCGGATTTTACTGGAAATGCTTCTGTATGAAATTTCCGAGGATGATACTGCATTCAAAGTTATTGTAGAACATCTTAATAAGGCTGATAATCTTAGGTGGTATTCCATAAGCTTGGAGGATCTTCCATAAACTTTCTCGGTGTATGCTATCAAATGCTTTCTGAAAATCAATAAAGTTAATGCAAAGAGATGTATTCCATTCGAGAGACTTCCAGAATGTTGCGCAAAGCAAAAATCTGGTCCATACAGCCTCTTCCTCTCCTCTTCTGAACCCTGCTTGTTCTTCTCTGAGTGCTGTATCAATAGCCTTTTCAAGGTGCTTAAGTAGTATCTTGCAGAATATCTTGAATACCTTCCTTGGCACAGAAAGTAGGGTAATTCCCCTCCAATTATGACAGTTGACAAGGTCACCGTTCTTTGGGAGCTTGAATATAAGACCTTGCCTCCAGTCTTTGGGGATAACTTCTTGTTCCCAGATCTTGCCAAAGAGGTCTGTCAATAACCAGCTGGATGATGTAACTATATCCGCTTTCAGCAGTTCAGCTTGAAGTGAATCAATTCCAGGAGCTTTTCCATTTTTCAAATCTGCG
>NC_090872.1:30395131-30400131 GCF_036669935.1 Montipora foliosa
AAATAATTGCCGTTTTGTCCAGTTCCCTGTTAAAATGTGACAAGAGCACTTTGAAGTCGCGTCTTAAGTGACTTGGAGAGCGCCATCTTGGATATGACGTGTTATGACGTAGCAATAGTCAACAAACGTGTTCGACCTTACTAAATTTTTCGTTCCGCGATCACTTTCTCAATGTTGAGTGCCCTTTCTGCTTCGAGAAATTCAAGTGTAAGATGAACTATGATAAACGCTATTCAGTGTGGTTCAATAGGTAGTAGACCATATAGGCCATAATTGCGACAGAAATGTCACTAAATACTTATAGATTTTCTAGTCAATCAAACTAGGCGGCAAAAATCAGCCAGAGCAAATGTAAACAAGACAAAAACCTCGAACATGCGACAAAGAAATATTCGACAAGCGTACCTTTTTCACTTTCTTCCTTCAGCCACAGCCGTTTTCGATGCTTCAGCAAACGCATTTTTTTGCTTTCACACGGGGAAGCGCTTAATTTAGTCGACGAAACCTTCAAATGTTGCTCAATACATGTAGCAAGGCTTTCTCACATCAACAATTACCGGCGCAAATAAAACGTGGATGGATTCCTTAAACGTGATTATTGGATTATATTGGAGCGAGAAAACTGAATCAAGCCATATATAGACGACTTTCACTGTTATGCGCTTTCAAGTTATGCGTAACTTGAAATGTGGTTAAATTTTGTTAGCAGCATAGAAACTACTGAAACGATCGTTTGTTTTAAAGTTATAACAGGGATCTCGTAGGAAGCCACGGTAGACAGATTAAACTTGATTTCCAGGCATTTATTTCACAGCAATGAGCGCGGGATAGCACTGCAAGCTCTCTTTCGCTTTGTAAAACTCCTGCACATAACTCACATATAAAACCCTGTTTAAACATCTCTTGAGAGGTGGAGTCAATATCAATACAACTTTGCCTCTGGATGAAGATTCAAGTCTACAAAGTATTGCTCTCCTCGCCTGCGTTTTTCCTCTTTACATCAAGTACATTTAGTCATCCGGAGAAATCCTTGACTATACCCAAAAACAAAGACGGCGGACCGGATTTGAATTTAAATTTGCCTATTTTTGAAGTGTTATTGATGGCTATTAAAACACATTTAGTGCAAATGAGTGGTCAAGTATGACAATAGAGGTAAAGAACTTTCGATTCAGAGAAACTTTTTCTAGACCCACACTTTCCCTTTAAATGCCGTACTTTCACCTTAACTAGCGCTCCGTTAGCTGTATACTCCCAACCGGCTCAATTAAACACCGATTTCAGTACCGGAAGCGTTGAATATTAACCGCTTAGTAACCGGGAGCGAGGGCCGTACTGCCACGACCTCGGGCCAATATTCCCCAGTCCCCAGTCGTGGCAGTACGGATCGAGCGAGGGCCAATATTTCCAGTTCGAATTTGTGCGACTTTTGGCAGCGACAAAATTAGCGAAAGCAGCGTTGTCGCCCCGTGTGTACACTTTCGGCAACAAGTCGCTGCGACAAAATATCAATGAACCAATGAGAAAGCGTCATATGGTCCTCCATATTGAATTAGAAAACCAGTTCACATTCCCCAGAGACCTGTCGCTGCACTTGTCTCCTGGTGTATCTCGGCCTTTAACACCGTAACAGGTAGCTTTAGCATTTAACAGGGACCAAGACGTTATTCAAGTTTCGCTTAAAATGATCGACAGATTCGACATTTTTTAAGCTATCGGGCAAGTTATTCCATAATGTGGCCCCGCGATATCTACATCTGCATCTACATCTTACGGCACTCGGCAAAGACCCTTTTTGACTTATGGCTTTTTTGCTTAGGTGGCCTCGTACACCAAAAGCCATTTCAGAGATATCACGCCAAGTCGTCCACTTTTAATGGAGAGAACAGGACAGTCACAACACCGAAGACTCCATCCACAAATCTTCTCTACTAGTGTGTGGGCTTTTCAACGACTCACTGGGAACTTATGAACATGAAGGATATTTGTGAAAAGACGCTTGTAGTCCTTATCCGAGAAGACTTGAAAGTCTAACCAGTTGCAGATCAAATTACAAAGGCAGCACTTGGTCTTCTCAGTTATTTTAAAATCCTGAGTGTTTATCCGCCCGGGGCTCGAACCCACTGTCTCCCTTATGACAGCCCGATGCTCAACCAACTGAGACATCCACAAGTACAAGGCAGGATTATACAGGATTAGTATAAACACACAGGTGATTATACAAAATCGCGCGCTCTCATTGGCTCGCTATCTCGGATTATCAGCCGATAATCACCTCGACGGACAAAATGGCTGCTCTAGTAGTCGATTTGCCACTGTAAGTGAAGATGACTTCGCGTTGAAATGTTTTTTTTTCTCTTGTTTGAAATAATCACCTGTGTTTTTATACTAAAACAATTATTCGCCTCAGTCTCAGTGATTATCGGTGAATATTCACCTCGACTTCGTCTCGGTGAATATTCATCGATAATCACTTCGCCTTCGGCGAATAATTGTTAATTATACGTTTTACAAACGTTGGCCGTGTAGCACTTATATTTCAACAGACTTAACTGATTTTTGTGTAATGTGAAGTGCTAGTTTTGTACCCCATATGAACCATGTGAGCGTTTGCCCTAGTAATGGAAACGGGCCCTCACAAGGACAGAGAAAAACTCTGACCAAGGTGGGAATCGAACCCACGACCTTCGGGTTAGATCACCGCTGCTCTACCGACTGAGCTACAAGGTCAGAAAGAAGTAGGCTGTGGACATTTACATCTTCAGTTCCCACGAATTGCTCCCATCTGACCTTGTAGCTTAGTCGGTAGAGCAGCGGTGATCTAACCCGAAGGTTGTGGGTTCAATTCCTACCCAGGTCAGAGTTTTTCTCTGTCCTTGTGTGGGCCCATTTCCATTAGTAGGGCAAACGCTAACATGGTTCATTTGGGGTACAAAATTAGCACTTCACATTACACTCTAATCAGTTAAGTCAACTGAGACATCGGTGGGCGTTTCAATTTACTCTCCAAAGATCCACACCGTTCATACCAACTTTATCCCTGACAAACTGGTACACTCTTTCCAAGCCGAACGACTCAGAATAATCGCGAAATGAAATAAATAAAATAACGCAAAATTATATTTTCAGATGACCAGCGTTTTGGCGGCCTTATTCTAAAAGCTTCGGTAATTCCGAGTCTTTCTGTGAAGAAAACTGGTGTGACGGGTGTGGATGTTTGGAGGGACATTTAAATTAAAACTTATTTGAATGAGAACGGCAAATAAATATACTAAAATGGGAAACGCATAAGCAGGAAGTGCAGAACTATTGTTGGCAATAAACTTATTGTTTTAGGGCGCCTTTGTTCTTTCGGAAGTTCCTCTTTTCTACGACTAATTGGAGTCACGGGACTGTTTTCACTTGTAAACGATGTTTTGCACTTTTTAAGCATAAATAATCAAGAACAGCGAACAAAGTATGCAATCACTATCTTTAATTATTTTCCCCTTCTCTCACAGGCATCAATATCACATGCATGCATTTTATTCAAGCTATATGAGGCATCAACCTCTTATTTCCAGCTAACAAAGCTACTCCATTAACTCTCAAATCGTAATTGATATTTATTTCCTTGTGACTCCATGAAGCGTCCTGTGTCCTGCAATGATCAAAAAATTAAGAAAAAGAACGAGAGAACGTATTAATCAGTTGCCGATGAAGACGGATCCATTCTCTTCGAGGTACCAGGAACGATTTCGAGCTCGATGGTTGTGGAACTTGATGTCCACTTGATCGAGCTCGATACTCGACATACGCGGGCACGCTCAGTTGCGCAGATATAGACCGTATTCGAAAATTTCCGGATACGGCTACCGAATTCGCCGGGTCCGTGTGGACGGAAGCCGTATACATATTGGAAAAAGTAATTGCGGATACAAAAATGTCCGGATACCTGGACTGGGACTTTGTTAAATCTCTTCAAGGTCAATTTGGACGAGCTCTATTTTCTACACAATTGTAAACAAGACATCAAAGCAATAATTACAGATCTACAATCTTGGACAAAATTGTTGAGAAAACTCTGCTTTTGGACTAAACTCCGATCACGAGTATGAAAAATAAACTCTCTTTTTGCCCCCACCCCCCCCCCCCCCTGATCAATTTTGCTAGACGAAACAAAGCATGTTGAACCTGGGCTTATCAACATTGGTTGTAGGGGGGAGGGGGATCGCTAATAATGTGCGATATTGAGGACGTAGTGCGCAAAATAACCCCTGTTTTTAATATTCTCAACCCTTTTTGTCCAAGATTGTAGTTAAACCTTTCCATTCATCCAGTTTGAGGGCAAAAACAAACTTAAATAGAACAACGTATTCTGAACACCACCCCCTAGCGTGGGAAGAAAACGAGATGGGAATCAAATTTTCCTTGCTTCAAAACTGAAAAAGAGGAACTTGTAAGATGGCCTACGTATGAATAAGAGCCTTGTAAGTTAAAAATAAACCCGTGTCAAACTCACATATAGCAGCTTATTCTATAAAACTACTATCTTCCAGAGAGGTCATTGAACTGAGCAAAAATCAACAGCTACTGTCCTGTTTGGCTTTTACCTTCGTCAAGTGTGGCAGTAGGCTTGATTTCCAGCCGTTTTGGGACTTAACATCCTCCTCCCAACAACGACTGGATCACTGGTACGTGTCGTTTGTCCGTGACGTAGCACCCGTCGCAATTGAATTTAGTATTCAGCCAATTGTATTTTGAACTTGGCAGGCATGCGACTTTCTGATTGGTGGAAAATGCAATTGGCTGGACCAGTAACCCAGCCGTGGTGTGCAGGGAGGAATGCGGGCGCACAAAAGAAGCTGATCAATCGAGCTTAGAGAAATATCTGTTGCCGGTAAAATCCGTTTTCAGGTTGAATCCGTTTTAATATAGGTTAAATTGATTCTCATTTTACCTAGGTTGAATACGCACTCAGATAGATTGAAGAAATTGTTTGGAGCCTAAATTAAGCCCAG
>NC_090872.1:30405131-30417631 GCF_036669935.1 Montipora foliosa
GCGAAATAAAACGTTTCGGATAACCTGCATTGATGAAAGAAGTTTCTAGAGTTTTTATGTCCTTGTCAAAATCGGTAGAGATGCGTTTGGCTCTGTGGAGTGCGCTAGTGATGCAATTCCTTTCCACTTGGTAGGGACCTCAGATTTCCAATGTGTAGGTAGTTTCCCCGGTTTCTTGAAGACGCTGCAATTGAACTTGTTGGTATAACTAAAGGCAGTATCGAGAAAATGGTCGGGGTTTTCCTCGACAGTGAAAACAATGTTAGGGTGGTAGCGATTTAGTCGTTCGAATAGAGTATCAGGCTCGTTCTTTTTCTTCTTAGAGAAACAATCATCAACATACCGATCATAAAATGGCGGGTTGAAAGGTCGGACTACGTGAGCTTCTAATTTAGCCATGAAAATGTTTGCAAGGACTGGAGATAGTGGGTTGCCCATGCCGCATCCATCGATTTGTTTATATAGCTTGCCATTAAAACTGAAAACTGTGTTCTTGGTGACATTGCAGAGCAGGCCTCTGAAGAGTAACTTTGAGCTGAGTTGTGGTAGCTTGTTGTTGGTGTAAATTTCATGAATGATGTGGTCAATGGTTTCATCAAGCGGAACTTCATTAAAGAGAGAGGACACATCATATGAGACCAATACTTCATCATCATCAACAGTTCTGTTACTTAGACGCTCAGCGAAATCGGTGGTAGTTTTGATGCTGTATTCGTTCTCAGTGAGAGGAAGTAGGTAAGAGGCTAGGAACTTGGCGGTTTCGTAATAAAAGGTTCCACAAGTGCTGACAATCGGTCGGAGTTTCAGATTATCCTTCGTTATTTGCTCATAGTTCTGGAATTTGTGGGTTTTCGCAGTCCCATATAGGAAAGCCGGCTGGTTTGATGTCGGTTTGACCTTATTCAGTGGTAGAGGTGACTTAAAGTTTCGGGTCAGACAATCTTGAAAAGATTTGAGGTCTTTTAGTGTGTTGTCCTCAGTCACCATGTATTTCCCGTTAGTGATGCCTTCTTCGATCATAGTTTCAAGTTTGTTGACGTAGTAGGCGCGTTGCATAATGACGACAGATGAATCTTTATCGCCAGAGAGGACCACCAGGTCGGGATCTGATGCTAGATTATGTAAGACTTTGTAAGTGTAGTCAGATGTGCTGAAAATGTTTTGGTGGAAGAGGTTAGAATGGACACGGAGGAAATGTTTGAAATCTTCATGTTGGCAAACAGGAATGCTTGAGCTAACTTGGTTAAGGAGAAGTTCAAACTCTGACAGGAGGTTAAGTTTCACGTGCCGATTCTTGTCGATGAAACTGTGGTTAAGTCCATAACGTAAATAATACATTGTTTCCTACTATATGTCCAATGATTATTCAGTAGAATTTTTAGCTGCTATAATGGAGGTTTCATTCCATTTCTACACGTTTTCTAAAGTATAACTTTCCCTTAGTGTGAATTTTCTCAAATGTTTCTTTGTGGAAACAACAGGCAAAGTTTGTATTGGCCGCCGGGACGAGTCGGTTACCCATTGATGAAACATTTGTGCTGTTAGGTATACGATGGCGAGCTTTACGAGTGACGAGTTCATAGTACGTGCAATGGATTGGAAGGTCGATTAAATTTCCAAGAGCGCGTGCTCAATATCGAAAACGTGTTTTCACTACAAATAGTCGACGAGCTATTTGGATTGGAGTGAAAGCTCACTTCCGGTTGCACGTTTTTGAGGCACAGGCGGCAACCGGAAGTGAGCTTTTTTCCTATTTAACTTGTCTTCACACTTGTATTGTTTCGTACCTTTTCACTGGTAGAGTAGCCTGCGTGCAGACCTTTCCTATTTCATTTGTTGCACGAGGAAAAGGGACGTCTGCGTAACGCCATCGCTAATCGTGTTCCGGTTTGTCAAGATCTTGGGAAACTGGGGAACTTTGATTGGCTGCCTCACAGTTTGCATTGCACGAGTAAATTCTGATTGGTTGTTATAAAAACCGTGATCTCATAATGTGTGCGGTGATTTATGCAGTTCAAAAATTTAGCGGGGTAATTCCAGTCAAAACAAATCTAAACATGCTTCCTCAATCGAAAAGCCAAGGGACAGAAATTTGGTGCAAGGTCGAGGGAAAATATAATGCATATGTGCAAATTCTTTCCTTACAATTTACTGTGCATCTCACATCATCTTTAAACAGTGCCTTAGAAAGTTAACTACAAAAGACGCGTGGACTTCGCACCAACTTGTGAGAACTCGACGAGGAGATTTTCAAAGCAGGACTTTCCGTCAAGAAGAAGGTACAGGCACTTGACATTACAGTAGAGCCTATTTCACCTGAGCCTATTTCTCCTGTTAGAAGGATCATTTTCTTCGCCGAAAGGTCAAGGCTCGCTCAACACCTGTCAAAAGCTATCCCACAGATCGCGTAATCACGAACTTTTCTCCTGTTAGAGCGATCATACGTCGACCAACTCAAGATTCCTCAAATGAAAATAAAACTATTGTGCAAGTTAAGGTCCAGTGGTGGAGGGAGATGACGGTAAACACATCGGTGACGATTGGAATAGCCTGCGAGCGGGCTCTTTTGTAGCTGCGAGAAGATTAGGGTAGGGAAAAAAGACCCTGCTTGCAAGCCACCCCTTTTTGAATTCTTCTACGTCATCAGCTTAGGGATCATGTGAGATTGCAGTGCGCATGCATACTTCAGTGCGGTACGCGTAATTGTACTTCGAGGACAGCAGAAACATCGTAGCATTCTCCTTGCCTTTTTTACGGGCGTTAGATTTTACAACGACCGCACAGAACTATCACTGCTCGTACGAGCACTTGGATGAGCCCTTGTTTGGGAAATAGTGGAAATATTGTTGTGAGAATCGAAAATTTTCACCGAGACAGTTGACCGCATGCTCGGGGCAGCACCTTTGCGACCTAAACGAAAATGGCCAAGCCTACAACAACTCAGAAAGACAAAGACCAGCAGAAAGACCAGAGAAGTTCTCTCAATACTGAAAGTACTGCAGGTTCTAACAAAGAGGGCCCTATTCATAAGACGTATTGTGATGAAAACAATAGTCGGGCAATTGTTCTTGACATACCAGAAGCCTCATCATACTGTCAGTGCTGGTACTCTTAGGCGCTGGATAATTTCTATGCTTAACCTCGCTGGCATCGACACAACTAGATTTAGTGCGCATAGTACATGAAGTGCTTCATCCTTAGCAGCTTCACTGGCAGATGCCCCTCTATTGGCTATACTTAGCAAAGGGGGATGGTCCTCCAAGCAAACTTTTGCTAAACATTATTGTGTTCCTATTCAACACAAAAATACTTTTGCTGAAGCAATCTATATGGCCTGAATTGAGACTGCAGCCTTTTAGTGAAGTTGAAGATAGTAACAGTTAACTGATCATTGTACTCAAGCATGTGATAAGATTTCATGTCATGTTCTTTCCAGGTTGGGCTAAGATTAAAGAGCTTATGTTGCATTGATGTGTTCTAGTCTGCATTTATCATGGCTTCAAAATCTCACATGATCCCTCAAGGCGATAACTTAGAAGAATTAGAAAATTAAACAAGACTTACCTGGAAGTCGACGTTTGATTGAGATTCTTCTACGTCATCTTAGGCTTGAGGGATCAGGTGCCCACCCTAGCAGAGATCCCCCCGTATTATCTTTATATGATAAATACAAGCCATACTCCTTTGAAGACTGAATGAAGTACGCATGTGCAGTACAATCTCACCTGATCCCTCAAGCCGAACTTCGACTTCCAGGTAACTCTTAATTAATTTTCTAATTCTCTGCGTTCGTCCCCGAAAGCAGTATTCTGAATGGTCAAAAGTGACATGGGATAACAAGCCGCCTATAATCCAGCGATAACCGGGGAATATTAAATTAAACTTCGGCGGCGTTTGAGGCAACTTCTGTGGAAGCTTTTCGCGAGCTCTCTTGTAAAATCTAGCATGCCAATGCAGCTCAAGAAAGAACTGAATAAAATCAGTAAATTGCGTACTTGAAGATACTTGAAGAAATGGACGTTTTCGCAGAGATGCCGCAGAAATACTTTGTGTTGTTTGAGTTATTTTAACATCGATAATAACAATCGAACAGTTTTTAAACTCCAGTAAACCGTTCGTTGCTTCTGACGGATTATAATTTAAGCAATAATGTGATTGGTCCAAAATAAACCAATCAAATTAAATGTTGCAATGCCAATAACATCTTTTTCGCGCGTTTTTTGACTTTTTGCCTAGGTTGCGTGAGGTCTTGTGTACTTGCGTCAAATCGCGAAGGTTGAAGATGTCGATTGATTTTATTTCGCTGAAGAGGGAATTTAAAGGACTTTTAACTTTTGGCTTCAAACTTGTAAAGACAAATGTAGCTGAAAAAAATTGTAAAGATTCCCGATTTAAATATCATACGTCGCACGGGGTCATGCAACGCGTATTTTTTGCGTAAAAGACGTAATTTGACGTTACCAGAAATGACGTCACAAGCGTTATGACTTCATCTATCATCCCATCCCTCAACCTCGTTCCCAGGGTCTCTCTTATCTGCCTCCCTTGGTCGGTGGAAGAAAGACCCTTGTTGCGGCTGGTCAAGTGACCACCCAGAATAGGGTGGTAAAAAAATCTGCTGGAAGGGTGGGGTAACAGGGTTTTTGATTGTCACAGTAACAAATTTACTAAGGCAGGGAGAGAGCGGTATGTCGCTTGACTCAGTAGTTTTCGCGCTCAATTTAGACATCTGGTCATACATCAAAGCGTTCAAAGGTGAAACAACTAAAACTACAGACTTTGTTACCGACGTAGTTGCACGTATTTCCTCTCTTTCCTTCAACAATCGAGGCAGAACTTGGAAAACTAAGGATTGATTGTAGCCGGTAGGAAGAACAGCAACTAAATCTTTCTTTAAATATAAACTTTCCAGGCAAATGACTTGTTTCACTTTCAAAATTATATCGTCATAGCCAGCCGAAAGTAACGCCTTCTGAACACATCTCAGAAACCCGAGCGCCATTTCGAAACCAACGATTGTTCAACTTCACCTTCCCCCGGATGCTATTTTATCGTCCTCTCGACCAAATTTACTTGAGTACCCACCCACCCTGCGGTTTTGGATGGATAGGTAGTCACGTGACCAGCCGCAACCAGGGAGCGCTTACCATTTGAAAGAAATTTGCCTGTTCCCGATAATACTTCACACTGAAACAGCATTTACAAACGCGGTAATTTTGGCTCGCTACATTTACAACTTTATTTGGAGTTTTGACGCTAGCCCATGAGGACCCGCAGACGACTTTTTTTTGCACACCACATGACGCCGGAGTTGCTAAGGACGCTAGTTTTTCTATCAATTAGTAATGAACGTCCTACTGCGAAAAGCAATTAATTTTATCAACATTCTGGCCAACAATCTGTCGTCAGTAATTAGATAAGGCGTCACATTTTTTAACATGATAAAGGCGGCCTCTGGGGGTAGAGTAATTTAAAAGGGATTAAAATGAAACACACCAGAGATCAGCATATTTTCTCAGCTCGCGAATCCTCCACAAAATTGCACGTGACCTTCAACTTTCGCAATGTCACAACAGAGATCATAGCAGAGAGGTCCATTTTATTAAGGAAAGTGAGGGAAAGTCAAACGCGAAAAGCAACGGCTGTCTGCAAATCTCTGAACTTAAATGTAACCGGAAGAATTATACTGAAAAATAAATGCGTAGCCTAAAAAACATTTCTTAGTAAAAACCGCAGAAAATACAGCAGACTACTTACTGTAAAGATAGATACGAAAATATTTATCATTACCATCCCTGATGAATGTTGTTTCGTTGATAACGCATTGGTGCCGCCGCTGTTAGAGTCGCATACCATGGTCACCTCGTTCTTGGTTTTTTTTTTCATTCGGAGTACATTTTAGTAATTACCTACTTAATTTACAAAATTAAACAAAGCAGTGAACAGCGCATTTAACCAACAATCCTTTGTGTTCCTCTGACTAAGTTCTTATCCAGGTCAATCATTACATTCATGTATAAAACTTAGTCAGTTCATGTGAAACCTCAATAACCGATGCCCTTTTTGAGGCATCCACTGCAGTAGTGCTGGTGATTAGTTCCGAAAACGTCGGAAGAAAACTTCTCCCTCGAACCGCTGCTTCAAGCATTTTGCCAAAAGAAAAAATGTCACTTTGCGTACTTTCCCTTTTGCCCGCTTTCACTTCCGGCGCAAGGTAATCCACGTCACCTCTCCGATATCCCTTTGCTTTGGCTATAGCTCTACTTTTGCCAAAATCGATTACGACTGGATGAAGTTCCCCCGAGTTTCCCTGATGCATCAACACATTGTTTGTTTTCAAGTCATTATGTAAGATACTCTTGTTGTGCATATATTTGAGAGTTTCAGCAATTTCATAAAAAACACGGGCTGTTGAATCTTTTTTTAGTCGCCGGTTTTTCAAAGCCTCATGGAGGGTAGTACTTTTCCCGCCAATGCTATAGAATTGAAGAACGAGGCAGAATGGCTCCATCGTTGTACAGACACCAAAAAGGAATGGGAGATTTTGGTGGTCGCCGAGACTTTGAAGAATTCGAGCCTCGTGCAGAACCTCGCGTCGACATCGTTCAGTTTCTTCGGGCGAGTCCTTTCTTTTCTTAATTTCTTTAACTGCCGTTTTCATGCCTCTGTATTCAGCCAAATAGACAGTTCCAAATGTCCCTGAGCCTATCGGCTCATCGGAAGTTTTAACTAAGAGTGACGAGCAGATTTCTCGCACCATTGGCAGATATGTCTGATCAGGGATCGTAATTGTAGCTCGTGTGGACATTCCAACTCTGGCCGATTTGCTGAAAACGCGAGGCTGTTCATCCAGTTTAGTTGAAATTTCTGGCCTCTTCCTTTTAAGCGATAACTCTAACATTTGTCGCCCTCTGCTACGTTCAAGTCCTTGCACTTTGTCCCTTCGGCGCCCTTCATTCTCAGCCCCTGCCTTCTCATCGTTCTGTGCCTCGCCATTTTTGTCGAATTGTAGTGTCGCTCGGCTGTCACTTTTATCACCCAAATCTACCAGCACTCTGTTCAACCTGGCTTCTTTGTCTTTCTCACTGGGAAAGTTGCGTTGAGCAAACTGGCTGACATCGCGTTTTTCCTCCTGACCACGTGCACGTCTCTTTTGCCTGTCTGCTCGCTTCTGCCTTATTTTTTTCTCCCTCTGCCTTCGTCTCCACTCATTTTTCTGATTTTTTTTCTCTTCCTTATAATGTGGGCGAGAAAAATACCTATCTGCTTTTGATTTTAGCGGTTTATCTGGTTGAGACATAGCTGCGCTGAAGACAACTCCACTGACATTTAAATGTGTCAGTCTTCGGAAATGGGCTGTTTGTAATTCGACTCAATGTCACTGGAGATCTGTCGAAGTTCAACGGTTGTACTTTTTTGTACTTAAGAATAATATAAAGAAACACGGACTTGCTTGTCTCCTACGCTGCAGACACTGTTGGGCCGCGGCTTTGGCTTGTTTGTTTGTTCTTGCTGACGGCTATTGTTGTTGTTGTTGCATTTTATCCACCAAGTTTGCAGGGAAAAATTGGAGAGAATGATCTCTCGTAATTAATTGACCTATTATTTAACATGACGCCAAACAACAATGGGGAACAACGCAAGGTTTTCCACTCAACTAACTCTTTTTAACTTCACTAGTGCCTGGCCTTCGGTGACTACGTTTGTCCGTACCCTTCCCTACAAGGAGAAAACTGTTTTCTCCGTTCAGAAACGGTTCGGCTACACGTAGGCCACGCAAAACCTTAGCTGACAACGGCCTCCTGACTATATATCCCTTAATTACACACAACTCATTCTTTACCGTGACACCTGACCTTCACCATGCCCTGAGCGTTCGAAGCAAGGGAAGTGGAGAATTGTGGAGAATAGGTCATTTTGAATATTTCCTAGTTCCATTCTCTTGTGAGGGCAAAAATTGATCACTCGGCCAAAAATTCGTGCGCGAGAGATGGCACCCCAGGGGCCCTGGGACCCAGATTTGTTATTGTGCCAGCGTTGGTTGATCTGCGGTAGTATGTTTATAGCAAGATGGCGCTCAGAGAAAATTTAACCAACACAGCAGGTGAATTATGCTTTATATGGAATTTCTCTTACTGTGACGCGCCAAATTTGAAAATGTATAGGCTCATTTGCTATTCAAGTTTCTTTCATTCTGTCCGTGTCAATATGGAAAGCAGCAGCGACGGAATTGCGGAGATCGATAAATCCGATATTACGATACACAAAGTCTTCTCTGCCTTCTTGAACCCTGGCAAGACTTGGTTTGCCTTGAACACAAATTTATGTTGTACGAAGCCATCCACGTTTTGCTCCTCGGCTACAGCAAAGCTTTTTCACGAGGAATATGCTCTGGTGTCGTTTGAAGATTTACGTGGGAAGGATGGAGTTCCCGCCTCCAGCAAATGGTTTCACAGCAAAGGACTGCGAAGCGACAAAGTGCATGTGGCGACCGCCTTTGGCCTTATCCTCGGTATTCTTCGATTAAGAGCATTAGAAGATTGCCCATTTATCAAATCCCGATATTTTGAATCAGTGGTATCGCTGCTGAACGCAAAGGCCTTCGATTTAGACCTCGAAAACTCAAGGACAGACACTTCTGAATTGATTAAGCTAAAATCACATGTTTCAGCTATCGAAAACCAGTTATCCGCAGCTTCTCAAGTGATTTTAAGTTTGCACGAAAAGCTCAAGTCTTTCAAGAACGAAGATGCCGAAGATCTCCTCACTCCGCCTGCAACACCGAGCCCGCCAAAACTTCGCGTTCTCCCGCCAAAATCCGACATGGAGAAGAATATTCGAAATCAATTATCCCCGAGACAGGAAACACCCAAGCGATTGAAAGGAGTGAGAAAAAGAAGGATATCGGAGCTCAAAGTTGATGAAGACCTCTCACCGAAAACTAAGCTAAGAAAAATCCGGGAAAGAGCTCGGTCTGTTGTTAAACAATTAAACAGGATATGTCATGCCAAAGGAGAATCCCTGGGATCCATCCTGGGAGAGTGTTGCGTCAATGGGGGTAAAGACAGTGCCAAGGCACAAGAAGCAGTACGTTCTGCTTTTGACGTAATGGTAAAATAGAAGGGAGCACGTGTAACATTTTCAAAGTTGCTGTCAGAAGAGACCCTGGATGCAAGAGCCCAATCCATGCGCGTTCCTGATTGGGTGATGGTATTATTTAAGCTGAAATCCAGAATCTCAGACAAAGGCAGGCAAGACTTCACCAATTTGACAAAACTTGGAAGAACAGGGGTAAGTTATGTTATATTCTATAATTGTTAATGTTCTTATCCTTTTGGGAGCCAAAATTGCTCAATTTGAAAATTATGCTAAATTATATAGCAAATTCATGTTGCTTGATCATGTCCTTAATTCTTGTGACCAGCATGTTTTATATTAAGTCATTGATATTTATCTCTGGATTTGGATGAGCAGTTCCCCAACGGCAATGTCCACACCACAAGGTTCAGCTCTGCCAATGTGTGTAATGCATTTAACTGCTTTTAGTGAAGCTAGCTAATTTTGAGATAAAAGTTCCGATGATTTGCCGTTTTACTTCTTTATTTTATGCAGTCATTGCAGTAATTAGGTCTAGCCTAGTTCATTGTTTGAAAAACCCATCCTTAGAAAATAGCAATTCAGTGCATTATTCGATGTAATATCTTGCTTTATTTTATGGTCACAATTTAATACATCAATATATAACTTACGTTTATTATTATTATTATTATTATTATTATTACTATTATTATTTTTATTTATTTATTTATATTATTTTTTTAAAGAAAAAAACTGATGAGCCCATCTTCCTGACCAAAAACAACATTGTAGCATTAAAACAAGAGCAGTTTAAAGTTACCAGAAGATTGGTTGGTCTTCAGAAACTTCCACCTGATGTACCAGGCTATGAAGTGAGTCTTCCTAATATTGTCACTTGGGTCATCAGAGAAATGCGGTTGCATGGTTTTGTCTCCTCTGAAGTGGTCTTTAATTTGAAGTGTGATGGGCGCCCTTTCTTTGGTAAGTAACCAGTGGCTTATTAAACATTTTCATTCCAACAGTGGTTATGTAGTACATTTAGCAGTAAAAGTGTATCAGGCCAAAATATTAGTAAGAGTATAGTACACTAAAAGAGGTTAAAGATAAAATCTAGAAGCTTTCATTTGGATAGAACTAAAGGTGCCTGTAAAACCACAGGAAATTATGACCTCCCAAATGAAAAGCTATTGCGAAGAGAAACTTTAATAGGGAACTTAAGCATAGACGTGTTTGAGGCACTGACGGCAACGGGAAGTTGACATTTCTTATCCCTGGCACATGCTACACATCTTTTCAAGAAGCATTAAGATTAAAATGCTGAAACGAGGGCTTTCCAAATGGTTGGTTGAAGTCAGAGCACACGAAAAGCAGTTCTATTTTCCTTCTCAAAAATGTGTTTGCTAAAGTTTCCTATTTTTTTGTTTTAACAGTCACACCATAATATCTCACTCAAAGTAAGAAAAACATTTTCCATCCCCACAATTATTTAAAGGGTACAGATATTCAGTACTTGCAATGCATTGATTTTATTTAGAGATAAATGATATTGATATACAATAAGCTAATAATTTCATGTATTTAGGGAAAGACCAGTTGACGTTTGGTGTTGTTCCTTTGGGTGATGGGTGTCATTCAGCTCAGAGTGCAAAGTCAGTCATGCCCCTTTCTATAGCCAATTGCAGAGAGAAAAGGTCAGTTTAAATATTAACTTTTGAAAGTCCTTCCCTAAAGTTAGGCCAAAGTGAACTACTTATGTGTTTTTCAATTTCTATTGATATTGCACCATCAGACAAATGGGAACCTTCTAATTTATCTGTGAAATTACTCTGGAAATAACTCTAGCCTAAATTAAGGTGATTCCCTAGAAATAACACTTGACATTAGATTTTTTCCAAATTTTTTGTTGTTGATCCTAATAATGCAGTTATTCAAAATGTGCGATGAAAAACATATGGTACTGTGCTTGTTTAAGAGCCATAACTCGTCAAACGTGCATAAAAAATCTGTGCAACGGTACCAATTCAGTGGGTTTTCTTTTTCTGAATGCTGCTATGTTTCACTGAGGGTATCAGCGGCCAAACTCAGGGAGTTAATATTAAAAAGTCTCAATTGATGGATACATTGTGTTTAAGGAACACTGATGATTATTTTGATATGTTTTTTGGCAAAAATGCACATCTTTGGATCAGAGTTGACAAAACACCTCTCTACTGTGTGTCTTACAGGGATGATAAGATTTAGGTCACGATTGAAAGGGTATTAAATAAACATTTTCGGCAGTTACTATTTTTTTTTACTTAACATTAAAATTTTTTCTTACTTATTCAGTTGAAAGGCAATGAATTATAGACTAGATTAATGCAATAAATAAAGTACCTACCAGTGCTTGTTTAAGCAAAAATTAGCATTTATTTCGCTGTCAACCTTAGCTCTAGGGAAGTCTCCTACGTGTATGCTGTGTACATTACGTGCACATGCTCATTTGCGCACACTAATGATGCAAAAATCTTGTGCAGTAGGGATGTGTAATGCAATCTGAAGAATCACCTTAAACTAACTCTTGCATCTCTCTTTGTAAAGGGAGGAGCTTAAGAGAATTGTTGTCAATTTAAACAAGCAAAAAGATGACATCAAGAGAAATGGAATTTTCGTAGATGGAAAGCACTATCGGATCAGTTTCAAGGGTAATCATTAATTGAATCTGTGTGCCAGATTCCATTCTTAAGAGCAACATTTTGCATAGAACAATGGGTATATAGAATGGATACAGCTCTTTAATAATGTCATGATATCTTAAACTCTGAAGTGCAAATATTGCAGCAGAAACACCAGGTGGCACGCCCGTGAGTCTGTGAGTTCTTTGATATCATGGCATTGTAAAGTAGTTGGCTTCCTTCGGTGACTCACTCCATACACTGTACATAACATTTAGGTGCGTAGAATGTCTCTTGGCAATGCAGCTCTTTAATAATGTCATGATATCGTAAACTCTGAAATGCAAATATTGCAGCAGAAACATCAGGTGGCACGCCCGTGAATCTGTGAGTTCTTTGATATCATGGCATTGTAAAGTAGTTGGCTTCCTTCGGTGACTCACTCCATACACTGTACATAACAATAATTATTAGGTGCATAGAATTTCTCTTGGCAATGCAGCTCTTTAATAATGTCATGATATCTTAAACTCTGAAGTGCAAATATTGCAGCAGAAACACCAGGTGGCACGCCCGTGAGTCTGTGAGTTCTTTTATATCATGGCATTGTAAAGTAGTTGGCTTCCTTCGGTGACTCACTCCATACACTGTACATAACAATAATTATTAGGTGCGTAGAATTTCTCTTGGCAATGCAGCTCTTTAATAATGTCATGATATCTTAAACTCTGAAGTGCAAATATTGCAGCAGAAACACCAGGTGGCACG
>NC_090872.1:30440131-30450131 GCF_036669935.1 Montipora foliosa
GCTGAAAGGGGAACCAATTGTTCCGAGTTCCGAATCCCGAGCGGAACAAATTGGTCCTTAATGGTTGATTTGGGAACTATTGTTCCTAAACATGAGTTCCATTCTATCACGCGGGAACCAATTATTCCGAGTTCCGAATTCCGAGCATGACAAATTGACCTTAAATGGATGATTTGAGAACTATTGTTCCTAAAAATGTGTTCCTTTTGATAACATGGGATAACGAAATGGTTCTTTAGTGTTAGAGTGGAACCAATTGTTCCGAGTTCCGAATCACGAGAAGAACAAATTGGTCCTTTATCTGTGATTTAAAATCAAATTGTAAGAAAAACGCGTTGATCCTTTGTCATTATTTGAAGAGCATTTGTTTCTACTCGTAAGTTGCCAAAAGGCTTTATCGTTTCGTTTTGCGACAAGGGGAGCGTTTGTTCTTCATTGTGTGTTTTCGTGTAGCGCTGGTGCCGATTGTTTAATTCCGTTGTTATAATATCAGCCTTTGTTGAATGAGACAAACGGACGCGCTTTTTTAAATGCATTCATTTCCTCTCACTAAGAAAGAAATGAGTAAAGCAAACAAGATTGAGTGCCGGTCTAATATCGAAGAAGGATCGCGTCCCATGAGTTATCAATATCTCACAGTTGAAATGGTAAAGGCAGCAAAGGAAAACGGGAGTTTCATCGATCAGAAAACCTTCAAGACTGCGGGAAAATACGGAATTGACTCTGTGATTCTGACAGATACAAGCATGCAAATACTCGACGGCTACGTTAACAAGTTTTGTTTGAAGACCAAAAACATAGCTCTGTAGTTGCCAAAGTGCACTATCAGAAGCGGAGATCGCGCTAAGTTGCTGTAAAGGCTCAAGAGTGTCTTCAAAAATTACAGGGGACCAGAGGTGGATATGGAAGTGAACACTAGATTTGGCAGCTCAAGTTCCATAGCCTCTTTTGAACCAGCCATTGAATGTGCGCGATCAGAAAACGCACGGCCCAAAATCGATACCCCGCATTCAAACCACTTACTAAGTCAGAGCCATCAACGTCAACCGTTGAGATTTACGACAGATGAAGACGACGTTCTAAAGAGGGGAATCGATAAGCACGGGTTTGGACAATGGACGGCTATTTTGAGAGATCCAGATTTTCGCTTTCAGTAACGAAGGCTGGCCGATTCTTTAAAAAAGAGGGCTGAACTGAGGCTTAAGGCCAACAAGTAGCAGCACATCGATGCATGGATCAAACGATTTCGATAGCAAACTGTGACATAGCATCAGCTCCCAAATGCCATTCTGTGACTCTTTTAAACGAATTTTCTTGCTAGTATTCACGGTAGATCATCAATCGTAATTTTAATCGACCAATAAACTCCATCACTAAGCCACGACAACGATGTAAACGTTCTACTTCATGAAAAAATGTTCTCGCTAATATTCAGAATGATCCGCATATCATGAGTCAACTAACTTACTGAAATCAAGAGCTATTTTAATCAAACAATAAACTCCATCACTCAGCCACGACAACGGTGTAAACGTTCTCCTTCATGAAAAAAGGTTCTCGCTAGTATTCAGAATGATCAGCAGATCGTCAGCCAACTAGCTACTGCAATCAACAGCTATTTTAATCGAACAATAAACTCCATCACTAACCCACAATAACTATGTAAAAGTTCTCCTTCGTTAAGAAAATGTGCTCTTGCTAGTATTCAGAATGATCAGAAGATCGTCAGTTAACCAACCTACTGCAATCAACAGCTATTTTGATCGAACAATAAAATTGATTACTAAACCACAATAACGATACAAAAGTTTGAGAGGCATTTGAGAAGTAGTTTTTCCGAACTAGTGTGAGGTCGCATTTACCAATTGTTGATATCGACTTGCAGTGGGATACTTTTGTCAAGAAACAAACAAAACGAATTGATACAAAACGAAAGGGGTTTCATTAAAAACAAAGGGATGCTTACAAATGATGACCCCACTCCTAAAAAAACAAAACCGTCGTTCTTTTTGGAGGAATATAACTAAACTGACTAAACTGCTCTCAAACAGACTGAGAGGGGCAAGTGGAAAAAGGAAAAAAAGAAAAACAAAACAAGAACAAGAACAAGAACGGAAAAAACTGAAAATTTCTGCAAATTCCGCTCAATCCACACACACGGCTGGAATACCGAGCATTAAGAGTCAATGTCGCTAATTTTCAACCGGGCCATGCAATAGCGAAAAAACGAAAAATTTGAAAAAAATTCTCAAGATAGCCCTTGGTGAACTATTGCTAAAAATACAGATTTTACCTCGATCCGATAAACATTTTGGACGTACGGAGATAAACTTCGTTTCGCAGCTCTCAGGCCTGGTTTTAGACGTCTGATACCGCATACCGCTGAGACCTCCCAAACACCTCTTTTTACGAAACAGAAAGTAACTAATCAAATAAGGCAGACGATAATACACATTTTGAGTGGTTATTTTCTCAGTTTAAATTAAAACTGAATTTTTGACAAACTTTCCAGTATGATCTGTCGTCGATCTGTCGTCGAGTAAGTCAGCAAGTGGCTGTACTGAGAAGGATGAAGAAAATGCTGCCGTTCGAGACGCGTATGAAGCTGTACCAGTCGTTCATTGTACCGCACTTCAATTACTGCGCAGAAACATGGAACTTCTGCAGCAAGGGCGCAACCACTAAGTTGGAAAAACTCAATGAAAGAGCACTGAGATTTGTTTATAGAGATCATAGCTCGTCGTATGAAATGCTACTTAAACAATCTGGCTACCAAACGTTGTTAAATCAGAGATTGGCAAAGATACTGACAACTGTATACAAAGTAGTTAACAGGCAGTGTGTGTCAGAATCACTACGCGACCTAGTGGAACTAAGAAAAAGTAATTATAATCTTCGAGGAGACAAAATCTTGACATTACCAAAAGTAAATACTACTAAGTACGGACTTAAATCACTCAGATACGAAGGAGCCAACCTGTGGAATAAACGAGATGCTTCCGTGAAGCATACACTGGGTTGCCTGTGGTACGTGTTACAAAAAATCAGGTATTGAACTACAGCATTCCAGTCTCTAAAGAATAACAAATAAAAGAGACGCGAGAAACATTGGCTTCTGGGCTGAAGTGTTGATAATTTTCAAGTTCCCTCACAACTTCTTTTGACCACAAGTTTAAGCGTGCCCTCTGAGCATCTGACAGCTTTGTTATACGAAAATTCTCTAAAGTTAATCGCAGTTCGACGGGGTTAGTATTATCTGGATGGGAGACCAAAACAATATACCCCTCAAAACAGAAGCATTGGACCGAAAATTCTATTTTAACGCTAACAAATGCGGACCAAGCAAAGAACTGATTTTGTTAGCTTGCTTTATGCAAAACAAATATTGATGCAAAAGTAAATAAATAGTGATACAAAGTTTTTGGGATGAGCGGAAGGAAGTTTTCTGGACGGTTAACCCCGAATATAAAAAGTTACGATCAGCGACAAACATTCTGGGAGATTTTTGGCCGCGCAAGTAAAAGTGCAAAATCGAAAGTGACATCGGATTCAGCGGGCGCCGTGATGAAGTTACCGCGGTGTGTTTACTCGCCAAACAGTGAAGCATCTGTGTCAAATCATCATTTGACACAGATACCGGGTTTTTGTTTTTGCTGGTTTTCTTTTCCTTTCAAGTGTTTTAAAGTTTGACAACAAATGTGCGAATTCAACACAAAGATCACAATCGCCCAATTCTTCAGGTTGACGGTCAAAACTTTACTCTTCAAGACGAGGTTATTTATCGCCAGGTAATTCCATCGTTTTGATGATAGCAGCTACTTTATTATTCATCAGTGTCAGATTTTTTTTGCCGATTTTGGGGGTCATTTTGTTGAAACTCAAGCAAGCTTCCAACAGACCTGTTTATTTTCGTTACACTATACCACAAAAATGCTCCCGTATCACATTTCAACACACGTATGCAAATTTGTTAAGCTCGAAAATTACACAACATGATATTAAAGTTCACAAAGGCTGGAAATATCTCGGCAAAATCCTTTTCCAGCGAAAAATTAATCGAAACAAACAACATATTTACTATTAGAGGCAAAATACCTTCCTATTTCAATTGCGTGCGTGCAAACAAGAGATGCAATTAAATACATTTTTGACAGTTCACATCAATCCCTTTTCGACTCGGAACGTTGACCGTAAATAATGAAGCACAAAAGCGACAACAACTTTCATTCAAATAATTCTTCACTGTCACATTTCCAAACATTTTACACCTTTGCAGAGTTGAGTACAAAATACCGGTAAATGTAAATTGTCAGACAACTAAGATGCGACTTGCGTAAACACTGTTCTGTGGTGCATTCTTGTAGGCGTTCGATTCCTTCAATGTTAATTTGTTAAATCATAGTTAGTAACTATGGTTAAATCCATAAAAAAAATGCTATTTGATTTCCGTGTTTTATATAATACCAAGTTAGTAAAATATTAGAAACAAAGCTCACTTGATATCCAAAGGCGAAAAATGAAATTGTTGTCGAAGACCATTACTCGTCTCTTAAAATCCAGATATTTATTTTTCAGCGCTGTCTTGCTCATCCAACTGACGATCCATTCTTGAGCTCCATGAGGGTATATTTTGTTTAAAGATCCACTAAAACGCCATTCATGTCAATGACATTAGTGAAATTTCCAATTGTTATACCGGAAGACCGTGCAGAGTTGAGTACAGGTAAATACAAATCTGACAAATAGCGAGACAACTGAGATAACAGATCCACTATATCGATTCCTTCTCTGTCTTTGTTGAACCCATACTGAGTTACCAGAGAACTGTTCATTTGGTTTCAGTGTTGTACAAAACACCACACTTGGCAAAATTTTAGGAACACAGCTCACTTTGATTACGGCTCGACGGGCGACAGATTGTTGTCGAAGTCCATTACTCGTCGCTTTTAAAATTCGACTGCCTGTCTTGTTCAGTATCCAATTCGCTTGCCATTATTGAGCTTCATAAGGGTACATTTTGTTCAAAGATCCACTAAAACGCCGTTCGCGTTACATGACTTTCGACGCCATTGCCGGTTAAGTTAATCGTTCTACTGTCTACCAGAGAAATCTACGCATTTCCCACTACCCTCTCGATCCTAAGAAAATACGCGCAGAAGGCTCTATGCACAAAGACACCACTTAGCATGGGAGTGACAGGCAAGAATTTTACCGACACGGAAAAAAATAAAAAACTAGACCCTCCGTGAGGGTACACTGGGTTGCCTGTGGTACGTGAACTGTTCCAGACAATTTTTTTCAAGTTGGGGGGTCATTAAGAAGTCATACCAGAAGAGGCCCTTTGGCTCACAGGTCCTCACACGTTCGTACAACGAAACAGATCTGTCCTTGCGTAATATGTAGCTCTAACAGTGCACGATATTGTTTTGGTATTGTCTATCATTGTAGTGCCATGGTAGAAGTCTTGGGTAAATAGTCTGAGAAGACATTTGGTTTCTAGCAAAGTACTGAACCCAGAAAGATTGAAGAAAATAAATGGGAAGTGAGAAACATTGGCTTCTGGGCTGACATGTTGATAAACTTCTTTTCACAACAAGTTTAAGTGTGCCCTCTGAGCATCTGACAGCTTTGTAATACCAAAGTTCACTGAAGTTAAGCCCTCCCCTGTTCGGCGGGGTTAGTGTTTGCATGGGAGACCAAAACAATATACCCCTCATAAAATAGAAACATCGGACCGAAAATACTATTAACGCTAACAAATGCGAACCAAGCAAGATACAGATTTTGTTAGCTTGCTTTATGCAAAACAAATATTGATGTAAAAGTAAATAAATATGGATACACAGATTTTAAGAAGAGCAGAAGGAAGTTTCAGGACGGTCGATCGAGAATAAAATATTTTGCCATTGGTATCAAAATTTACGACATGAAAACAACATTAATTTTGAACCACGAATATAAAAAGTTACCATCAGCGAAAAACATTTTGGGAGATTTTAGTTTTTTTGGTTGTAATTGTACTTCTGGCTGCACCGAGTAAATCGCACATCGGATTCAGCGGGCGCAGTGATCAAGTTACCGCGAAACAGTGAAGCATCTGTGTCAAATGATGCCAAGATACCGGGTTTTTGGGTTTACCTCGGTGTAAAAACCTGTGAAACTTTTTCTTTGTTTTGTTAGCTCGTGGTGGGGTTAGGTTATTGTTTGATGTTTTTTTGCTCTTTTGTTTTCCTTTGTGTTACGTCATCTGTGAGTTTCACAGGTTTTTACACCGAGGATGAGCCGCGTTTTTGTTTTTTTTAGTTTTCTTTTTCTTTCAATTGTTATAAATTTTGACAAGAAATGTGCAAATTCAACACAAAGATCACAATCTCCCAACTCTCAGAGGTTGACCATTGTTTCTGGAAAATCAAAAATTACTCTCCAAGACAAGGTTATTTATCACCAGGTAATTCCATCGTTTTGGTAATAGCAGCTACTTTATTATTCATCAGCGTCACAATCTTTTGCCGATTTTGGGGGTCATTTTGTTGAAACTCAAGCACGCTTCCAACAGACCTGTTTATTTTCGTGACTTCTGCGTTACCACAAAAATTCTCCCCGTATCACATTTCAACACATGTATGCAAATTTGCAAAGCTCGAAAATTACACAACATGATAAATTTACAAAAGCTGGAAATTTCACAGAAACATTTTTCCAGCGAAACATTTCTTGAAACAAGCAACATATTTGCTATAAGTGGCAAGAAACCCTTCCTATTTCAGTTGCGTGCGTGCAAGCGAAACACACAATCACAAAGCATATGCAATTAAATAAATTTCTGACAGTTCACATCAAACCCTTTTCGAAAGAACCTTGACCGTAAATAAAAAAGCACAAAAGAGACAACAAGCTTTCATTCAAATAATTTTTCACTGTCACATTTCCAATTTTTTCCTTTGCAGAGTTGAGTACAAAATGAATGTTACTTGCCGGACAAACAGGCAAACTTTTAATAGATGCGACTTCAGTAAACACTGTGAGACACACAACGGAGATCACAGATCTACTTATGGTATTCGATTCCTTCTCTGTCTTTGTTGAACCCGTAATTTACCAGAGAAATTTCCATTTGGTTTCAGTGTTGTACGTAACACCACCTTGGCGAAATATTAGAAGTACAGCTCATTTTGATTTCGGCTCGACGGGCGAAAGATTCACGCTGTCGAAGTCCATTACTCGTCGCTTTTAAGATTCCAAATCTGCCGCCTGTCTTGACGTTCCATTCTTGAGCTCCATATGGGTATATTTCTTTAAAGATATACTAAAACGCCATTCGCGTTACAATGACTTTCAACGCCATTACAGGTTAATTGTGCAGAGCAAGCTACGCATTACCCCAGCCCCCTCAAACCTAACAAAATACGCAGAGAAGACTCTATGCACACCACTTAGCAGGGGAGTGACAGGCAAGGATTTTCCCGACACGGAAAAAAATAAAAAAACGACGAAATCAACGCAGACCTCGACTGGTTTGCCATAGGCAACCCAGTAAAAAAAGAAAACGAAAAATTAAAAAACGACGAAATTAAAGACAGATTCCGACTGGGTTTGCGGCAACCCAGTAATTACCGAATGAATACAGAAAAGCGGACTCTTATAAACTGTTCAAGAAACAGATATTAGATACGGATTTGGCTGGCCGCTACATGTCGTAATCACATGCTGATATATTTTTAAAACATTTTATAAATTTTACACTATAACATTTAATAATCCAAGAAACATTGTAAATAGTATCTTGTGATAGTGTCTTGTAAATAGTACCTTTTTATCTTTTTCAGTATTTTTATTTATCATTTTCATTACTTTTTCCTTTCATTATCATTATTACTATTTTATTTTGTGACTATTCCTGTAAAGTAGCTGGTTAGCTAAGTGTTTGGTCACGTTAATAAACTTACTTACTTACTTACTTTACTTACTTAACAAAAATTCGAGCGATTTCTCGCTCCGCAAAATTCACAATATTAAGGGCCTAAAATCATTGACTGGTACCTCGCCTGGTGTATCGAGGCTTATTCCACGTGAAAGAGCATTATTTCTTCTTGCAAAACCATTTACAAAACCATGGGCTACTTAAAATACAATTTTTGAGGTCGAAAAATGCACGCAACAGTTTCGCGAAATTTGAGCTCTTTTGATAATGGCGTACCGATGTCGAAAGGTCACATAAACATAACGACAGTATATTTTCGAAACTCAGCGCTTTAATATTATCTGCTATCACTCACAAACTAATGTTTAAAAGACTAATTTGCGTAATTTGCCATCTCAATTGAGGAAAAATTAGAGAATCTGGTCGTTTATTTTGATTTCGAGTTCTCAAGTGTACACGGGTCACGTAAAGTTTGTCAAAGGTTGAAGGTGAGGCACTCATTGTCAAATCAAATCATTTTTCTAGACAGAAATTTCTCTCTAACACACACGGTAACTTGAAATGGATGGCTCCTCGTACCTTTCAGCGGTCTTTCTGGATACTGAAGAAATCCTGGACTTATAATTCGTAGCGAATCCAAAGTTTGGCCAAATGAAACTGATAACAGTCGATTGCGTTACAATTCACAAGGAGACCGCTGGTCAAAGAACTATAAGGTCGATCACGCTAAGGAATTTAAAGAAATATTTTGAATAAATATAAATTTGACACGAGCTGCTATTACTCTGAAAGACGTTACTGTTGTAATTATTTTTAATTTTTCAAAAAAAAAAGGAAAACTAAGTCGGGCTCGGACGGTCGGAGAGAAACTGAACATTTCCTTATATGGTAAAAAAACATAATCTCATTTGTTTCGGTATTTATTAGATTAAATACTCTGTCATTTTGAACTTCTTTTACTTTACCTTATTTGGACTATCATATCGAAAAGTACCCGCGTCACTGAATTCAGTATGCTAAAGAGTCGTCTGTTGCACTGCGTTTGTTGTTTGTTATTAAATTCGCATTGGACTTTCAACAAGAGAAATACCGTGATATCGTGTTTTCAGTAAATGTGTTGAAACTCGTCTCGGGAATGGCATTGTGTGAATATGCTACTCAAGTTGGCGGACAATGCGGAGACTTGTGCAGATAATCCAGGTAGCTCTCAATGTATGGCAATCGCAAAATGTGACAAGGACATAAGAAGTCACCTGACACCTGAGGTCTTTTGGCGCTGATTTTTCGGATTCAACAGTAAAGACTGAGGCAGAACTTCCCTTTGCCATTTTTTGCCAAGTTTTGCTTTGCGAGATAGCTTTTACGTTTAGCTTTGAAAAAATGGGGAAATACTATTGAAGACTGGGACACAACATTTAAATTGCTGGTAGCACAGACTACAGTGATATGTTTTACTCATTTGTCATCTTCATAACATTATAGGATAACATCCCGAGATAAATTTTGCGGCACTTAGACAAGACAACGCTGGGTGCTACCACAGTGTGGCAATGCTATCAGCTTGCCGTCTTATGGGAACGACAACTGGAATCCATGTCAAAAAGGTCGACTTCAATGACCCTCAAGGAGGCAAAGGCCCTTGCGACAGGAAAGCCGCTACCATCAAGACTCACGTGCGACAATACATTAACGAGGGCCACGATGTGCTGACAGCGCACGACTTTAAAGAAGCCATGCTGTCTCATGGAGGGATTAATGGTGTTCGTGTAACCTTAGTCACTGACTTCCTCGAGAAGCCACAACAGGAGATGACAGGCCGCTGGGAGGGAATCAGTAGCTTTAACAACTTCCTCTACCAGGAGGACTGTGTCACAGTTTGGAAAGCATACAACATCGGGAAGGGAAAAAGTATCCCATGGTCTCAATTACAAGGTAACCACTACAAGTGAACAAAAAACATCTGTAGCAGCAGAATACCCCTGTTAAATTGGGGACACCTACGATATTTCAAATATTAGCTAAAATACAAATGAGTCAATAGGGTCAAATTAAAAAATGGCTGGCTTTTCCATTAACGAT
>NC_090872.1:30455131-30457631 GCF_036669935.1 Montipora foliosa
TTTAATTCACAAAGTAACTTTAACGTATCGAATTTGAAAACACCTGACTGAGAAGCCGGGTAGAGGACAATTTTTATTTGATACAGGGTATTAAAATTTAACGAGTTCAAATTGTGTGACAAGTTACACAGCGGTGGTCGATTGCAATCTTAGCCTCTCGGGGGATTATTCACGGCTCGCACCATGGCTCAGCTTTGCTGTTCCTTTGGGGCCTATTGTGATAGCAAATGTGACCTTTCTTCCCGGCTTCTTGGTCAAAATCAGCTGGTACCGCTTAGTATTTGTAAAAATAACATAAAGCCCCATTTGAAAGGGATCAAGGTAGCGCAGACGAGGGCTTTTTCCGAGAAGGAGCTCATACTAGCACGTGTTGGTTTGTTGGACACGGATGGTGACCAATTTACAATTTGCCCCAAACATCGGGCTGAGCTGGGCGTTAAATTCAGACCTAAAAGGAAATGTCAGCATCCACTGCATGATCATCGGAAAAGCAAACCGGACAGAGGAGTGAATCTCAAAATGTCAAGGGAAAACAAGGCGAAGTGGAATACAGTTGTTCCAATTGGTGCAGGTAAAAGCTAATTTGATATACGCACGACCCCAGTTGAGTCTGAAACAAAATCAAAGGCTATGGAGGCCCCTTCTGCTCAAAATCGATTGATTTATTTTGTAACCAGTAATACTTATTTTGCAACTATTAAAATTTATTTTCAATCTCTTTTTATTTCATTTTATTTTCATTACACAATTGATATTTTTCGTATTGCCTGCTAATAATTTGCTATAAGTGTAACTTTTTTCGCGTTCCTGGGGAATTTTTTTAGTCCTTTTCTATGGAGGCCCCTTCTGCTCAAAATCGATTGATTTATTTTGCAACCAGTAATACTTATTTTGCAACTATTAAAATTTATTTTCAATCTCTTTTTATTTCATTTTATTTTCATTACATAATTGACATTTTTCATATTGCCTGCTAATAATTTGCTTTAAGTGTAACTTTTTTCGCGTTTCTGGGGAATTTTTTTAGTCCTTTTCTCCTAGTAAATTTTTTGCATGCGTTTAAATTATTTTTCGATGGCCTTGGAATTAATTTTTGATTCCATGATGCATTGCGTTCTCCTCATTTCGGACCTGCCATTTCTGTTTCAATATGGCGGAGGAAAACAGTTGGAACAAGTTGCTTGCATCCGGCGCAAGTAACGCAATTGAGGAAATTGACCGAAGAGCAAGGAGGCAATCATCGGTTGCTAGTACCCTGAACTCAAATGCAAGCAATTCTTCTCATGTTCTGACTCAACGAAGCAGTGTATCTGCGCCGAGAAAGGCCGAGCCCCAGGGAAGAGCATTGACCCGGTTGAGAAGATTCCCTACCCTGAACAGCTCTAGCTCTTCTAGTAGTGGATCTGGGAGGAGATATGGTGCAGTTGGAGACCCGAGACGAAATTTTGTCGTTAAAGACCTGATAATTGTAGGCTTTCAAGTTGATAAGACTCCGCTTGGACGGCACGACCGGTTGAAGTTGGAGCAAAAAGGCTGCGTGGTAACAGGATTGAGTATTGACAAACGATGGTGGGAGAGCGGGATCTATGATAAGGTCGTGGCTAAATTTTCGGCAGACTGCAGCGATTTAGAGTTTGAGTTTGTTTAAAACGCCGGTGGGGTTGTAGTAAAGCCCAACCGTTAGCAATCGGCATTAAAACTGACACCAACATTCTCCTGAGGTCCAACGCCTCGACAGTTTGTGTGACTATCTCAAGGCGATCTTGATGGTGAGAGCGACTTAATCGGCCCTTTGATATCTCTTCTGGCGATTTGAGTCGAACAGGAGACCATTCATTAGACACCGCTTATATGGAAGAGAGCACAGAACATGCTGGTAGGAACATACTGGTCCTCTGGTAGGATTGACCTCACAACTGATGAAGAAGGCACGTAATACATCATGGAATCAAAAATTAATTTCAAGCCAGCGAAAAATAGTAATACAAAAAATTAATTTGGCGAAAAGGATAAAAAATTCCCCAGGAATGCGAAAAAGGGTACACGTAAAGCAAATTATTAGAAGGCAATGTGAAAAATATCAATTGTGTAATGACAATAAAATGAGATAAAAAGAGATTGAAAATAAATTTTAATAGTTGCAAAATAAGTATTACTGGTTGCAAAATAAATCAATCGATTTTGAGCAGAAGGGGCCTCCATAGAAAAGGACTAAAAAAATTCCCCAGGAACGCGAAAAAAGTTACACTTATAGCAAATTATTAGCAGGCAATATGAAAAATATCAATTGTGTAATGAAAATAAAATGAAATAAAAAGAGATTGAAAATAAATTTTAATAGTTGCAAAATAAGTATTACTGGTTACAAAATAAATCAATCGATTTTGAGCAGAAGGGGCCTCCATAGCCTTTGATTTTGTTTCAGACTCAACTGGGGTCGTGCGTATATCAAATTAGCTTTTACCTGCACCAATTGGAACAACTGTATTCCACTTCGCCT
>NC_090872.1:30462631-30465131 GCF_036669935.1 Montipora foliosa
TTGCGAAACCAGGTTTATCTCCGTACGTCCAAAATATTTATCGGATCGAGGTAAAATCTGTATTTTTAGCAATAGTTCACCAAGGGCTATCTTGAGAATTTTTTTCAGATTTTTCGTTGTTTTTGCTATTGCAAGTTGTACAATACTTAAAAGTATTGTACAACTTGTATACAGAAATAGTTTCTTTATAAGGGAAATGAAAGTTTGCTGTTGGGGTTGAACACATACAGTTTCTAAACACAGACGAAGACTTACCACCTTGCTTGACTTGGTTAACTTCCTTTTGGCTCCGATGATCTTTCTTCTTCAAGGGCGAGAAATTTTATTTTTGAGAACTACACGCAGGCGTAACTTTTATGCAACATTTGCGATTGAGATGTCAAACTGTCAATCATCGTTCATCAGTGGCTGAAATATGCTAGAAGAAGGTGGAGCGCCAAAGGACAAAACAAAATTAGACTGTGTTTTTCGAGTGTTAAGTATTGCCATCTTTGCGCAAAATGCTGCTGCAGTTACAGCGTGTTATGTTGTTGAGTAAGTGAGTCAGGGCGTAGAAAGAAATACCGGGTGTATCATAATTTTGGGCAATATCTCCTCTCATTTGATTAAGTTTATTTACAAGAGAGTACGATGGCAAAAATTAATCGAGATTATGTAGATTTTTTTGTTGGCAAGGAATGAACTGGTAAAATTTTGTTAATTTATGCTAGGTGACTAGATATTACTGCACACTGAACAGGTGTGAACAATTCTGCAAATCGAGCTTCAAGTAACACTTAAAGAATACTACGAGCGGAAGAAATTTCAGTGGGGCTCAAAACTGAATAAAACCTCTCGATTTTATTTCTGGCGCACATGCAAAAAATATTTGTATGAGGAAGTAAATAATGTAAGGATGAAATTATTATTTGTTATGTTATTGGTTATTGGTTGTTGGTTTCAAGTGGATTCTTCAATGAGAAGAGCACTAGAAAAATTAATGCTTGGAAGGAAAAGAAAAGAAGTTTCTATGATGCAATATCTGATTATATTGCTATAACTGTCAATACAATTTCGATTAAATGTTCATTACAAATAGGTAAATTCAAACTAACCAACAGAATGATTGTATAGATAGTTATGTATATACGGATTATCTTGTAAAAATTCTAATGTTACACTAACTATGGCTGATGATGATGTCTGATGTTTGATGATGTTCCTTAAACTCAAGTGTGGTTGTAATTTTAAATATTAGTAACACTTGTACTATCAAGACTCTCTATAACTAGCCAATCACTAGCCAGTTTGTATGGGAATCTGGTGAAATGACAACTATCCGTGATGTGCCGAAGATTGGCCTCGAGCCAATTCTGAAAAACGTGGGATTTTAGTCGAAATCGTGGAAAATATTTTAGAGCTAAGTGAAGAGTGTGAAGGCATTTGGATGGTTTTTTTTATGGCAAAATATGGCAATTGTAAAGGATAGTCATGTCAAGTAAAGTGTGGCGTCTTACTTTGTCGTGAGGACTCTACTTGGCGTAATGAAACCTTCATCCAGAAACGTCTTTTCCACTCCAGAACTTACGTTTTGTGTAGAATAAGCTTTTAGAATGATGCTCTTGTCCCCTGCGGTGATACTTTTTGATTCGGTGGCATTTTGTAAAAAAAATATTTATCAGATGTGGCGTCGTTAGGTTGCCCAATTCTGCCTGTCATGAGATTAGCATTTTGTCACCGCGTCCATAAAGATTCGTGAAATATTTGCGGATGGGTCGATCTCTCTGAAATTTGCAAGGGTGATTGCTAAAAATTGGAAAATTGATCTTTTCTATTAATAAATATTCCTATGTTTTGCACGAGAATGCAACGAAGAGGTGAGTGCGCCTTTTGCTTGGTGCGTACGTGACGCCAATATTGGTTCTTGTTATAGGCAACTTTTTACAGCTTTTATACAACTGCTTAAAGAAATGGGACACTCTAATTACTGCGCTTCTACATAGCATTCTTACTCTTATTTACAAGGCTCTTAATGGTTTGTCTTCTGGTTAAACCACCTATCTGATATATTTAGCCATAAAACTTGTCATATGAATCCTTGGTCTAGAGGCTCCCATTCCCTCATAATCCCACGAGTCAATACCACCATTTACGGCCTTCACTCTTTATCTTTTACAGGTAGTAAACTTCAAATTACTACCCTGGAGACAGCGTGGTCCAGTGGTTAAGGCGTTGGGTTTGCATGCAATTGCTCCGCGTTCACATTCCGCTCTAACCTCTGATTTGGATCTGTTTCCGGTTGTGCCGGATTCAACTCTACCAGGAAGCAACTACTTGGCTATTTTAAGCCCGCCGCACACTGGGAGGAAAGAGCTGAGCAAACGGCCTCGCTAGGCGGCCTCGCGAGGCGAAAAATATCAAACATGTTTGATTTTTTCCTCACGGCCTCGCGAGGCGAATTTTTCTCACCAAAAGTTCCCCGCACACGGTGAGGAAACGGCTGAGCAAACCGCCTCGCGAG
>NC_090872.1:30482631-30502631 GCF_036669935.1 Montipora foliosa
TGCGTATATATAGTTTCATTAAAATCTGGATCATTGGATAATGCATTTCTAGTGTTTTGATAGGCTTAGCCATCATGGTATATGAGCTATTATACCATGTTGGTAATTGCACGCATCAGTTTTGTTGTATTTACAAAATAAAGTAGGGACGATTTAGCCATAATTTGTTAGCGTTTTCAATAAAACAATTATTCCACTCGCGCTTGTTGGATATGAGATGATTATAGCCAACTCGGCGCTATGCGTTTCGTTGGCTGTCTATCATCTCATATCCAACGCGCGCTCGTGGAATAATTGTTAAATACACGCACGGCCGTGGGTATGTAAAGTGACGTGTGCACATTTTTTTCGCTCGTCTCACTGCTCGTCTACACGTAGGCTACCTTTGCCGATGACCTAACGACTTTTGTTCAGGGCATCAAATCCTTTGAACGTCTTTCCCTGACACTGAGAAGTTTTGGAATTTGCTCTGGTTTGAAGTCGAGCGCTGAGAAAACTGAAGCTCTTTGGCTTGGGAGTGATTACATAAATGTTAATACCCAGCAAAGCAACATAGAGAAGGTAAATAATATCATTAAGATTCTTGGTATCTTTGTCATTTACGACTTGCGCAAAAAACAAGAACTTAATTTCGATGAAACACTGAAATTTTCTTTCGAAAAGCTTAAAAGGGTGACACTGGAGGACTCTTACTTTATTTGGCAAAATCCAAATTTTAAAGGCATTTGTAATACCCAAAATCACTTTTCGGGCATCCCTTATCTGCCTCTCTAAAAACAAAATAGAATTAACAAATTAATTCTATTATCTAAAACTTTTTTTGCCCTCATAAGTGACTACAAGGATGGAGGGTTAAGAATGCCTCACATCCAAACACTAATTGACACACATCGCATTTTGTGTCTTAAAAAGTATTCTGAAGATTACGAACCCTTGGAAAGAAATACTCTCCTTTCTTCTCAAAGATCATGGCAGCAAATTGCTTCTGCATAGGCTAAAGCGTGTACAGTTAAGAATTAAGAATTAACTCACGGCATAATGTGTCCATAGGGCCGGTTTGCAGGTAGAATTCTCCCTCTGGGTGGGTTTCCTCAGCCCTGAAACCCATGAGAGGGCATCCTTCCTTACCGCAGCCGTTGCACCACCCTGACCAATACAGAAAATAAGTACTACATGGGTGTGCTTTAAACGGCTTGGGGCACTCCTCCGTCACCGTTTTGATATAGAATTCCGTGGACCTCAGGTGGTTACAGCCGACTGTGAACATGACGTCTGTACAGGAAAGCAAAGAAATAAACAATGACAAGTTCGAATTAAGTAGCGTTTCCTTGTCTCAATAGATTTAATCGGCGTTTGATTCCCTAGTGACGGTTCAGACATATTAGAAGCGAGAAAATCAAGTTATTACATTGTTCTGTTTGAGGGAATTTGATTTTTACCTTATCACGAGACGAGAGACGACTCTTTTATTCGGTGGCGAATTTTGTGGGTGATACATACTTCAGTAACTTGATTAATTTAAAGCAAAATTCGGAAAATATATTTTAAAGAAAAAAATTATGCCTTAGGTGCCCTGGACGATGAGCCCTTTATAAGAATTTTGTATCGACTTGATAGGGACCCTCCCCTCCCTCAACAACGGTATGATATGATATGATATGATATGATATTTTATTATTTATGCACGGTAAAATCATCAGCTAAGATTACAAACAATGCTAAAATCTAAATTACAAAAGGTAAAATTTTAAAACTTTAAAACACAGGAAGTAACACTTACGATCAAATTTGTTACAAAGCACTTTGGTAAACATTTTTTAGACTATTTTAGTTATGAACGTTATCAAAGTAGTGGTGAAAGGATGGCCTGAACTGATGGTATTCAGACATGCGCATGGACGGGATTTGAACCAATAATAACATCTACGATATTGGTGCAGTACTCTATCAGTTTAGCTAACTGGCCACTTTGGGATTTACAATCTTTTTTTCGTAGGTGATTCTGTATTTGGGCCAAGTTGTTCCAAAATCCACGATCAACTACCAACCGAGGTGTCAATTTTGTTTTTCATACGAAGGTCCATTTCTATAACACAAGCGCATGTGTAGGAAGGAAAGCTCGCAAAAAGGGCCCTTTTTCAACGGCTTCGACCGTTATTATGACACTCACTACACACGCCACATTCAGTTCAACTGAATTAGAGATCTGAAATTCACCAGAACATACCCGTGGAGTCATTCCCACAGCCTGGTTGCAATGGCCTCGACCCTTATTATGGCAGGGACCAGCCAAATCTCTGCCTCAAATGGATGTACTAGATGTGAGTAAACTTTGACGCACGTGGTGGCCATATCCCGGCGCTACACTACACACGCCACATTCAGTTCAACTGAATAACGAGATCTGAAATTCACGAACACGTACCTGTGGGGTCATCCACACAGCCTGGTTGCGCGGCGCCACCATTTGGTAAGAAGTCAGCATCGCCTTCTTTGTCTGGAGTCCCGAATTCACCCGTGTTTGTATGGATGATGTCGACGTATTTCGCATCAGTCTTATCCAGATGAACATCTTTGCGGCTTCCAGTGAAAAGTGGCATAGCGGGATCTAAACCTGTACGTATTGAAAAAAAAAAAGATGAATTCGGGAAGTTTAATTGGCTCTTTTGTAGTATGTAATCAATTAAACGTTTCTTAACGAATTCAGTAAATGTACTAATACATTATATTCTATATACAAGGCTAAAAGTTAAAAAATTAAAATATTCAAACCAAACGTTTTCGGTTGTTTGCCATCATCAGGGTTAAAATGGGTGACCGTCCGCGCGTACATTTATATCTTATGTAATTCCCAAAGGGAAAAGTTTGGAGACATAAGAAATGACTTGTTTGTTCAAACTGGGGCGGAATTGTTGGATCATTAGCCCCTGGACGATCCTACGCTTGTGAAAAGTCTGTGCCGAGGAGAGAACACGCCAAGTGAAAGCATGTGATGGGTTTTCCCGCAGGTGTTTTGCAGGTTCAGAAGTGTGAGCAGGATTTGAATGCTCCGCAATTCGTACTGCTAGGTTTCGTACAGTCTCGCCAATGTAATCAACGCCACAAGAACAATCACCTTTGTAAACAACTTTGGATCTGTGAGTGTTTTGGTCTTTGTTGTTAAAGAGGGTTTTGATTTACCTTGTTTGCCATAGGATTATAAAAATAAAATTGAAATTAGTGAACTTGTTGAGTTTTTCAATAAACGTCTTACTGAGTTTTTCGTTTTTACCACAAAAAGGGAGCTTGATGAAAACTTTCTTTCGTTCTTCGAAGAGAAAACTCGGAATGATGTTGTCATCTTGGGGCGAGTCGTTTAGAAAGTTGTTGATTGTATGCGAAATAAAACGTTTCGGATAACCTGCATTGATGAAAGAAGTTTCTAGAGTTTTTATGTCCTTGTCAAAATCGGTAGAGATGCGTTTGGCTCTGTGGAGTGCGCTAGTGATGCAATTCCTTTCCACTTGGTAGGGACCTCAGATTTCCAATGTGTTGGTAGTTTCCCCGGTTTCTTGAAGACGCTGCAATTGAACTTGTTCGTATAACTAAAGGCAGTATCGAGAAAATGGTCGGGGTTTTCCTCGACAGTGAAAACAATGTTAGGGTGGTAGCAATTTAGTCGTTCGAATAGAGCATCAGGCTCGTTCTTTTTCTTCTTAGAGAAACATTCATCAACATACCGATCATGAAATGGCGGGTTGAAAGGTCGGACTACGTCAGCTTCTAATTTAGCCATGAAAATGTTTGCAAGGACTGGAGATAGTGGGTTGCCCATGCCGCATCCATCGATTTGTTTATATAGCTTTCCATTAAAACTGAAAACTGTGTTCTTGGTGACATTGCAGAGCAGGCCTCTGAAGAGTAACTTTGAGCTGAGTTGTGGTAGCTTGTTGTTGGTGTAAATTTCATGAATGATGTGGTCAATAGTTTCATCAAGCGGAACTTCATTAAAGAGAGAGGACACATCATATGAGACCAATACTTCATCATCATCAACAGTTCTGTTACTTAGACGCTCAGCGAAATCGGTGGTAGTTTTGATGCTGTATTCGTTCTCAGTGAGAGGAAGTAGGTAAGAGGCTAGGAACTTGGCGGTTTCGTAATAAAAGGTTCCGCAAGTGCTGACAATCGGTCGGAGTTTCAGATTATCCTTCGTTATTTGCTCATAGTTCTGGAATTTGTGGGTTTTGGCAGTCCCATATAGGAAAGCCGGCTGGTTTGATGTCGGTTTGACCTTATTCAGTGGCAGAGGTGACTTGAAGTTTCGGGTCAGACAATCTTGAAAAGATTTGAGGTCTTTTAGTGTGTTGTCCTCAGTCACCATGTATTTCCCGTTAGTGATGCCTTCTTCGATCATAGTTTCAAGTTTGTTGACGTAGTAGGCGCGTTGCATAATGATGACAGATGAATCTTTATCGCCAGAGAAGACCACCAGGTCGGGATCTGATGCTAGTTTATGTAAGACTTTGTAAGTGCAGTCAGATGTGCTGAAAATGTTTTGGTGGAAGAGGTTAGAATGAACACGGAGGAAATGTTTGGAATCTTCATGTTGGCAAACAGGAATGCTTGAGCTAACTTGGTTAAGGAGAAGTTCAAACTCCGACAGGAGGTTAAGTTTCACGTGCCGATTCTTGTCGATGAAACTGTGGTTAAGTCCATAACGTAAATAATACATTGTTTCCTACTATATGTCCAATGATTATTCAGTAGAAATTTTAGCTGCTATATATATAATGGAGGTTTCATTCCATTTCTACACGTTTTCTAAAGTATAACTTTCCCTTAGTGTGAATTTTCTCAAATGTTTCTTTGTGGAAACAACAGGCAAAGTTTGTATTGGCCGCCGGGACGAGTCGGTTACCCATTGATGAAACATTTGTGCTGTTAAGTATACGATGGCAAGCTTTACGAGTGACGAGTTCATAGTACGTGCAATGGATTGGAAGGTCGAATAAATTTCCAAGAGCGCGTGCTCAATATAGAAAACGTGTTTTCACGATTCTGTTTTCACTACAAATAGTCGACGAGCTATTTAGATTTGAGTGAAAGCTCACTTCCGGTTTCACGTTTTTGAGGCACAGGCGGCAACCGGAAGTGAGCTGTTTTCCTATTTAACTTGTCTTCACACTTGTATTGTTTCGTACCTTTTCACTGGTAGAGTAGCCTGCGTGCAGACCTTTCCTATTTAATTTGTTGCACGAGGAAAAGGGACGTCTGCGTAACGCCATCGCTAATCGTGTTCCGGTTTGTCAAGATCTTGGGAAACTGGGGAACTTTGATTGGCTGCCTCACAGTTTGCATTGCACGAGTAAATTCTGATTGGTTGTTATAAAAACCGTGATCTCATAATGTGTGCGGTGATTTATGCAGTTCAAAAATTTAGCGGGGTAATTCCAGTCAAAACAAATCTAAACATGCTTCCTCAATCGAAAAGCCGAGGGACAGAAATTTGGTGCAAGGTCGAGGGAAAATATAATGCATATGTGCAAATTCTTTCCTTACAATTTACTGTGCATCTCACATCATCTTTAAACAGTGCCTTAGAAAGTTAACTACAAAAGACGCGTGGACTTCGCACCAACTTGTGAGAAATCGACGAGGAGATTTTCAAAGCAGGACTTTCCGTCAAGAAGAAGGTACAGGCACTTGACATTACAGTAGAGCCTATTTCCCCTGAGAAGCGAATTCTGTTAGAAGGATCATTTTCTTCGCCGAAAGGTCAAGGCTCGCTCAACACCTGTCAAAAGCTATCCCACAGATCGCGTAATCACGAACTTTTCTCCTGTTAGAGCGATCATACGTCGACCAACTCAAGATTCGTCAAATGAAAATAAAACTATTGTGCAAGTCAAGGTCCAGTGGCGGAGGGAGATGAAGCTAAACACACTGCCGATCAAAAACAACATCGGTGACGATTGGAATAGCCTGCGAGCGGGCTCTTTTGTAGCTGCGAGAAGATTAGGGTAGGGAAAAAAGACCCTGCTTGCAAGCCACCCCTTTTTGAATTCTTCTACGTCATCAGCTTGAGGGATCATGTGAGATTGCAGTGCGCGTGCATACTTCAGTGCGGTACGCGTAATTGTACTTCGAGGACAGCAGAAACATTAAAGCATTCTCCTTGTCTTTTTTACGGGCGTTAGATTTTACAACGACCGCACAGAACCATCACTGCTCGTACAAGCACTTGGATGAGCCCTTGTTTGGGAAATAGTGGAAATATTGTTGTGAGAATCGAAGATTTTCACCGAGACAGTTGACCGCATGCTCGGGGCAGCACCTTTGCGACCTAAACGAAAATGGCCAAGCCTACAACAACTCAGAAAGACAAAGACCAGCAGAAAGACCAGAGAAGTTCTCTCAATACTGAAAGTACTGCAGGTTCTAACAAAGAGGGCCCTATTCATAAGACGTATTGTGATGAAAACAATAGTCGGGCAGTTGTTCTTGACATACCAGAAGCCTCATCATACTGTCAGTGCTGGTACTCTTAGGCGCTGGATAATTTCTATGCTTAACCTCGCTGGCATCGACACAACTAGATTTAGTGCGCATAGTACATGAAGTGCTTCATCCTTAGCAGCTTCACAGGCAGATGCCCCTCTATTGGCTATACTTAGCAAAGGGGGATGGTCCTCCAAGCAAACTTTTGCTAAACATTATTGTGTTCCTATTCAACACAAAAATACTTTTGCTGAAGCAATCTATATGGCCTGAATTGAGACTGCAGCCTTTTAGTGAAGTTGAAGATAGTAACAGTTAACTGATTATTGTATTCAAGCATGTGATAAGATTTCATGTGATGTTCTTTCCAGGTTGGGCTAAGATTAAAGAGCTTATGTTGCATTGATGTGTTCTAGTCTGCATTTATCATGGCTTCAAAATCTCACATGATCCCTCAAGGCGATAACTTAGAAGAATTAGAAAATTAAACAAGACTTACCTGGAAGTCGACGTTTGATTGAGATTCTTCTACGTCATCTTAGGGTTGAGGGATCAGGTGCCCACCCTAGCAGAGATCCCCCCCCGTATTATCTTTATATGATAAATACAAGCCATACTCCTTTGAAGACTGAATGAAGTACCCATGTGCAGTACAATCTCACCTGATCCCTCAAGCCGAACTTCGACTTCCAGGTAACTCTTGATTAATTTTCTAATTCTCTGCGTTCGTCCCCGAAAGCAGTATTCTCAATGGTCAAAAGTGACATGGGATAACAAGCCGCCTATAATCCAGCGATAACCGGGGAATATTAAATTAAACTTCGGCGGCGTTTGAGGCAACTTCTGTGGAAGCTTTTCGTGAGCTCTCTTGTAAAATCTAGCATGCCAATGCAGCTCAAGAAAGAACTGAATAAAATCAGTAAATTGCGTACTTGAAGATACTTGAAGAAAGGGACGTTTTCGCAGAGATGCCGCAGAAATACTTTGTGTTGTTTGAGTTATTTTAACATCGATAATAACAATCGAACAGTTCTTAAACTCCAGTAAACCGTTCGTTGCTTGTGACGGATTGTAATTTAAGCAATAATGTGATTGGTCCAAAATAAACCGATCAGATTAAATGTTGCAATGCCAATAACATCTTTTTCGCGCGTTTTTTGACTTTTTGCCTAGGTTGCGTGAGGTCTTGTGTACTTGCGTCAAATCGCGAAGGTTGAAGATGTCGATTGATTTTATTTCGCTGAAGAGGGAATTTAAAGGACTTTTAACTTTTGTCTTCCAACTTGTAAAGACAAATGTAGCTGAAAAAAATTGTAAAGATTCCCGATTTAAATATCATACGTCGCACGGGGTCATGCAACGCGTATTTTTTGCGTAAAAGACGTAATTTGACGTTACCAGAAATGACGTCACAAGCGTTATGACTTTATCTATCATCCCATCCCTCAACCTTGTTCCCAGGGTCTCTCTTATCTGCTTCCCTTGGTCGGTGGAAGAAAGACCCTTGTTGCGGCTGGTCAAGTGACCACCCAGAATCTGGGTGGTAAAAAAATCTGCTGGAAGGGTGGGGTAACAGGGTTTTTGATTGTCACAGTAACAAATTTACTATGGCAGGGAGAGAGCGGTATGTCGCTTGACTCAGTAGTTTTCGCGCTCAATTTAGACATCTGGTCATACATCATAGCGTTCAAAGGTGAAACAACTAAAACTACAGACTTTGTTACCGACGTAGTTGCACGTATTTCCTCTCTTTCCCTCAACAATCGAGGCAGAACTTGGAAAACTAAGGATTGCTTGTAGCCGGTAGGAAGAACAGCAACTAAATCTTTCTTTAAATATAAACTTTCCAGGCAAATGACTTGTTTCACTTTCAAAATTATATCGTCATAGCCAGCCGAAAGTAACGCCTTCTGAACACATCTCAGAAAGCCGAGCGCCATTTCGAAACCAACGATTGTTCAACTTCACCTTCCCCCGGATGGTATTTTATCGTCCTCTCGACCAAATTTACTTGAGTACCCACCCACCCCGCGGTTTTGGATGGATAGGTGGTCACGTGACCAGCCGCAACCAGGGAGTGCTTACCATTTGAACGAAATTTTCGGTGAGAATGTTTCCACAAATGGTACTGCACGTTTTGTACTTAGAAAAAGAAAATGGGAATGTGCCGTATCATTTGCCAGAAAAACGGGTTGTTCCGGTTGAAACGGTATATTTTCTCTGGCACTTGTAATTGTGGACAAATGGTACAGAAATTTCCGGGCATTCCGGTCAAAGCGAGAAAAAGGGAATACCTCGAAAGGTATTACCTTTTTTTCGAAAACAATCCACCGGGATGAACCGTTCCATTTGAATTCTCTCCGGAATTTCCAAAAATTCCATTCAAATGGTAAGCGCTCAGGGTCTTTCTTCCAACGACCACGGGAAGCAGAGAAGAGAAACCCTGGGAACGAGGTTGCCCATCCCTATCAATTCTCAATATTTGAAGACTTTAGGAGTTCGCACGTCTTCGCTACTACTGTCGGTGCAGATTTTCAAAAGGTATGCGACCACGTTTGCCTGTTCCCGATAATACTTCACACTGAAACAGCATTTACAAACGCGGTAATTTTGGCTCGCTACATTTACAACTTTATTTGGAGTTTTGACGCTAGCCATGAAAAAGGTTCGTATTTGCAACGAAACTCACATGTGTTTATTTCAGATCATGTCTGTTGACACTTCTCTTTGATTCTATTGGCTAGTTATTCAGTTGGTTATTTGACACAATGCAAATGACGACATGTCACATTGCGAGGGGTGGAATTAAAAAAGAGGTGGCTTGCAAGCAGTCTTTTTTCCCCCTCCCCAACCCTCTCGCGACTACAAAAGACCCTGGATTGGAATTTGCCATGTCCAGTCGGAAGGCTTGAATATACATTTTCCGAACGCATACAGCCTTTAGACATTCCTCCTGCACGGGAAAAAGCAAAGAGGTTTTAAATATTTCGCAAACATGCTCGATAGCGGCACGAAAATCCATCATTTCCTCACACTGTCGGACCTTTTTGTCATTCTGGTAGGCGGGTGTTATTTCATAATTTACGCAAAATTAAACAACCTGGGAGCGAGGTTGGGAAACGATTAGCGATGGCGTTACGCAGACGCCCCTTTTCCGCGTGCAACGAAAGTAATAGGAGTCGTCTGCACGCAGGCTACTGCAGGGAATCGCTCTATATTGATGTATGTTAACTTAACCAAACAATGTGTGACGCGTCTGATAACGTCATATGTGAAATTCCAAAAAAAAAAAAAAAGGTCTTGAATTTACGCGGGAATTAGCAATCTAAGAATAACTCGATGTGAGGAATTTGACATTCGACTTACGGAACGCGATTGCTCCCTCCAAGTGGTGGGCTTCTAACCCGAGGAAAGGAAAGGACCCAGTATTAAGAATTGCTATCCCAAAATAACAAAAATTGTTTAAACATTTACTCTAATCAGAGTGATTTTAATTGCACACTGAATTTCGACGAGTACCACGAAGTGTATCTAAACACTAACTAGATATTCACAGGGTTGTTTTAAGCCAGTAGCGTTATCTTAACTGTCTATATTTTGCCGCCATGGTGTAAAAAAGCGAAGAGGAGGAACTTTGTGTTTGTGAACGCAACGATATCCTGCATATCGCCTGATTTAAACACGTAAAACAAGATTGAACTAAGCTGGGTAAAAATTAAGCCCCCAAATTAACACTGAACAGAAACATCTTCCTTAGCCTCCGTTTAAATTGAAAAATACGCAAAGAATCTTACCAGTTATGCGGCCAATTGTCATGCTGTAGTTCCTTTGCAGATAACTGCCAGCAAATCCGGTAACATGGGCTCCAAGACTGAACCCAATAAGATAGAAATTATCAGCAAAATCCTCAGGTTTTTTGTTCTGGTATATTAGGAACTTTACAAGTTCGGCCATTTGAGCGCCGACCAGCCGTGTGTTTCCAGATGACACTCCTAAGTCTTGATTTGCTCCAACACTCCAGTCTGTCATGATGACGTTGAAGTCACCTTTTTTCAGCAGAGCGTTTTTCATTCTAAGCCCCCAATTGTAGTACCCAGAGGAACATTCTAAGAAATCAAAGTACCGGTAGTTGTTATTTGGATTTTAAGTGCGTTCCATAGGAATTATTATATGCCCTGATCAACCATCAACCTGGGACCCATGAAAGCTAGGCCATTAAACCACCTTATTATATATATTTTATCTATCTTAAGTCATTCATTATCCCATTTTTAAAAACAACTGCAGTCTTTTTATCCGGGAAAAATGGGCTGAAAATTTGCCGGGCCACCAACTTGCCACTCACTAACCGATTTTTTTGTAGCGAGGCTTGGGGCTGAGTCATCCAAAAGCTTGCATCAAGCTTCTCCGCCATGTTTGAAAAGACGCTTGCTCACATGACTCTTATGACACTTCTTCAGTTAAAAATAAACAAGAGTCTTTTTGAAATTAAGGCTTAAAACTTGGGTCACTTAGTGTATAGTTAACATAATTTTGAAACCCAAAGAAAGCAAAAAAATTTGATTTTTTTTTATCATAGTACCACTTTATTAAACATGTTCGCGGTGAACCAAGGAATCCACTGATCGACTAAGGGTTTACTGGAACAGGCAAGCATTTGCAGTTTAATCTAAAGAAAAGAGCTTGTCGTATCGAAAGAGAAGAATAAAATGTCGAATCTATTAGCAGCACAGAAGTTCAACTCAGCACATCACTTAATGTTCTAAATGTCAAGAAATGCTGCAAACAGAGAGATACAGTGAAAGAAGCTGAAAACCCAATTGATAAAATGGTGATAATATCAGTCAAATGAAAAATATTACAAGAAAAAATATACAGATCACATAGAGAATATAACACAAAAATGAAAGAAGGAAGGACCAAAAAGCAGAAGTTCGAACTTCAGGATTATTTGGTGCGGAAATCAATAAAGAGGACAAGGAAACGCCTCTTCATCCAAATGTACTACTTGCACGCGCAAATTGAAGAACTCACGGCTTGAATAAGACTATGCCCAAATAATCATAAAGTTTGGAATTTTCACTATATACATATCCACAAACAGAGTGACCAAAAACACTCTATTGGATCGTTTAAAATAAATAACACGTACAAGAGCCTGCAAAATGCCTTCTGAAGAGTATAAAAAAATTCCATTTTCCAACTACGCTATCAGGGGTTCAACTTAGCTATTGTGATTTTTCAAAGCTCACTTGGTTTTGATTATTACATATTGATTTAGCCAAGCCTAAAAGCGGAGCTCCCTGGTTATTTATTCTTACTCCCTGTAGGGTTAGTGAAAATAAAAGGTTTCGAATTGTGCGCGTTTTGGTGTTTCCGGTTGCTGCTTAATTAAATCATTTTCTTTACTTTCGATTCTTCTGTAGAAAAATCCATTGTTTAGCTAGTTAATTCCACGGTAAATTTCACGCTAAAAACCGATATCGCATGAACTTGATATTTTGATACTGTCCACCTCTGCCCCCACAAGGGGATTCAGCCATGAATGATGCCCTTTTCAAAACCTCCGAGATAAAAAAGCAGAGAATTTTGGTTTTATCATGCACAGTATGCCTAACCCCAACCTTAATGCTAACCATTTAACCAACCAAAGACATTCGGCGAGAGCTACTGAAATTTACATTGACCAATCAGAATTCAGCGAGTGGGAAAAACTGTTGTATTTGACGTCAAGTTAGTAGTTTCGCAGGTAAAGGACCAGAAAAACATTTAAAAGATTTTGTAGCAACTTTTTTGTCAACAAACTTAGGCGCCAAAACTGGGTTGCCGGCGAGCGGTGATTCGAACAACAGCTGTTGTGCTTTGGCTGCTATTTGTGCTTTTCTAACTATTTTCAGACGAATTCAGTCTGGTATTTTAGAATTAAGCGTCAAATTTGTATTGATAATGTGTTTGTTTGCGTTAACTTCGCGAAAAAAGACTTTGGTGGCGTTCTTTCGATAGGGTACATCGAAAACAACGTCATTTACGCACAGAAATTCACCGTTTCCAGTGAAAGGGCAAATGATTGACAGGATAGCACAGTTTTGACTGCCGTGCGCACTAGGAGTAAGCGTATATTCCCCACAAAAACTCCAATTTCAGTGGGAAGTTCTCTTAATTTCAAAAACCAAACTAAGATGTCCCTTTTGTAGCTTCCGTATGTTCCTTATTTTTTTTACTAATTTCCACCATAAATGAAGGGAAGATGCCGAACATTCGAAAAAACAGTACAGGAGAATAATTTAAAAAATTCAAAAAAAAAAAAAAGGACGCCCCGGCCCCGGCCCCGGCCCCGGCTCCGCGTTTTGGCTACTACCAATCTTTTCAGCCCGAAAACTCGGGATTAATTTTTCCAGGAATAGCTCCTCTTCAAATGAATTTATAGGGTATATATATATATATATATTATATATATTATATATTATAGGGTATATATATATATATATATATATACATATATATATATATATATACATATATATATATATATATACTGTGACACTGCGTTCAAATTGCGTTATAGAAACCATGTAAGCTCATTCCGAAACGAGCGTTACAAACATGCTACCGAACTTAGTAAGTACATATGGAGTCTTAAAGACAAGAACGCTAAGTATAACATCAAATGGTGCAAGATAAAACAAGCTAGTTCTTACTCCAATGTAACTAAGAGATGCAATTTGTGTCTGTGGGAAAAGTATTTTATCATTTGTAAACCGGAAATGGCAAGTCTAAACAAAAGAAATGAGCTGTCATCGTGTTGTAGACATGTTAGGAAATTCATGTTAAAAAATGTAAAGATGCAATGACATGTCTAGACGTCACGTACGTATCCGTTGTTCTGTATTTCAAATTTCTGTGATTGTAACCGTTATTTCTGGCAGTTGCCTGATGATTGCTTCGCAAGAAGCATGAAACTCAGAGTTGCAGTAAATGTTCAAATAACCTAGCTCTTGGAGTATAATTATTCATAGCTCTAGCTCTGCTATTGAGCACTTTATAGTAGATGAGGATTTCTTTCCACTTTTTCGGTTATATATATATATATATATATATATATATAGATACGTAGACTTGAACTAGGTCAAAAACATTTATTTGCTACTCCGAGTTTCATGCTTCTCACGAAGCAATCATCAGGCAACTGCCAAAAAGAAGGAATACATGGTGTTTTACAGTGATTTTGAAAATAACGGTAGCAATTCACTATAGGCTGGGGTGCATAGCAACGGTTAAACAATACAAACTGTTTCCAGTGAGCTGCTAAAAACAAGCCTTAAATAATTACGCTATTGAGAAGGAATTTCTTTGCATGCCTGCAACTTGTTACAAGCTCATTTCTGTTGTTAAGGGTCGCCAAATCTGGTCTACAAATTATATAGTATTTCTCCCACAGACATAAATTACACTTCTTCGTTACATTTGAATAGGATCTCGCATGCCTAACAATCCGCCATTTAATGTGATAGTCGACTTTCTTGTCTTTCAAACCCCATACATATTTACTAAGTTCAGTGGAATTTCTGTAGCGTTCATTTCTAAAGGAACATGTGTGGTTTCTGTAACGTGATTTGAATGATGTGTCGCAAAGACCGATGTAAGTTTGCTTTGACTGAGATGTTGTGACCTCTGCTTGATAGATGGTATTCCGCACGTTGCACTTTCCGTCTAGAGGGCAGGATCTTTTGTCACGGCAGTTGCAAGTGTTGATAGTTTGAGCGGGTGGATTTGATGACTTGTTAATGACGGCTTTATTTTGGTTGGAGATAATTGTTTTTACATTGCTCATGCAGCTATAACTAATTTTGAGAGTGTTCCGGTTGAAAATTCTGTGCAAAGGGTGTGATTTTGGGAAGTGCTTGCCGATTAGGGTGAGGAAACACTTTCCAACTTTTGTTTTGACGTTTTGGCTGTACGGAGGATTGAACCAGGTGATGTTTCTAGGCCTATTCTTGCGGTGTTTGGTTCCTGGAGTTGTTTTTCTGTAGGTTAGATTATATATGTAGCCGCTCTTGTTGAGTGCATCTTGGTAGGTTTCTTTCGCTTTATCAAATGATTCTTTGTCGGAAGAAATTTCTGAGAGGCGCTTGTTTATGGATTCCGGTATGTTCTTTAGGATGGATGGGGGGTGATTGGATTTCTTGTGAACGTAGAGTGGGATGTTTCCTTCTTTTGTGTAGGGATAATGCTTTCCAGATTGGAGGTCAAGGGTGACGTCTAAGAAATTTACTTTGGTGGTGTTTGCTTCGACTGTGATCTTTAAGTCGTTTTCACGGAAAATTTGGCAGAAGCCCTTCTTGATTCTTTCGATCTGTTGAGGGTTTGAGTTAAAAGCTGCCAAACCGTCGTCTCTATACAGGCCGATGCTGTTGCCATACTTTTTGGTTAGGCAGGACAATAAATAACAACCCACTAGTTCGCATGTTTCAGCGCCATCGAAAGATCCCATTGTTATGTCGAATCGGCTGGCAGAGGATTTTTTCTCCCAAGGGCAGTCATTGGAAAACAGTAGAGATTGCTTGGAGAGGAAAATGATTTCTCTCTCGTCGGCACTGATGGGTCTGTAGTTATTGGCGAAGTCGAGTGCTTTGACAAGCAGTTTTTCCGTGATAGAGGGGTAGAAGTCACATACATCAAAGCATATGAATGAGAGGTTTTCTTTGTGCTGTAGGGCGTTGAACCAGTTCAGTACGCTGGTCGTATTTTTCCACTGATTGATTTGTGTCTTTTGGATTATGGTGGTGTTGATCTCGTCTAAAATGCGCTTACTAATTATACCAATCTCGGATTTGGAGGGGTTGATAAGGCGGCATGTTGGATGGTCGTGAAATTCAGGTTTGTGATCTTTCAAGGTTATGAAAGCTTCTTTCTCTGCAAGTTTTTCGATACGGTTGTCTAATCCAAGTTTTTTAGCTACTCTGGCGGATTGGGAGTTTAGTTGGTCTATAACTTTGGGGCATGACTTTTTGTATGTTTTCGTTACATTCTCGGTAATCAGCTTCTCATAGGTTGCAGTGTTCATCCTATTCAAATGTAACGAAGAAGTGTAATTTATGTCTGTGGGAGAAATACTATATAATTTGTAGACCAGATTTGGCGACCCTTAACAACAGAAATGAGCTTGTAACAAGTTGCAGGCATGCAAAGAAATTCCTTCTCAATAGCGTAATTATTTAAGGCTTGTTTTTAGCAGCTCACTGGAAACAGTTTGTATTGTTTAACCGTTGCTATGCACCCCAGCCTATAGTGAATTGCTACCGTTATTTTCAAAATCACTGTAAAACACCATGTATTCCTTCTTTTTGGCAGTTGCCTGATGATTGCTTCGTGAGAAGCATGAAACTCGGAGTAGCAAATAAATGTTTTTGACCTAGTTCAAGTCTACGTATCTATTCAAAGCTCTGGTAAACCCATTGAGCCCTTTTAGCTGATGATCAATTTATCACGTCATTTCATTTTATATATATATATATATATATATATATATACAAATGTAAGAAGGAAAGTATTACTAGTTACTCGAGTTTCACGCTCAAGGCGATCATCAGACTGATCGTTGTCTACGAGAAGGTGTCATATATAAGTGTTCAAATTTAGGAACGGTTGCAGCGACGCTTCCGGTGATTGGTTGTCGTGAAAAACTTGTTTTCATGGCGGCATGTCGTTACCAGCTCAGATTTCTTGTTCAAGAGAAAGGCGTTTTTTGCGCTCAAGATGCAAAGTTTTTCAGATAAACACAGGTTGCAGCGAGAAGGGTTGCCTTTGTACGCTTTTGCTCTTTTTACGATGCGCCAGTTGATTGCGTAGTCGATGTTTTTGTCCTTTAAGTCCCAGATGTGCTTGGAAAGTACAGTGTCATGTGAGTGTTTTTTGTTATTGAAAGAAAGCTTGTGGTTGTTGTACCGTGTTTTGAATTCGTTTTCCGTCATGCCAATGTAGGATCTTGAGTTACCGGAAGTTGTTGTGACAGTAGCTTGGTAGATAATGTTGCTGGTTAGGCACGCACCGTCAAGAGGGCAAAGGTTTTTGTTTCTACAATTGCATTTCTTCTCACTGGAGGACTCGTTGCACTCATTCAGGATCTTCTGGTTGTGGCTTTTGATTATGTTAGCCACGTTTGTAGTGCAGCTGTAGCTTATGGGGCGCCAAATGTAAAAATATTATTTAAGTACTTTCCCCCTATATTTTGTGTTATTTATAAATAACACATTCAACTACCTTTGCGATTTATAAATCACAAGGTTACGAACTTCGCGATTTATAAATCGCAAAGTTACCAACTTTGCGATTTATAAATCGCAAGGTTACGAACTTTGCGATTTATAAATCGCAAGATTACAAACTTTGCGATTTATAAATCGCAAGGTTATCAACTTTGTGATTTATAAATCGCACAGTTGGTAACCTTGCGATTTATAAATCACAAAGTTCGTAATCTTGCGATTTATAAATCACAAAGTGTGATTTATAAATCGCACATTGCGATTTATAAATCACAAAGTGCGATTTATAAATCGCACTTTTGCGATTTAATAATATAACCGCAAACACATAAAATAATGCCGCGGGCTCGTGGTCCAATGTTTTGACTTTTTGGTTCAAGACAAAACTTGACAAGACCGCTCTCCTCAGCCGTCTCACGAACAATTTCTGATGCATCAAGTGCTCAGGAATCATGACAGAAAAGTGAGGTAAGGATAGGTTTTATTTTCTTCATCAATTTTATTTCGATTTATGGCGAATCGGTCTGAATTGTAAGCTTCTTTTTTTAATTTGCCGAGCTCGAAAAAGTAGGATGAAAATCATTTTGTCCTGAATTTCATATTTACGTCCGACATAGACACTTTTGCGAGCGAAATGATGTAATATAATATGCACTTGTCAGCATCTTTTGCATCTTGGCACTGATGGAATTTCTGCTAATGTTAATAGAGATTCATTTCATTGATTGACTCCGTCACGGAAAGAAATGAGCCCAATAAATTGACCTGCTCTGAAGTATTCTGCTTCAAAGATTCATAGCTCAGTTGGTAGAGCATTAATCGGTATTTCAGAGGTCATGGGTTCGACTTCCGTTAGAGTCTTAGAGCGACCTGTATTTTTCAGGGGTCTAGCGAAAATGGTTGCTTCAATTGTCGACTGAAGTCCGAGGATCACTTCTCTCATTCCTTAATGATAACTCGCAACGACACAGGTAAAGATGAAGCTAGATGAAATCGTTCAAACCTGAGAAGGAGCGGTTGGTGGGATGGATGCGCTACGTTAAAGATGCTGTAATCTCGAGCTCTGAAAATTGAAAACATGGCAATAAAACGAAGCTTACAATTCAGACCGATTCGCCATAAATCGAAATAAAATTGATGAAGAAAATAAAACCTATCCTTACCTCACTTTTCTGTCATGATTCCTGAGCACTTGATGCATCAGAAATTGTTCGTGAGACGGCTGAGGAGAGCGGTCTTGTCAAGTTTTGTCTTGAACCAAAAAGTCAAAACATTGGACCACGAGCCCGCGGCATGAATTTCATGTGTTTGCGGTTATATTATTAAATCGCAAAAGTGCGATTTATAAATCGCACTTTGTGATTTATAAATCGCAATGTGCGATTTATAAATCACACTTTGTGATTTATAAATCGCACGATTACGAACTTTGTGATTTATAAATCGCAAGGTTACCAACTGTGCGATTTATAAATCACAAAGTTGATAACCTTACGATTTATAAATCGCAAAGTTTGTAATCTTGCGATTTATAAATCACAAAGTTCGTAACCTTGCGATTTATAAATCGCAAAGTTGGTAACTTTGCGATTTATAAATCGCGAAGTTCGTAACCTTGTGATTTATAAATCGCAAAGGTAGTTGAATGTGTTATTTATAAATAACACAAAATATAGGGGGAAAGTACTTAAATAATATTTTTACATTTGGCGCCCCATAGTAGCTGACCTTGAGGTTGTTTCTATTGAATATTTTGTGGAGCTTGTGTGACTATATATATATATATATATGTAGATTTGTAGATTTCTACGAAATTTGGGCAAAATGATCGTCGGTTATTGGTGCACGAAATTGTGTCGGGCTTTTGAAAAATTCGAAATATTTTTACTTTGACGCGTCTCTGCGTGTCGCGAAACGGAAAATTTTGTATGGGTCAACTTCAAAATTTATTTTATTTCTAGGAAACTAATAGGAAGATCCTAAAAGCTCGACACACTTTGGTAGCATATAAGGTGCTGATTGATACAGTTTGTTTTGTTGTGCGTGATGATGCGAAGGCGGGTAATTCAGCAAAGTCAACATGCATGGTTTTGAGTTTGAAGTTTCGCGCGCGCTAAAGAAAGCCATAATAAACAAAAATGTTCATATTTTTGGATTTTTCACTTTGTTACCTTTTCGGTGATACATAGTTGCTGGAGTTTTACCTAAAATAACGCGCTTACGAAAGATTTCCCCGAGGGCACCCCAAAAGGTTAGCATTAACCTTAAAGAGATGCTTTCAGGCTCTCCCGCCTCGCCTCGACTCAAGCCACCACTCGCTTTTCACACGCAGTTGCTTTCGTTTTTCCGACTATCTGGGAGCCTGGGACAGGCTATATACGATCCATAGACACCACTTTCACCGGAATCCTCGAGGAATCCATCCATTACTTTACAAAACACAAATCTAGGAGAAATCATTGATTATTAAGCGCGTTCGCTGGGTCAACTTTGAAGTTTGGAATAACAAGACGAGTTGCATTGCTATGCATTTATGTAAAGAACGTGTATCGAAAGTATTATTAAAGGCGCACTATCACGGACGCGCATGCGACAGGTTTTTGAATCTGAGCTTGAACTTTTCAAATTTGGAGAAGTACAGGCAACATAGTGGCCACTGTCGTCTACAGCATTTTAAACACTTAGCGCACAAATAGTGATTCAATCTCCTCAAGAAAGCAAAGTAGAGCAGTCAAAATACCAATACAGCATCTACAATGAAGAGAAACTTTTCAAGACGTGAATTCATGAGAAATTCGACGTATGGTGTAATCGAAGTGTCAGCCGTTTCGCTGTCAACAAGGATCGAAGTCGGTCTTCGCGGCTTATTTGTAGCTAGTTGCTTAAATGTCAGAGAACACCACATCATCTTTTGTTAAGAAACGTTTACTACCTTCACTCTGAAATGTGTATTGAATATTTTGAAGAAAAACCTGCATTTATATGAGCGGAACTGCACTGGTTGTGTTTATTTGTTGCACAAATTTTAAAACCGCAAGCGGTGAGTAAAACACCTCTGAATTCTTTCGCTGCTTACCGTCTTCCGACTTGAAAATCGTCTCTTGGAAATAAATGCACTCTCTTTCAGCATTGAAATGACATGTTAATCTGATAATATGTTTGGTACCATATCGCAGAAGAAAAATATAGTTGTGTGTGAGCGCTTGAACCGCCGACAGTGTTCCGTGTCACACTTCACTGAATTCAGCTGTCAGT
>NC_090872.1:30512631-30517631 GCF_036669935.1 Montipora foliosa
AAGATTGAGTGCTGGTCTAATATCGAAGAAGGATCGCGTACCATGACTTATCAATATCTCACAGTTGAAATGGTAAAGGCAGCAAAGGAAAACGGGGGTTTCATCGATCAGAAAACCTTCAAGACTGCGGGAAAATACGGAATTGACTCTGTGATTCTGACAGATACAAGCATGCAAATACTCGACGGCTACGTTAACAAGTTTTGTCTGAAGACCAAAAACATAGCTCTGTAGTTGCCAAAGTGCACTATCAAAAGCGGAGATCGCGCTAAGTTGCTGTAAATGCCCATGAGTGTCTTCAAAAATTACAGGGGACCAAAGGCTCAGAGGTGGATATGGAAGTGAACACTAGATTTGGCAGCTCAAGTTCCATAGCCACTTTTGAGCCAGCCATTGAATGTGCGCGATCAGAAAACGCACGGCCCAAAATCGATACCCCGCATTCAAACCGCTTACTAAGTCAGAGCCATCAACGTCAACCGTTGAGATTTACGACAGATGAAGACGACGTTCTAAAGAGGGGAATCGATAAGCACGGGTTTGGACAATGGACGGCTATTTTTAGAGATCCAGATTTTTGCTTTCAGTAACGAAGGCTGGCCGATTCTTTAAAAAGAGGGCTGAACTGAGGCTTAAGGACAACAAGTAGCAGCACATCGATGCATGGATCAAACGATTTCGATAGCAAACTGTGACATAGCATCAGCTCCCAAATGCCATTCTGTGACTCTTTTAAACGAATGTTCTTGCTAGTATTCACGGTAGATCATCAATCGTAATTTTAATCGACCAATAAACTCCATCACTAAGCCACGACAACGATGTAAACGTTCTCCTTCATGAAAAAATGTTCTCGCTAATATTCAGAATGATCCGCATATCATCAGTCAACTAACTTACTGAAATCAAGAGCTATTTTAATCAAACAATAAACTCCATCACTAAGCCACAATAACGATGTAAAAGTTCTCCTTCGTTAAGAAAATGTTCTCTTGCTACTATTCAGAATGATCAGAAGATCGTCAGTCAACCAACCTACTGCAATCAACAGCTATTTTGATCGAACAATAAAATTGATTACTAAGCCACAATAACGATACGAAAGTTTGAGAGGCATTTGAGAAATAGTTTTTCCGAACTAGTGTCTGGTCGCATTTACCAATTGTTCATATCGACTTGCAGTGGGATACTTTTGTCAAGAAACAAACAAAACGAATTGATACAAAACGAAAGGGTTTTCATTAAAAAGAAAGGGATGCTTACAAATGATGACCCCAATCCTAAAAAAACAAAACCGTCGTTCTTTTTGGAGGAAGTTTTCTACAGAATATAACTAAACTGACTAAACTGCTCTCAAACAGACTGAGAGGGGCAAGTGGAAAAAGGAAAAAAAGAAAAAGAAAACAAGAAGAAGAACAAGAACGGAAAAAACTGAAAATTTCTGCAAAATCCGCTCAATCCACACGAAGGGCTGGAATACCGAGCATTTTAATAAAATTATTTTAAGAAACTATTTCTGTATACAAGTTGTACAATACTTAAAAGTATTGTACAACTTGTATACAGAAATAGTTTCTTTATAAGGGAAATGAAAGTTTGCTGTTGGGGTTGAACACATACAGTTTCTAAACACAGACGAAGACTTACCACCTTGCTTGACTTGGTTAACTTCCTTTTGGCTCCGATGATCTTTCTTCTTCAAGGGCGAGAAATTTTATTTTTGAGAACTACACGCAGGCGTAACTTTTATGCAACATTTGCGATTGAGATGTCAAACTGTCAATCATCGTTCATCAGTGGCTGAAATATGCTAGAAGAAGGTGGAGCGCCAAAGGACAAAACAAAATTAGACTGTGTTTTTCGAGTGTTAAGTATTGCCATCTTTGCGCAAAATGCTGCTGCAGTTACACCGTGTTATGTTGTTGAGTAAGTGAGTCAGGGCGTAGAAAGAAACACCGGGTGTATCATAATTTTGGGCAATATCTCCTCTCATTTGATTACGTCTATTTACAAGAGAGTACGATGGCAAAAATTAATCGACATTATGTAGATTTTTTTGTTGGCAAGGAATGAACTGGTAAAATTTTGTTAAGTTATGCTAGGTGACTAGATATTACTGCACACTGAACAACTCTGCAAATCGAGCTTCAAGTAACACTTAAAGAATACTACGAGCGGAAGAAATTTCAGTGGGGCTCAAAACTGAGTAAAACCTCTCGATTTTATTTCTGGTGCACATGCAAAAAATATTTGTATGAGGAAGTAAATAATGTAAGGATGAAATTATTATTTGTTAAGTTACTGGTTATTGGTATTGGTTTCAAATGGATTCTTCAATGAGAAGAGCAGAAAAATTAATGCTTGGAAGGAAAACAAAAGAAGTTTCTATGATGCGTGATCCGATTACATTGCTATAACTGTCAATACAATTTCGATTAAATGTTCATTACAAATAGGTAAATTCAAACTAACCAACAGAATCAATGTACAGATAGTTATCTATATACGGATTATCTTGTAAAAATTCTAATGTTACACTCACCATGGTGGTGGTGATGGTGTTTGATGTTTGATGTTTGATGATGTTCCTTAAACTCAAGTGTGGTTGTAATTTTAAAAATATTAGTAACACTTGTACTATCAAGACCCTCTATAACTAGCCAATCACTAGCCAGTTTGTATGGGAATCTGTTGAAATGACAACTATCCGTGATGTGCCGAAGATTGGCCTCGAGCCAGACCTAAATGGCATTCACCGAGGAGAATGAAAAACGTGGGATTTTAGTCGAAATCGTGGAAAATATTTTAGAGCTAAGTGAAGGCATTTGGTTGGTTTTTTTATGGCAAAATATGGCAATTGTAAAGGATAGTCATGTTAAGTAAAGTGTGGCGTCTTACTTTGTCGTGAGGACTCTACTTGGCGTGCTGAAACCTTCAGTCAGAAACGTCTTTTCCACTCCAGAACTTACGTTTTGTGTAGAATAAGCTTTCAGAATGATGCTCTTGTCCCCTGCGGTGATACTTTTGATTCGGTGGCATTTTGTAAAAAAATATTTAGCAGATGTGGCGTCGTTAGGTTGCCCAATTCTGCCTGTCATGAGATTAGCATTTTGTCACCGCGTCCATAAAGTTTCGTAAAATATTTGCGGATCGGTCGATCTCTCTGAAATTTGCAAGGGTGATTGCTAAAAATTCGAAAATTGATCTTTTTTACTAATAAAAATTCCTATGTTTTGCACGAGAATGCAACGAAGAGGTGAGTGCGCCTTTTGCTTGGTGCCAATATTGGTTCTTGTTATAGGCAACTTTTTACAGCTTTTATACAACTGCTTAAAGAAATGGGACACTCTAATTACTGCGCTCCTACATAGCATTCTTACTCTTATTTACAAGGCTCTTAATGGTTTGTCTTCTGGTTAAACCACCTATCTGATATATTTAGCCATAAAACTTGTCATATAAATCCTTGGTCTAGAGGCTCCCATTCCCTCATCATACCACGAATCAATACCACCATTTACGGCCTTCACTCTTTATCTTTTAAAGGTAGTAAACTTCAAATTACTACCATGGAGGCAGCGTGGTCCAGTGGTTAAGGCGTTGGGTTTGCATGCAATTGCTCCGCGTTCACATCCCGCTCTAACCTCTGATTTGGATCTGTTTCCGGTTGTCCCGGATTCAACTCTACAAGGAAGCAACTACTTGGCTATTTTAAGCCCGCCGCACACTGGGAGGGAAGAGCTGAGCAAACGGCCTCGCGAGGCGGTTTGCTCAGCCGTTTCCTTACGTGTGCGGGGAAATTGTGGTGATAAATTTGCCTCGTGAGGCCGTGAGGATAAAATCAAACATGTTTGATATTTTTCGCATCGCAAGGCAAATTCCTCACTGTGTGCGGCCATCGTGAGCATCGAGCTGAGCTTGGTTTAATCAAGTATCCAATAAAAATACATAGCGTACTCACGTGATTCCAGCGGTTGAATATGGTGTCGGAGGAAGAAATTCCGACGTCACTAAGGTCACGTGAAAATGCCATGTATTTTTATTGGATGCTTGATTGACCAAGCTCAACTCGATTCTCACGATGGCCGCACGTAATGAGGAATTTGCCTCGCGAGGCGAAAAATACCAAACATGTTTTAATTTTTTCCTCACGGGCTCGCGAGGCGAATTTCTCACCAAAAGTTCCCCGCACAAGGTGAGGAAACGGCTGAGCAAACCGCCTCGCGAGGCAGTTTCCTCAGCTCTTTCCGCCCAGTGTGCGGGGGTCTTTACACGGCGTGCCAGTTGGGGTTCTTGGTCATGTTTCTGGTCATTCAAAGTGGAGTGCCTATAATTTAGCTTGATAGCTAAGTGCACTTCCACTTTAAACAAAGCATTTTTTTACTGACTGATGGAAATTCAAAATAAGTAAGCAACATGGATACAGTAAAACAGGAAGAAAAAGAGAACATAAAATAGTCTTCCGGAACACACGATATCATACTGTATTATAAAAGTAGTACAAACACTGATCATTACTTATCAAATAGAAACCAAACAGGTTTGCTTTTACCAGGATGGATGGTTGGCTGTGTAGACTTCTTAGCACGGTCCCTCTATCCTCTTGATTCACTGGTGTTATTTTATTCATTCGTTGATTTCTTGAGGACTTGACTGATGTTTATCAATTAACAATCCATCAGATCCCGCACGATAGAATTTTCTTTTCTTTTGTTATTCCTTCCAAGCATTTTCTGCCCTTCTTGTTAAATAAATCGTTTGTAGCCAATACGTTGCTATGATTTTAACTTAAGAGAGACAAACCAATAATAAATAAAGGTCACAATTGTATTATTTACTTTTTGCCGGTTTTTATGTGCTTAATTATTAAGGGCATAAAAACCACTCATAATTGAAAATTAAACGAAACATACCTGTAAGTTGAAGTTCGATGGTAATTCTATTGAGTCATCAGGAAGTGTAAGGGATCACATGTGATTGCACAATCCTATTCCCGATTT
>NC_090872.1:30527631-30557631 GCF_036669935.1 Montipora foliosa
GAAGCGAAAGACTTGCGTGACTCGGTTGGTTCAACCACCTTGAAAAACATTTCAGTAAGTTCTTCTTCGCTTTCCTCTCATTTTCTCATCGCTTTCTTATCATTCATTTTACCCGTCGAAGACTGCAGTTCGGGCAGTCGAAAGCTCTTAGTTTTCAATCATTTTAGCCAGAGATCGTTTTTTAAATTTCAACTATGTTTCATACTGGCTGCGGCCCTTCAATATTTTTAGATAATTATTGTGTAGTTTGAAATACAGCAGTGTGAACTCGCACCTTTCTTTCCAAAATGTAGACTGAATCTGCAAGCAAAATTCAACTCAGAAGATTACTCAATAGTTCGTAGCTCAATTATGGCCCACTTTTCATGCCCACGACGTAAAATTGATGTTGTCGTTTTCTACCGAAATTTTGCTGACCACATCCTTTTTCTGCTTTACCTTTTAGTTGCTTCGATCTCCACCGAAAGTCAGAACGTAGATTACCAATTTTAAATTATTAACGGTTAATTCTTTTTCCGAGTTTTTTTTCTAGAGCTTAAGCATTTCTCTCTCCTTCATCTTTTAACCAATAACATTCTTGCTGTGTGACGTTGTCATTGCTGTAGCGGTCGTCGTTGCTTTAAGGCCGGGACACACCAGGCGATAAGTCGCTGCAACACGTCGCGGGGACAAGTCGCCGAAACAATTCGCCTCGTGTGACACGGTTAATTTTGTTGTCACTGCGATTCAAACCAGTTCGATTTTGTGCGACTTATGGCAGCGACAAAATTAGCGAAAGCAGCCTTGTCGCTCCGTTCGCTGCGATAAAATATTAATAGGATGATTTAGCAACAGAACGGGAACGTCACTGGCGACGTCGCGCGCAGGAAAACTACCAATGAGAATTTAGAATAGAGAAGAAAAGAGTGGAGTCTACTCTATTCTGAATTCTCATTGGTGTTTTTTCTGCGCGCGCCGTCGCCACTGACGTTCCCGTTCTGTTGCTAAGTCAGCCTAATGAACCAATGAGAAAGCGTCGCATGGTCCTCCATATTGAATTAGAAAACTAGTTCACATTACCCAGAGACCTGTCGCTGCGACTTGTTGCCTGGTGTATCTCGGCCTTTAACACCGTAACAGGGAGCTTTAGCATTTAAGGCGGACGTCAACAGGGACCAGAAGGTCGCAAAACAATGGGAAAATGAATAAAAACAATGTTTCTGCTCACTCTGCTCTTTTGTTTCAAATTCATATTTTGGGAAGTTATTTTGCTTTTCTTGTCCTGACAACGACGTGAATTGACTAAATTTAAGGTTATGGCCGGGGAAGCCGTTGAACAGTAGTAGTAGTGGTAATAGTAGTAGTGGTAGCGGTAGTGGTGGTGGTAGTGGTGGTAGTGGTGGTAGTGGTGGTCGTGGTAGTCGTGGTAGTAGTAGTAGTAGTAGTAGTAGTAGTAGTAGTAGTAGTAGTAGTAGTAGTAGTAGTAGTAGTAGTAGTAGTAGTAGCAGTAGTAAGACGTTATTTAAGTTTCGCTTAAATTGATCAACAGATTCGACATTTTTTAAGCTATTGGGCAAGTTATTCCATAATGCGGCCCGCGATATCTACATCTGCGTCTACATGTTACGGCACTCGGCAAAGTTCCTTTTTGACTTATGGCTTTTTTTCTTAGGTAGCCTCATACACCAAAAGCCATTTCAGAGATATCACGCCAAGTCGTCCACTTTTAATGGAGAGAACAGGACAGTCACAACACCGAAGACTCCATCCACAAATTTTCTCTACTAGTGTGTGGGATTTTCAACGACTCACTGGGAACTTATGAACATGAAGGATATTTGTGAGAAGACGCTTGTAGTCCTTTTCCGAGAAGACTTGAAAGTCTAACCATTTTCAGATCAAATTACAAAGGTAGCACTTAGTCTCCTCAGTTATTTTAAAATCCTGAGTGTTTATCCGCCCGGGGCTCGAACCCGCTGCCTCCCTTATGACAGCCCGATGCTCAACCAACTGAGACATCCACAAGTACAAGGAAGGATTACGTTTTCACAAACGTTGGCCGTGTAGCACTTATATTTCAACAGACATAACTGATTAGACTGTAATGTGAAAGTGCTAGTTTTGTACCCCATATGAACCATGTGAGCGTTTGCCCTACTAATCGAAATGGGCCCACACAAGGACAGAGAAAAACTCTGACCAGGGTGGGAATTTATTATTGAACCCACGACCTTCTGGTTAGATTACCGCTGCTCTACCGACTGAGCTACAAGGTCAGATAGGAGGAGGCCGTCGACGTTCCCACGACCTGCTCCTATCTGACCTTGTAGCTCAGTCGGCAGAGCAGCGGTGATCTAACCCGGAGGCCGTGGGTTCAATAGTAAATTCCCACCCTGGTGAGAGTTTTTCTCTGTCCTTGTGTGGGCCCATTTCGATTAGTAGGGCAAACGCTCACATGGTTCATATGGGGTACAAAATTAGCACTTCACATTACAGTCTAATCAGTTAAGTCAACTGAGACATCGGTGGGCGTTTCAATTTACCCTCCAAAGATCTACACCGTTCATACCGACTATATCCCTGACAAACTGGTACACTCTTTCCAAGCCGAAAGACTCAGAATAATCGCGAAATGAAATGAATAAAATAACGCAACGTTATATTTTCAGATGACCGGCATTTTGGCGGCGTTATTCTAAAACGTACGTAATAGGAGCGATTTGGAAAAACATTTTATCGAAAAGTTAAACGCTAAAAGATTCTTTAAAGATTCTTTAAAGAATCTTTAAAGAATCTTTTAGCGTGTAACTTTTCGATAAAATGTTATTCTAAAAGCTTCGGTAATTCCGAGTCTTTCTGTGAAGAAAACTGGTGTGACGGGTGTGGATGTCTGGAGGGGCATTAAAACGTATTTGAAATGGGAACGGCAAATGAACATACTAAAATGGGAAACGTACACACAGGGAGTGCAGAGCTATTGTTGGCATTAAACTTATTGTTTTAGGGCGCCTTTTTTCTTGCGGAAGTTCCTGTAATCTCTTTTCTACGACTAATTGGAGTCATGGAACTGTTTTCACTTGTAAACGATGTTTTGCACGTTTTAAGCACAAATGATCAAGAACAGCGAACAAAGTATGCAATCACAATCTTTAATTATTTTCCCCTTCTCTTACAGGCATCAATACCACATGCATGCATTTTATTCAAGCTAATGAGGCATCAACCTCTTATTTCCAGCTAACAAAGCTACTCCATTAACCCTCAAATCGTAAATGATATTTATTTCCTTGTGACTCCATAAAGCGTTCTGTGTCCTGCAATGATAAAAAAATTAAGAGAAAGAACGAGAGAACGTATTAATCAGTTGCCGATGAAGACTGATCCATTCTCTTCGAGGTACCAGGAATGATTTCGAGCTCGATGGTTGTGGAAATTGATGTCCACTTCATCAAGCTCGATACTCGACATTCTCGAGCACGCTCGGTTGCCCAGATATAGACCGTATTCGAAAATTTCGGGATACGGCTACCTAATTCGCCGGGTCTGTGTGGACGCAAGCCGTATACATATTGGAAAAAATAATTGCGGATACAAAAAATGTCCGGATACCTATGGACTGGGACTTTGTTAAATCTCTTCAAGGTCAATTTGTGCGAGCTCTATTTTCTACACAATTGTAAACAAGACATCAAAGCAATAATTACAGATCTAGTTAAACTTTTCCATTCATCCAGTTTGAGGGCAAAACAAACTTAAATAGAGCAACGTATTCTGAACACCACCCCCTAGCGTGGGAAGAAAACGAGATGGGAATCAAATTTGCCTTGCTTCAAAACTGAAAAACAGGAACTTGTAAGCTGGCCTACGTATGAATAAGATCCTTGTAAGTTAAAAATAAACCCGTGTCAAACTCACATATAGCAGCTTATTCTATAAAACTACTATCTTCCAGAGAGGTCATTGAACTGAGAGAAAATCAACAGCTACTGTCCTGTTTGGCTTTCACCTTCGTCAAGTGTGGCAGAAGGCTCGATTTATAGCCGTTTTGGGACTTAACATCCTCCTCCCAACAACGACTGGATCACTGGTCCGCGTCGTTTGTCCGTGACGTAGCACCCGTCGCAATTGTATTTAGTATTCAGCCAATTGTATTTTGAACTTGGCAGGCATGCGACTTTCTGATTGGTGGAAAATACAATTGGCTGGACCAGTAACCCAGCCGTGGTGTGCAGGGAGGAATGCGGGCGCACAAAACAAGCTGATCAATCGAGCTTAGAGAAATATCTGTTGCCGCCGGTAAAATCCGTTGTCAGGTTGAATCCGTTTTAATCTAGGTTAAATTGATTCTCATTTTACCTAGGTTGAATACGCACTCAGATAGATTGAAGAAATTGTTTGGAGCCTAAATTAAGCCCAGAGAAAAATTAGGGTCAGGTTAGCATTAGCTTTGGTTATTATACATAGATATCTATTGATCAATAGACCCCTTTCAGTTAATTCCTAATCTGGAGGACAAAACAATAAGATTGCTTTGCATTTGAAAGGTTTGTTTCTCTCAGGGGAGAGAAAGACCATTGTTTTGTCCTCCAGATTGGGAATTACTGAAATGGGTCTATTATAGAAAAGTAATATAAATAATGAAAAGAACTGTGTTAGGGTTGAGCAAGTTCGTCGTTGTATTGTAGTGTTAAAAACACAGTACTACAGATCTGGCCCCAGTTGTTCAAACGATGGATAGCGGTATCCGCCGGATAAATCTATCCAGTGGATAAGTAATAGTGAAACCAATTGCGCTATCCAGTGGATAGTGATTTATCCGGCGGATAGCGTTATCCACCCTTTGAACAACTGGGTCCTTGGGGGTGCGAGTTTGAGTAAGTGGTTGTTTCCTTACTATGTTGTAATGTTGAAATTAAATTAATAGGTATATGAATACGGAAACCGATGAGATGATAAGATTAAGAAGATGTGTTGAGATGCGAAAGACAAAGCTCGAGAAGGGTACGGTATGGTCCTTTTTGGGTAAACTGCGCAGAGTGCATATTCAACCTGGGTGAAATGATGATCACAAATTTAACCTAGGTAAAAACGGATTCAACCTCAGTCTGGATTTTACTTGCAACATATCCACCGTTTCCTTGTTTTCGGACTGGCAGCGTGCTTTGTTTAGGATATAGCGCATGTTCTGATGATGTTGACTTTTTATTACTGAAATTGTTAAACTAGTTCATCCACAATATATTTCATTTAATTTCATTGGTTCTTTTTTTATTTATTTAATCGAGTGAGTGGTTCTTGTCCTAGATATGAGTGCAAAGTCCAAATGTCGGTTGTGGTATTTAGCAGTTGAATGAATATCTGTCCCTCAACAATGTCCGCCAAATTAAACATGCTTCTCAATAAGCGATTATAAAAAAGTAAACTATGAAAAAGAGCAAATTGGCTAAGGAATAACAAACAAAGTCTATGATTGAATTGAAGTCAAATTTATTTTCCGATAACTTACCGTTACTTTCTCATGTTTATTATTTAGCTGAAAGAAGAAAATGAAGAGAGAAATCACACTGGATTAAAAGACCTGCTTGACTACTGAAAAGTAAAACTTCAAGGGTCCGGCTGAAAGCTTGCCTTCAATTAATCCTGCGTAGAATTAAAATTTTTCTAAAGGATTCAGTTTTGCCTTCTGTATTAACAAGAGGAAAATACAAGCAATGGGTTCTTTGACCTTACATTTGACGGGAAGAAAATTGTTTATAACATAGCCATGAAATTCGCTCAATGGAATTCACTAGCGCGAGCGTGCGTATAGTTTCATTGAAAACTGGATCATTGGATAATGCATTTCTAGTGTTTTGATTGACTTAGCCATCATGGTATATGAGCTATTATACCATGTTGGTAATTGCACGCATCAGTTTTGTTGTATTTACAAAATAAAGTAGGGACGATTTAGCCATAATTTGTTAGCGTTTTCAATAAAACAATTATTCCACTCGCGCTTGTTGGATATGAGATGATTATAGCCAACTCGGCGCTATGCGTTTCGTTGGCTGTCTATCATCTCATATCCAACGCGCGCTCGTGGAATAATTGTTAAATACACGCACGGCCATGCGTATGTAAAGTGACGTGTGCACATTTTTTTCGCTCGTCTCACTGCTCGTCTACACGTAGGCTACCTTTGCCGATGACCTAACGACTTTTGTTCAGGGCATCAAATCCTTTGAACGTCTTTCCCTGACACTGAGTAGTTTTGGAATTTGCTCTGGTTTGAAGTCGAGCGCTGAGAAAACTGAAGCTCGTGGGTTGGGAGTGATTACATAAATGTTAATACCCAGAAAATCAACATAGAGAAGGTAAATAATATCATTAAGATTCTTGGTATCTTTGTCACTTACTACTTGCGCAAAAACCAAGAGCTTAATTTCGATGAAACACTGAAATTTTCTTTCGAAAAGCTTGAAAGGGTGACACTGTAGGACTCTTACTTTATTTGGCAAAATCCAAATTTTAAAGGCATTTCTAATACCCAAAATCACGTTTCGGGCATCCCTTATCTGCCTCTCTAAAAACAAAATAGAATTAACAAATTAATTCTATTATCTAAAACTTTTTTTGCCCTCATAAGTGACTACAAGGATGGAGGGTTAAGAATGCCTCACATCCAAACACTAATTGACACACATCGCATTTTGTGTCTTAAAAAGTATTCTGAAGATTACGAACCCTTGGAAAGAAATACTCTCCTTTCTTCTCAAAGATCATGGCAGCAAGTTGCTTCTGCATAGGCTAAAGCGTGTACAGTTAAGAATTAAGAATTAACTCACGGCATAATGTGTCCATAGGGCCAGTTTGCAGGTAGAATTCTCCCTCTGGGTAGGTTTCCTCAGCCCTGAAACCCATGAGAGGGCATCCTTCCTTACCGCAGTCGTTGCACCTTCCGAAAAAATACCTATAATAGCTGCTACATGGGTATCCTTTAAACGGCTTGGGGCACTCCTCCGTCACCGTTTTGATATAGAATTCCGTGGACCTCAGGTGGTTACAGCCGACTGTGAACATGACGTCTGTACAGGAAAGCAAAGAAATAAACAATGACAAGTTCGAATTAAGTAGCGTTTCCTTGTCTCAATAGATTTAATCGGCGTTTGATTCCCTAGTGACGGTTCAGACATATTAGAAGCGAGAAAATCAAGTTATTACATTGTTCTGTTTGAGGGAATTTGATCTTTACCTTATCACGAGACGAGAGACGACTCTTTTATTCGGTGGCGAATTTTGTGGGTGAAACATATTTCAGTAACTTGATTAATTTAAAGCAAAATTCGGAAAATATTTTTTTAAGAAAAAAATTATGCCTTAGGTGCCCTGGACGATGAGCCCTTTATAAGAATTTTGTATCGACTTGATAGGGACCCCCCCCACTCTTTAAACTCTTTAACTTTAAAACACAGGAAGTAACACTTACGATCAAATTTGTTACAAAGCGTTTTGGTAAACATTTTTTAGAATATTTTAGTTATGAACGTTATCAAAGTAGTGGCGAAAGGATGGCCTGAACTGATGATATTCAGACATGCGCATGGACGGGATTTGAGCCAATAATAACATCTACGATATTGGTGCAGTACTCTATTAGTTTAGCTAACTGGCCACTTTGGGATTTACAATCTTTTTTTCGTGGGTGATTCTGTATTTGGGCCAAGTTGTTCCAAAATCCACGATCAACTACCAACCGAGGTGTCAATTTTGTTTTTCATACGAAGGTCCATTTCTATAACACAAGCGCATGTGTAGGAAGGAAAGCTCGCAAAAAGGGCCCTTTTTCAACGGCTTCGACCGTCATTATGACACTCACTACACACGCCACATTCAGTTCAACTGAATAAAGAGATCTGAAATTCACCAGAACATACCCGTAGGGTCATTCCCACAGCCTGGTTGCAATGGCCTCGACCCTTATTATGGCAGGGACCAGCCAAATCTCGGCCTCAAATGGATGTACTAGATGTGAGTAAACTTTGACGCACGTGGTGGCCATATCCCGGCGCTACACTACACACGCCACATTCAGTTCAACTGAATAACGAGATCTGAAATTCACGAACACGTACCTGTGGGGTCATCCACACAGCCTGGTTGCAAGGCGCCACCATTTGGTAAGAAGTCAGCATCGCCTTCTTTGTCTGGAGTCCCGAATTCACCCATGTTTGTATGGATGATGTCGACGTATTTCGCATCAGTCTTATCCAGATGAACATCTTTGCGGCTTCCAGTGAAAAGTGGCATAGCGGGATCTAAACCTGTACGTATTGAAAAAAAAAAAAGATGAATTCGGGAAGTTTAATTGGCTCTTTTGTAGTATGTAATCAATTAAAAGTTTCTTAACGAATTCAGTAAATGTACTAATACATTATATTCTATATACAAGGCTAAAAGTTAAAAAATTAAAATATTCAAACCAAACGTTTTCGGCTGTTTGCCATCATCAGGGTTAAAATGGGTGACCGTCCGCGCGTACATTTATATCTTATGTAATTCCCAAAGGGAAAAGTTTGGAGACATAAGAAATGACTTGTTTGTTCAAACTGGGGCGGAATTGTTGGATCATTAGCCCCTCGACGATCCTACGCTTGTGAAAAGTCTGTGCCGAGGAGAGAACACGCCAAGTGAAAGCATGTGATGGGTTTTCCCGCAGGTGTTTTGCAGGTTCAGAAGTGTGAGCAGGATTTGAATGCTCCGCAATTCGTACTGCTAGGTTTCGTACAGTCTCGCCAATGTAATCAACGCCACAAGAACAATCACCTTTGTAAACAACTTTGGATCTGTGAGTGTTTTTGTCTTTGTTATTAAAGAGGGTTTTGATTTGCCTTGTTTGCCACAGGATTATAAAAATAAAATTGAAATTAGTGAACTTGTTGAGTTTTTCAATAAACGTCTTACTGAGTTTTTCGTTTTTACCACAAAAAGGGAGCTTGATGAAAACTTTCTTTCGTTCTTCGAAGAGAAAACTCGGAATGATGTTGTCATCTTGGGGCGAGTCGTTTAGAAAGTTGTTGATTGTATGCGAAATAAAACGTTTCGGATAACCTGCATTGATGAAAGAAGTTTCTAGAGTTTTTATGTCCTTGTCAAAATCGGTAGAGATGCGTTTGGCTCTGTGGAGTGCGCTAGTGATGCAATTCCTTTCCACTTGGTAGGGACCTCAGATTTCCAATGTGTTGGTAGTTTCCCCGGTTTCTTGAAGACGCTGCAATTGAACTTGTTGGTATAACTAAAGGCAGTATCGAGAAAATGGTCGGGGTTTTCCTCGACAGTGAAAACAATGTTAGGGTGGTAGCGATTTAGTCGTTCGAATAGAGCATCAGGCTCGTTCTTTTTCTTCTTAGAGAAACAATCATCAACATACCGATCATAAAATGGCGGGTTGAAAGGTCGGACTACGTCAGCTTCTAATTTAGCCATGAAAATGTTTGCAAGGACTGGATATAGTGGGTTGCCCATGCCGCATCCATCGATTTGTTTATATAGCTTGCCATTAAAACTGAAAACTGTGTTCTTGGTGACATTGCAGAGCAGGCCTCTGAAGAGTAACTTTGAGCTGAGTTGTGGTAGCTTGTTGTTGGTGTAAATTTCATGAATGATGTGGTCAATGGTTTCATCAAGCGGAACTTCATTAAAGAGAGAGGACACATCATATGAGACCAATACTTCATCATCATCAACAGTTCTGTTACTTAGACGCTCAGCGAAATCGGTGGTAGTTTTGATGCTGTATTCGTTCTCAGTGAGAGGAAGTAGGTAAGAGGCTAGGAACTTGGCGGTTTCGTAATAAAAGGTTCCACAAGTGCTGACAATCGGTCGGAGTTTCAGATTATCCTTCGTTATTTGCTCATAGTTCTGGAATTTGTGGGTTTTGGCAGTCCCATATAGGAAAGCCGGCTGGTTTGATGTCGGTTTGACCTTATTCAGTGGCAGAGGTGACTTGAAGTTTCGGGTCAGACAATCTTGAAAAGACTTGAGGTCTTTTAGTGTGTTGTCCTCAGTCACCATGTATTTCCCGTTAGTGATGCCTTCTTCGATCATAGTTTCAAGTTTGTTGACGTAGTAGGCGCGTTGCATAATGACGACAGATGAATCTTTATCGCCAGAGAGGACCACCAGGTCGGGATCTGATGCTAGATTATGTAAGACTTTGTAAGTGTAGTCAGATGTGCTGAAAATGTTTTGGTGGAAGAGGTTAGAATGGACACGGAGGAAATGTTTGAAATCTTCATGTTGGCAAACAGGAATGCTTGAGCTAACTTGGTTAAGGAAAAGTTCAAACTCTGACAGGAGGTTAAGTTTCACGTACCGATTCTTGTCGATGAAACTGTGGTTAAGTCCATAACGTAAATAATACATTGTTTCCTACCATATGTCCAATGATTATTCAGTAGAATTTTTAGCTGCTATAATGGAGGTTTCATTCCATTTCTACACGTTTTCTAAAGTATGACTTTCCCTTAGTGTGAATTTTCTCAAATGTTTCTTTGTGGAAACAACAGGGAAAGTTTGTATTGGCCGCCGGGACGAGTCGGTTACCCATTGATGAAACATTTGTGCTGTTAGGTATACGATGGCGAGCTTTACGAGTGACGAGTTCATAGTACGTGCAATGGATTGGAAGGTCGAATAAATTTCCAAGAGCGCGTGCTCAATATCGAAAACGTGTTTTCACTACAAATAGTCGACGAGCTATTTGGATTGGAGTGAAAGCTCACTTCCGGTTGCACGTTTTTGAGGCACACGCGGCAACCGGAAGTGAGCTTTTTTCCTATTTAACTTGTCTTCACACTTGTATTGTTTCGTACCTTTTCACTGGTAGAGTAGCCTGCGTGCAGACCTTTCCTATTTCATTTGTTGCACGAGGAAAAGGGACGTCTGCGTAACGCCATCGCTAATCGTGTTCCGGTTTGTCAAGATCTTGGGAAACTGGGGAACTTTGATTGGCTGCCTCACAGTTTGCATTGCACGAGTAAATTCTGATTGGTTGTTATAAAAACCGTGATCTCATAATGTGTGCGGTGATTTATGCAGTTCAAAAATTTAGCGGGGTAATTCCAGTCAAAACAAATCTAAACATGCTTCCTCAATCGAAAAGCCAAGGGACAGAAATTTGGTGCAAGGTCGAGGGAAAATATAATGCATATGTGCAAATTCTTTCCTTACAATTTACTGTGCATCTCACATCATCTTTAAACAGTGCCTTAGAAAGTTAACTACAAAAGACGCGTGGACTTCGCACCAACTTGTGAGAACTCGACGAGGAGATTTTCAAAGCAGGACTTTCCGTCAAGAAGAAGGTACAGGCACTTGACATTACAGTAGAGCCTATTTCTCCTGAGAAGCGAATTCTGTTAGAAGGATCATTTTCTTCGCCGAAAGGTCAAGGCTCGCTCAACACCTGTCAAAAGCTATCCCACAGATCGCGTAATCACGAACTTTTCTCCTGTTAGAGCGATCATACGTCGACCAACTCAAGATTCCTCAAATGAAAATAAAACTATTGTGCAAGTCAAGGTCCAGTGGCGGAGGGAGATGAAGCTAAACACACTGCCGATCAAAAACAACATCAGTGACGATTGGAATAGCCTGCGAGCGGGCTCTTTTGTAGCTGCGAGAAGATTAGGGTAGGGAAAAAAGACCCTGCTTGCAAGCCACCCCTTTTTGAATTCTTCTACGTCATCGGCTTAGGGATCATGTGAGATTGCAGTGCGCATGCATACTTCAGTGCGGTACGCGTAATTGTACTTCGAGGACAGCAGAAACATCGTAGCATTCTCCTTGCCTTTTTTACGGGCGTTAGATTTTACAACGACCGCACAGAACTATCACTGCTCGTACGAGCACTTGGATGAGCCCTTGTTTGGGAAATAGTGGAAATATTGTTGTGAGAATCGAAGATTTTCACCGAGACAGTTGACCGCATGCTCGGGGCAGCACCTTTGCGACCTAAACGAAAATGGCCAAGCCTACAACAACTCAGAAAGACAAAGACCAGCAGAAAGACCAGAGAAGTTCTCTCAATACTGAAAGTACTGCAGGTTCTAACAAAGAGGGCCCTATTCATAAGACGTATTGTGATGAAAACAATAGTCGGGCAATTGTTCTTGACATACCAGAAGCCTCATCATACTGTCAGTGCTGGTACTCTTAGGCGCTGGATAATTTCTATGCTTAACCTCGCTGGCATCGACACAACTAGATTTAGTGCGCATAGTACATGAAGTGCTTCATCCTTAGCAGCTTCACTGGCAGATGCCCCTCTATTGGCTATACTTAGCAAAGGGGGATGGTCCTCCAAGCAAACTTTTGCTAAACATTATTGTGTTCCTATTCAACACAAAAATACTTTTGCTGAAGCAATCTATATGGCCTGAATTGAGACTGCAGCCTTTTAGTGAAGTTGAAGATAGTAACAGTTAACTGATCATTGTACTCAAGCATGTGATAAGATTTCATGTCATGTTCTTTCCAGGTTGGGCTAAGATTAAAGAGCTTATGTTGCATTGATGTGTTCTAGTCTGCATTTATCATGGCTTCAAAATCTCACATGATCCCTCAAGGCGATAACTTAGAAGAATCAAAAAATTAAACAAGACTTACCTGGAAGTCGACGTTTGATTGAGATTCTTCTACGTCATCTTAGGCTTGAGGGATCAGGTGCCCACCCTAGCAGAGATCCCCCCGTATTATCTTTATATGATAAATACAAGCCATACTCCTTTGAAGACTGAATGAAGTACGCATGTGCAGTACAATCTCACCTGATCCCTCAAGCCGAACTTCGACTTCCAGGTAACTCTTAATTAATTTTCTAATTCTCTGCGTTCGTCCCCGAAAGCAGTATTCTGAATGGTCAAAAGTGACATGGGATAACAAGCCGCCTATAATCCAGCGATAACCGGGGAATATTAAATTAAACTTCGGCGGCGTTTGAGGCAACTTCTGTGGAAGCTTTTCGCGAGCTCTCTTGTAAAATCTAGCATGCCAATGCAGCTCAAGAAAGAACTGAATAAAATCAGTAAATTGCGTACTTGAAGATACTTGAAGAAATGGACGTTTTCGCAGAGATGCCGCAGAAATACTTTGTGTTGTTTGAGTTATTTTAACATCGATAATAACAATCGAACAGTTTTTAAACTCCAGTAAACCGTTCGTTGCTTCTGACGGATTATAATTTGAGCAATAATGTGATTGGTCCAAAATAAACCAATCAAATTAAATGTTGCAATGCCAATAACATCTTTTTCGTGCGTTTTTTGACTTTTTGCCTAGGTTGCGTGAGGTCTTGTGTACTTGCGTCAAATCGCGAAGGTTGAAGATGTCGATTGATTTTATTTCGCTGAAGAGGGAATTTAAAGGACTTTTAACTTTTGGCTTCCAACTTGTAAAGACAAATGTAGCTGAAAAAAATTGTAAAGATTCCCGATTTAAATATCATACGTCGCACGGGGTCATGCAACGCGTATTTTTTGCATAAAAGACGTAATTTGACGTTACCAGAAATGACGTCACAAGCGTTATGACTTCATCTATCATCCCATCCCTCAACCTCGTTCCCAGGGTCTCTCTTATCTGCCTCCCTTGGTCGGTGGAAGGAAGACCCTTGTTGCGGCTGGTCAAGTGACCACCCAGAATAGGGTGGTAAAAAAATCTGCTGGAAGGGTGGGGTAACAGGGTTTTTGATTGTCACAGTAACAAATTTACTAAGGCAGGGAGAGAGCGGTATGTCGCTTGACTCAGTAGTTTTCGCGCTCAATTTAGACATCTGGTCATACATCAAAGCGTTCAAAGGTGAAACAACTAAAACTACAGACTTTGTTATCGACGTAGTTGCACGTATTTCCTCTCTTTCCCTCAACAATCGAGGCAGAACTTGGAAAACTAAGGATTGATTGTAGCCGGTAGGAAGAACAGCAACTAAATCTTTCTTTAAATATAAACTTTCCAGGCAAATGACTTGTTTCACTTTCAAAATTATATCGTCATAGCCAGCCGAAAGTAACGCCTTCTGAACACATCTCAGAAAGCCGAGCGCCATTTCGAAACCAACGATTGTTCAACTTCACCTTCCCCCGGATGCTATTTTATCGTCCTCTCGACCAAATTTACTTGAGTACCCACCCACCCTGCGGTTTTGGATGGATAGGTGGTCACGTGACCAGCCGCAACCAGGGAGCGCTTACCATTTGAAAGAAATTTGCCTGTTCCCGATAATACTTCACACTGAAACAGCATTTACAAACGCGGTAATTTTGGCTCGCTACATTTACAACTTTATTTGGAGTTTTGACGCTAGCCATGAAAAAGATTCGTATTTGCAACGAAACTCACATGTGTTTATTTCAGATCATGTCTGTTGACACTTCTCTTTGATTCTATTGGCTAGTTATTCAGTTGGTTATTTGACACAATGCAAATGACGACATGTCACATTGCGAGGGGTGGAATTAAAAAAGAGGTGGCTTGCAAGCAGTCTTTTTTCCCCCTCCCCAACCCTCTCGCGACTACAAAAGAGCCTGAATTGGAATTTGCCATGTCCAGTCGGAAGGCTTGAATATACATTTTCCCATCGCATACAGCCTTTAGACATTCCTCCTGCACGGGAAAAAGCAAAGAGGTTTTAAATATTTCGCAAACAGGCTCGATAGCGGCACGAAAATCCATCATTTCCTCACACTGTCGGACCTTTTTGTCATTCTGGTAGGCGGGTGTTATTTCATAATTTACGCAAAATTAAACAGCCTGGGAGCGAGGTTGGGAAACGATTAGCGATGGCGTTACGCAGACGCCCCTTTTCCGCGTGCAACAAAAGTAATAGATGTCGTCTGCACGCAGGCTACTGCAGGGAATCGCTCTGTATTGATGTATGTTAACTTAACCAAACAATGTGTGACGCGTCTTATAACGTCATATGTGAAATTCTTGAATTTACGCGGGAATTAGCAATCTAAGAATAACTCGATGTGAGGAATTGGACACTCGACTTACGGAACGCGATTGCTCCCTCCAAGTGGTGGGCTTCTAACCCGAGGAAAGGAAAGGACCCAGTATTAAGAATTGCTATCCCAAAATAACAAAAATTGTTTAAACATTTACTCTAATCACAGTGATTTTAATTGCACTCTGAATTTCGACGAGCACCACGAACTAGATATTCACAGGGTTGTTTTAAGCCAGTAGCGTTATCTTAACTGTCTATATTTTGCCGCCATGGTGTAAAAAAGCGAAGAGGAGGAACTTTGTGTTTGTGAACGCAACGATATCCTGCATATCGTCTGATTTAAACACGTAAAACAAGATTGAACTAAGCTGGGTAAAAATTAAGCCCCCAAATTAACACTGAACAGAAACATCTTCCTTAGCGTCCGTTTAAATTGAAAAATACGCAAAGAATCTTACCAGTTATGCGGCCAATTGTCATGCTGTAGTTCCTTTGCAGATAACTTCCAGCAAATCCGGTGACATGGGCTCCAAGACTGAACCCAATAAGATAGAAATTATCAGCAAAATCCTTAGATTTTCCGTTCTGGTATATTAGGAACTTTACAAGTTCGGCCATTTGAGCACCGACCAGCCGTGTGTTTCCAGATGACACTCCTAAGTCTTGATTTGCTCCAACACTCCAGTCTGTCATGATGACGTTGAAGTCACCTTTTTTCAGCAGAGCGTCTCTCATTCTAAGCCCCCAATTGTAGTACCCAGAGGAACATTCTAAGAAATCAAAGTACCGGTAGTTGTTATTTGGATTTTAAGTGCGTTCCATAGGAATTATTATATGCCCTGATCAACCATCCACCTGGGACCCATGAAAGCTAGGCCATTAAACCACCTTATTACATATATTTTATCTATCTTAAGTCATTCATTATCCCATTTTTAAAAACAACTGCAGTCTTTTTATCCGGGAAAAATGGGCTGAAAATTTGCCGGGCCACCAACTTGCCACTCACTAACCGATTTTTTTGTAGCGAGGCTTGGGGCTGAGTCATCCAAAAGCTTGCATCAAGCTTCTCCGCCATGTTTGAAAAGACGCTTGCTCACATGACTCTTATGACACTTCTTCAGTTAAAAATAAACAAGAGTCTTTTTGAAATTAAGGCTTAAAACTTGGGTCACTTAGTGTATAGTTAACATAATTTTGAAACCCAAAGAAAGCAGAAAGATTTGATTTTTTTTATCATAGTACCACTATATTAAACATGTTCGCGGTGAACCAAGGAATCCACTGATCGACTCAGGGTTTTCTGGAACAGGCAAGCATTTGCAGTTTAATTAAAGAAAAGAGCTTGTCGCATCGAGAGAGAAGAATAAAATGTCGAATCTATTAGCAGCACAGAAGTTCAACTCAGCACATCACTTAATGTTCTAAATGTCAAGAAATGCTGCAAACAGAGAGATACAGTGAGAGAAGCTGAAAACCCAATTGATAAAATGGTGATAATATCAGTCAAATGAAAAATATTACAAGAAAAAATATACACATCACATAGAGAATATAACAAAAACATGAAAGAAGGAAGGACCAAAAAGCAGAAGTTCGAACTTCAGGATTATTTGGTGCCGAAATCAATAAAGAGGACAAGGAAACGCCTCTTCATCCAAATGTACTACTTGCACGCGCAAATTGAAGAACTCACGGCTTGAATAAGACTATGCCCAAATAATCATAAAGTTTGGAATTTTCACTATATACATATCCACAAACAGAGTGACCAAAAAAGCCAAACACTCTATTGGATCGTTTAAAATAAATAACATGTACAAGAGCCTGCAAAATGCCTTCTGAAGAGTATAAAAAAATCCCTTTTTCCAACTACGCTATCAGGGGTTCAACTTAGCTATTGTGACTTTTCAAAGCTCACTTGGTTTTGATTATTACATATTGATTTAGCCAAGCCTAAAAGCGGAGCTCCCTGGTTATTTATTCTTACTCCCTGTAGGGTTAGTGAAAATAAAAGGTTTCGAATTGTGCGCGTTTTGGTGTTTCCGGTTGCTGCTTAATTAAATCATTTTCTTTGCTTTCGATTCTTCTACGCTAAAAACGGGATATCGCATGAACTTGATATTTTGATACTGTCCACCCCTGCCCCCATAAGGGGATTCAGCCATGAATGATGCCCTTTTCAAAACCCCTGAGATAAAAAAGCAGAGAATTTTGGTTTTATCATGCACAGTATGCCTAACCCCAACCTTAATGCTAACCATTTAACCAACCAAAGACATTCGTTCATACGGCGAGAGCTACTGAAATTTACATTGACCAATCAGAATTCAGCGAGTGGGAAAAACTGTTGTATCTGACGTCACGTCAGTAGTTTCGCAGGTAAAGGACCAGAAAACCATTTAAAAGATTTTGTAGCAACGTTTTTGTCAACAAACTTAGGCGCCAAAACTGGGTTGCCGGCGAGCGGTGATTCGAACGACAGCTGTTGTGCTTTGGCTGCTATTTGTGCTTTTTCTAACTATTTTCAGACGAATTCAGTCTGGTATTTTAGAATTAAGCGTCAAATTTGTATTGATAATGTGTTTGTTTGCGTTAACTTCGCGAAAAAAGACTTTGGTGGCGTCCTTTCGATAGGGTACATCGAAAACAACGTCATTTACGCACAGAAATTCACCTTTTCCAGTGAAAGGGCAAATGATTGGCAGGATAGCACAGTTTTGACTGCCGTGCGCACTAGGAGTAAGCGTATATTCCCCACAAAAACTCCAATTTCAGTGAGAAGTTCTCTTAATTTCAAAAACCAAACTAAGATGTCCCTTTCGTAGCTTCCGTATGTTCCTTATTTTTTTTTACTAATTTCCACCATAAATGAAGGGAAGATGCCGAACATTCGAAAAAAACAGTACCGGAGAATAATGTAAAAAATTGAAAAAAAAAAAAAAAGACAACCCGGCCCCGGCCCCGGCCTCGGCTAGCTCCGCGTTTTGGCTACTACTAATCTTTTCAGCCCGAAAACTCGGGGTTAATTTTTCCAGGAATAGCTCCTTTTCAAATGAATTTATAGGGCATATATATATGTGTAGATTTGTCGGATTTTTAGGAAATTTGGGCAAAATGATCGTCGGTTATTGGTGCACGAAATTGTGTCGGGCTTTTGAATAATTCGAAATATTTTACTTTGACGCGTACATACATACATACATACATACACTTTATTTCCACTCGAATTATCAGAGTAGCTCTATTGAGCTAATATCTTCGAGAAAGAAAAATACATAAATCAGTTAAATTATAATTAAAACTACAATAATACAATAGCTAAAACTGTAACTAAAAGTTCGTTTCCTTTATGGCTTTCTCAAAATCTTTAAATGATGTCATTGTTCTCACCCTGTCTGGGAGCGAATTCCACTCCCAGCTTCTCCACTCCCAGCGCGTCTCTGCGTGTCGCGAAACGGAAAATTTTGTATTGGTCAACTTCAAAATTTATTTTATTTCTGGGAAACTAATAGGAAGATCATAAAAGCTCGACACACTTTGGTAGCCTATAAGGTGCTGATTGATATATTACTGTTTGTTTTGTTGTGCGTGACGATGCGAAGGCGGGTAATTCAGCAAAGTCAACATGCATGGTTTTGAGTTTGAAGCTTTGCGCGCGCTAAAGAAAGCCATAATAAACAAAAATGTTCATATGTTTGGATTTTTCATTTTGTTACCTTTTCGGTGATATATAGTTTGCTGGAGTTTTACCTAAAATAACGCGCTTACGAAAGATTTCCCCGAGGGCACCCCAAAAGGTTAGCATTAACCTTAAAGAGATGCTTTCAGGCTCTCCCGCCTCGCCTTGAATCAAGCCCCCAGTCGCTTTTCACACGCAGTTGCTTTCGTTTTCCCGACTATCTGGGAGCCTGGGACAGGCTATATACGATCCATAGACACCACTTTCACCGGAATCCTCGAGGAATCCATCCCTTACTTTACAAAACACAAATCTAGGAGAAATCATTGATTATTAAGCGCGTTCGCTGGGTCAACTTTGAAGTTTGGAATAACAAGACGAGTTGCATTGCTATGCATTTATGTAAAGAACGTGTATCGAAAGTATTATTAAAGGCGCACTATCACAGACGCGCATGCGACAGGTTTTTGAATCTGAGCTTGAACTTTTCAAGTTTAGAGAAGTACAGACAACAACATAGTGGCCACTGTCGTCTACAGCATTTTAAACACTTAGCGCACAAATAGTGATTCAATCTCCTCAAGAAAGCAAAGTAGAGCAGTCAAAATACCAATACAGCATCTACAATGAAGAGAAACTTTTCAAGACGTGAATTCATGAGAAATTCGACGTATGGGGTAATCGAAGTGTCAGCCGTTTCGCTGTCAACAAGGATCGAAGTCCGTCTTCGTGGCTTATTTGTAGCTAGTTGCTTAAATGTCAGAGAACACCACATCATCTTTTGTTAACAAACGTTTACTACCTTCACTCTGAAAAGTGTATTTTGAAGAAAAACCTGCATTTAGATGAGCGGAACTGCACTGGTTGTGTTTATTTGTTGCACAAATTTTAAAACCGCAAGCGGTGAGTAAAACACCTCTGAATTTTTTCGCTGCTTACTGTCTTCCGACTTGAAAATCGTCTCTTGGAAATAAATGCACTCTCTTTCAGCATTGAAATGGCATGTTAATCTGATAATATGTTTGGTGCCATATCGCAGAAGAAAAATATAGTTGTGTGTGAGCGCTTGAACCGCCGACGGTGTTCCCTGTCACACTTCACTGAATTCAGCTGTCAGTGAACAAACATGGGATGGTATTTGTGTTCGCTTTTATTTGTCGGACTCCAAATAATCGATAATAGATAAATATACATTTTAGTGCTTTTCTAAAGCCGTATTTAGTCTAAACTTAAACAGACAAAAGCAAAAAATTTAACTTCTGTTCAAATCTCTGCGTGTGAAAAATACTGCGCATGTCATCGCATGACAGTGCCTCTTTAATATGTGAGGCTTGTCGAATGTTGCTGAAAATGGAAGTTTGGAGAAAAGAGCTCTCAAAAACTAATTGTTGAAAAAGTGGAAATTTTTGAAATTGTCTGAGAGGTTACAGACGATTCCCGATAACTCGAACTCTCACGAACACAAACCAAAATCGATTTCCCCTGGATTTCCGAGTTCATACCTGCCTCTTCTTCACAGCGAGTCTAAGTGCGATGTTTTTCTTATGAAAATTAGTTTTCATTCATATGTAAAGTAGAACTAATTATCATAACAAAAACTTCACACTTAGGACTCACTTTGAAGAGAAGGCAGACATGAACTTTTACCCTCGGTAACTCGAATCCTCGATAACGCGAACTTCAAACTCCAAGCAACTCAAAGCAATTTTCGGTCATTCTCTATATATTTTTTACCCTCGACAATTCGAACCACGCCTGTCAGTTCTTGTCAAATTAAAACAATGAGTGTATTGCAGTCCAAGACGTTAATTATTTTGAAGCAAGTAGTCTTTGTCTTTTATTGCATTAAATGAAACGGTCATTCCAGTTCAGGTTTCCGTTTGGTTTAGATTACATTTAACTTCAGTGCCTGTATCTTCATTAAGGGTTGTTGCTTATGTCCTTACTCCCAATGACTCGAACCTTTTTCGAATTCCCTTGGAGGTTCGAGTTATCGGGAGTGGAATGTTTTACTAAAAATGTCCCTTGCCAAAAATCAGCGTTTTGGTGTAAAACAGTTACGAGGTGCACGATCGTCATTTACGCATATGACGTATCAATGCGCACGCACGTATGAAGTAATTCAAAAACAATCTCGTCCCCAGAGTCATCGTTCCCTTGACCAGCGGTCGGGAAAGATAGACTCTGGTCGAATCCAAAAAAGGCCATATTTGATTGGCTGTTGAAAAACGGTTTCATTTCCTGCCATTTTCAGTCTAAACTGGAAAATAGTGCTTTCTTGTGGATTTTTATCTACACAAGGTTAAAGGTGATCTAGATATAAATCTTTTTACAACTTACCAGTTCCGTAACGTTTTTGTTTTAGAAAATACATCAATTTTTACTTGCGTGACACCAGATGCTGAAATCTGTTTTGATTGATAAAATGTTTCTCGTTATTGTTTATTTTCCGCAGTTTAAAAGCTTCGAGTGTATTAGGAGATGTGTTTATACTCATGCGTACTCTCTCGCGAGTGAAAAGTAAGCGCTGTCATGGCAAGGTGAACTCCATTGTTGATTTCTAACCGTCTCCCCTCACGCACGCGCAGGTATTTAACCGGAACCAGAGTTTTCTGGTTCCGGTTTTGGATTATTCCAGAGCCTCCCGCGCCCGTTCTGCTAGACAAGGGTAACGGAGGCTCTGGGAACGAGATTGATTCAAAAATGAAAACTTTCAAAAGCTCACCATAATATGCACAGGTTACCCAAGATTAGAAATTGCGTTCGACGTCAGGAGAACGCAAAAATGGAGTTAAGTTTACAATAAACCCATTTAAAATAAAAGATAAACAGATGAGAAAAAACAAAATGTATCAAGTTAATATCTTCAGGATCGATTGTTTTGGTTTAAAAACGAACCAAAAGCTTTCATGGCGTTAAGGTAGGAATTAAGTTTGTTTTCCTATTTTTTCTCACAGGAGAATAGTTGCATGTGACGTGTGGTTAGGAGAAGAGAGGAAATGCTCTTTAACAGCTGTCAAAAGATTGAATAAAGTAAGTACGACAGTGTTCATGAAATCAGTCTTTTTAAAACGTCACTTGGTTGAGTCTGACGGATATTTCAACTTGCGGCGGTTACTAGTCTGTGAATCAAATGTCACAGGTTAGCGTGTTTGACCGGTAGAAATAAATGTAGTTGGTAAGTCCTTTGTAAATACAGGGATAGGTAGTGGGCTATTTTCCCTGAGAAAATGGCAAAGAAAGGTAAGTTTTTGACAAAGAACTAATCATATTACAGGTTAGTTTAGAACAATTTAGTAAGTCTTGAAAATTGGGAAAGCGCCTGAAAACTACAACCGATAAATGTTCAAAACGTTTTTTACAGCGGTCTGAATAAAGAAGTAAGATTTAATGCTCTACGCGAGTATAGACTATGATGCGAGTGAGTGATGTTTCCTTACCTGTCCAACCATGGCACATGATGATTGTCCTTCGTGCTATGTTGTAATGTGAACTGGCCAGCTTACTTGCGTCACTGTCATCAAGCTCGTGTCCGTTTTCGGGGTTTTCTCTTGTATAAAGACGAAATTTCGTGCCTATTTCCTCCGGACTTTGGGGAAGTTTCATCTTTGGGATGTTAAATGGTTTTGAGTCGCTGAAACAGCCGTACTTGCCATAGCAGACGAATTTACCTTTGAGAACAGGAAGAGAAAGTACATTAGTTAACGGCAAATCAAGTTGAACTTGTTTCTCTTTTTTACCAAACAGAACAACTGATGGCGAATATGAAGAGTGTCGGGCTATATCAACGTTTTTCTGACATGTTGCAAAGTACAATATTGTTAAGAGGTACTACACAAACCTGACCTTTTTTACATCATGTTTTAAATATCGTTTGTGGTACACACAAATCCCCTCCCCACCAAAAAAATAATTTGTTTTCCGCAGTAGGTATGATTTGTTTGAGATTATATATATACCACGGTAAAAAAATTTGCTTCGAAAAAGAGAACTGGCGTCATGCCTCTGGCAGAGGGGTTATATCTGCGTTTCACTGCCTCTTATTGCGTGCCAGCAATCAGCTTTCAGAATCGTGTAGTTGGAGCCTTTGATTTAGTTATATGCAAGGAAGGGAATGAAATGACGTGACGGCGGCCATGTTGGTGTCCCGACCCAATCCTCCGGGAATTGAACTCTATTATCATGCAAATGCTTTCTTTGGTTTTCGTTGAAAAATATGGCTGTTGATCACGTGAGTAACAACCTAGAATATGTGATATTCCCTTGAAGACAGACTTGTTACTCACCAATTCCAAATGAAAAGAAGCTGCCAAAAATAGCCAACATCAGCACATATGCCGTCTTCATTGTGTCTTTTTTTCACGAACCCTGGAAAAGGTTTCAATACGCATGCTCATAAGTGCAATTCCTATGTATTTTAGCGGAAAAGTGTAATTATGCCGTTCTGCCTTCGAAACGACAGAAACCAGGGAATTCTTTAAAATCCATTTAACTTCCAAATGATGTGGCTTTTGTGAGGGGCCAACATCCCTTGTCTCTTGTAAGAGACCTTCAGTTGGTTTTAAAGAACACAACTGAATTGGATATATTTATGAAGGACAGGGATGTTTGATCGAAAAAAGGTGAAAAGTCTGCTGAGGCCGAGAATGTGTTATTAAAGATCTTTAATGAGGCAAGCAATTCAAAATATCTGACACATAAAAATTCTTAAAAACTTTCTGTAATCTTTCACGTTGAAATAAATATGTACTTAGTGCCCATTCTCCTCATGAATGACTTGTGAATCACCAAATGGATTCTTCAAGATTAGTCGTATGAAACAAATACGACTAATCTTGAAGAATCCATTTGGTGATTCACAAGAGCAGCCGAGATTTTGAACAGGAACGTTTCGGAACATTTTTAGCCACGGCCTAAGTGGAACTTGGACCGGGGAATTTCGGATTTCATGTCTGGCTCCGCAATCACTCTGACATCGCTGCCTCGTCACCACCTACTCAGGGAAAACGAAGTTAAATAATTTTCATCCACAGCAACCACTAAAATGCTCAAAAACGATAAAAACGCCTTTTTAAATTTTTTTTCCACGCTTCCGAGTAAGGTCATCATCGTTTACGTCTTCCGTCTTCACCTATCCTCGCCACTGCGTCAAGTTTTTTTCTCGGCTGTGACATCATCGTTCTCAATAGTTAAGTTTTGACCTGCCATCAATAACACGATGCTTCCATATAGTCTTACTTTCCGCTAGCGTCCTCGTACGTATAGCTACACGTTGTCAAAACTTTAACGGTTAGATCTCTAAGTGCAGGTTTGAAAGGGTTTTCAGCTGAGCTTAGGAGCATGAGCCACACAGGCAATTCTAAAACTGCTCTCGTCAGCTCATGATTCAAAATGGGTCATTGGAAGTAAAAAAAAAATCGTAATTAGGAGATTTATGTTTATATTCCATAGATATAAGAATTAGAAGAAAGTTGAGCGAAATCAGCGCCTTAGGAATTGAGCGGTTCTGCAAACCGTTAATTAACAGTCGATTGAATAGAATTTTAACTGCCAGGGAAAAGGGTCTATAACATTTCCCAAATTTCATTTTTGTTTCCTTTTTTGAGTTTAGTGTTCTATTTCGTCAGCAAAATTTAGGCATTCGATTGTGTTCCACAAAGTGATTTTTCAGTCCCTTTTTGGTTTCCTTCTTTTCAACTAAAGATGTTTTTGAACACATTTTGTTTTTCAAAGACGTTCCTTTTCTTGATTCTGGAACGGTCCCCTCTTGAAAAGCGAGAACAGATTGCTCCTCTTTTGTTGTGTTCCCTTTGATGAAATCGGAACGTGCTTTCATACTACTTGAGAACAAAATGGTCATTTATTGCTGAAAGGGGAACCAATTGTTCCGAGTTCCGAATCCCGAGCGGAACAAATTGGTCCTTAATGGTTGATTTGGGAACTATTGTTCCTAAAAATGTGTTCCATTCTATCACGTGGGAACCAATTGTTCCGAGTTCCGAATTCCGAGCATAACAAATTGGACCTTAAATGGATGATTTGAGAACTATTGTTCCTAAAAATGTGTTCCTTTTGATAACATGGGATAACAAAATGGTCCTTTAGTGTTAGAGTGGAACCAATTGTTCCGAGTTCCGAATCACGAGAAGAACAAATTGGTCCTTTATCTGTGATTTAAAATCAAATTGTAACAAAAACGCGTTGATCCTTTGTCGTTATTTGAAGAGCATTTGTTTCTACTCGTAAGTTGCCAAAAGGCTTTATCGTTTCGTTTTGCGACAAGGGGAGCGTTTGTTCTTCATTGTGTGTTTTGTTCACAGTTGAAATGGTAAAGGCAGCAAAGGAAAACGGGGGTTTCATCGATCAGAAAACCTTCAAGACTGCGGGAAAATATGGAATTGACTCTGTGATTCTGACATATACAAGCATGGAATTACTCGACGGCTACGTTAACAAGTTTTGTGTGAAGACCAAAAACATAGCTCTGTAGTTGCCAAAGTGCACTATCAGAAGCGGAGATCGCGCTAAGTTGCTGTAAAGGCCCACGAGTGTCTTCAAAAATTACAGGGGACCAAAGGCTTAGAGGTGGATATGGAAGTGAACACTAGATTTGGCAGCTCAAGTTCCATAGCCACTTTTGAACCAGCCATTGAATGTGCGCGATCAGAAAACGCACGGCCCAAAATCGATACCCCGCATTCAAACCGCTTACTAAGTCAGAGCCATCAACGTCAACCGTTGAGATTTACGACAGATGAAGACGACGTTCTAAAGAGTGGAATCGATAAGCACGGGTTTGGACAATGGACGGCTATTTTGAGAGATCCAGATTTTCGCTTTCAGTAACGAAGGCTAGCCGATTCTTTAAAAAAGAGGGCTGAACTGAGGCTTAAGGCCAACAAGTAGCAGCACATCGATGCATGGATCAAACGATTTCGATAGCAAACTGTGACATAGCATCAGCTCCCAAATGCCATTCTGTGACTCTTTTAAACGAATGTTCTTGCTAGTATTCACGGTAGATCATCAATCATAATTTTAATCGACCAATAAACTCCATCACTAAGCCACGACAACGATGTAAACGTTCTACTTCATGAAAAAATGTTCTCGCTAATATTCAGAATGATCCGCATATCATGAGTCAACTAACTTACTGAAATCAAGAGCTATTTTAATCAAACAATAAACTCCATCACTCAGCCACGACAACGGTGTAAACGTTCTCCTTCATGAAAAAAGGTTCTCGCTAGTATTCAGAATGATCAGCAGATCATCAGCCCACTAGCTACTGCAATCAACAGCTATTTTAATCGAACAATAAACTCCATCACTAAGCCACACTAACTATGTAAAAGTTCTCCTTCGTTAAGAAAATGTTCTCTTGCTAGTATTCAGAATGATCAGAAGATCGTCAGTCAACCAACCTACTGCAATCAACAGCTATTTTGATTGAACAATAAAATTGATTACTAAACCACAATAACGATACAAAAGTTTGAGAGGCATTTGAGAAATAGTTTTTCCGAACTAGTGTGAGGTTGCATTTACCAATTGTTGATAGCGACTTGCAGTGGGATACTTTTGTCAAGAAACAAACAAAACGAATTGATACAAAACGAAAGGGGTTTCATTAAAAAGAAAGGGATGCTTACAAATGATGACACCACTCCTAAAAAAACAAAACCGTCGTTCTTTTTGGAGGAATATAACTAAACTGACTAAACTGCTCTCAAACAGACTGAGAGGGGCAAGTGGAAAAAGGAAAAAAAGAAAAACAAAACAAGAACAAGAACAAGAACGGAAAAAACTGAAAATTTCTGCAAATTCCGCTCAATCCACACACACGGCTGGAATACCGAGCATTAAGAGTCAATGTCGCTAATTTTCAACCGGGACATGCAATAGCGAAAAAACAAAAACTCTGAAAAAAATTCTCAAGATAGCCCTTGAACTATTGCTAAAAATATAGATTTTACCTCGATCCGACAAACATTTTGGACGTACGGAGATAAACTCCGTTTCGCAGCTCTCAGGCCTGGTTTTAGGCGTCTGATACCGCATACCGCTGAGACCTCCTTTGAAAATTAACCCTTTGGCTACTAGAGATTTGGCCGAAAAACACGTTTTGAAGCTAGTTGAGGGGTTTTTTGGTCACTGTCCTGCTGTTTAAGAGCTAAATCTCCCTACAAACCCGTTTCCAGGTTGTACACTCCGCGGCCTTTTCAGCCAGGTGCAAAATAAGCGCTTGCAAAGTTCGGGCATGCGCAGAAAACAAAATTTCGACAGTTTTTGGGTTTAAAAGTAGCACAACACTTTCGACTTTCACTTTTCGCTTTCTCTCCTTCCCTCTCTTTTCGCTTTCTTTGCCTCATTTTTTTTGTGAACTTGCTGGGCATTTGGTAGGCTTTATTTTGGTGGGAAGAGTTTCTGAGAAACCTTTCATCATCTTAGAATTAGGTGCTCAGAAAGGTAGGTGGGTAATGGAGCAAGCTTTTCATGGAGATTTTCAGGTCAGTGTTACATGGTTTTTTGGCCGTTTCTCCAGTTTCCTTGACTGAATTGTGCTCGTTCTGGTATAGTTTGAAAGATCTCTTCTCCCTGCACGAGTTAATGGACAAAGCTGTTGTGATGACGTCACAAGGGGTAGATGGGACCGTGGATAAAACTGGACGTATTTTGCCAGATAGTAATCAAAGGGTTAAAACACCTCTTTTTACGAAACAGAAAGTAACTAATCAAATAAGACAGACAATAATACACATTTTGAGTGGTTATTTTCTCAGTTTAAATTAAAACTGAATTTTTGACAAACTTTCCAGTATTAACAAAAATGCGAGCGATTTCTCGCTCCGCAAAATTCACAATATTAAGGGCCTAAAATCATTGACTGGTACCTCGCCTGGTGTATCGAGGCTTATTCCACGTGAAAGAGCATTATTTCTTCTTGCAAAACCATTTTCAAAACCATGGGCTACTTAAAATACAATTTTTGAGGTCGAAAAATGCACGCAATAGTTTCGTGAAATTTGAGCTCTTTTGATAATGGCGTACCGATGTCGAAAGGTCACATAAACATAAGGACAATATATTTTCGAAACTCAGCGCTTTAATATTATCTGCTATCACTCACAAACTAATGTTTAAAAGACTAATTTGCGTAACTTGCCATCTCTATTGAGGAAAAATTAGAGAATCTGGTCGATTATTTTGATTTCGAGTTCTCAAGTGTACACGGGTCACGTAAAGTTTGTCAAATGCTGAAGGTGAGGCACTCATTGTCAAATCAAATCAAAACATTTTTCTAGACAGAAATTTCTCTCTAACACACACGGTAACTTGAAATGGATGGGTCCTCGTACCTTTCAGCGGGCTTTCTGGATACTGAAGAAATCCTGGACTTATAATTCGTAGCGAATTCAAAGTTTGGCCAAATGAAACTGATAACAGTCGATTGCGTTACAATTCACAAGGAGACCACTGGTCAAAGAACTATAAGGTCGATCACTCTAAGGAATTTAAAGAAATATTTTGAATAAATATAAACTTGACACGAGCTGCTATTACTCTGAAAGACGTTACTGTTGTAATTATTTTTAATTTTTAAAAAAAAAAGGAAAACTAAGTCGGGCTCGGACGGTCGGAGAGAAACTGAACATTTCCTTATATGGTGACAAAACATAATCTCATTTGTTTCGGTATTTATTAGATTAAATACTCTGTCATTTTGAACTTCTTTTACTTTACCTTATTTGGACTATGATATCGAAAAATACCCGCGTCACTGAATTCAGTATGCTACAGAGTCGTCTGTTGCGCTGCGTTTGTTGTTTCTTGTTAAATTCGCGTTGGACGTTCAACAAGGGAAATACCTTGATATCGTGTTTTCAGTAAATGTGTTGAAACTCGTCTCGGGAATGGCATTGTGTGAATATGCTACTCAAGTTGGCGGACAATGCGGAGCTAGTGCAGATAATCCAGGTAGCTCTCAATGTATGGCAATCGCAAAATGTGACAACTTGAGGACATAAGAAGTCACCTGAGGTCTTTTGGCGCTGATTTTGCGGATTCAACAGTAAAGACTGAGGCAGAACTTCCTCTTGGCATTTTTTGCCAAGTTTTGCTTTGCGAGATAGCTTTTGCGTTTAGCTTTGAAAAAATGGGGAAATGCTATTGAAGACTGGGACACAACATTTAAATTGCTGGTAGCACAGACTACGGTGATATGATTTACTCATTTGTCATCTTCATAACATTATAGGATAACATCCCGAGATAAATTTTGCGGCACTTAGACAAGACAACGCTGGGTGCTACCACAGAGTGGCAATGCTATCAGCGTGCCGTCTTATGGGAACGACAACTGGAATCCATGTCAAAAAGGTCGACTTCAATGACCCTCAAGGAGGCAAAGGCCATTGAGACAGGAAAGCCGCTACCATCAAGACTCACGTGCGACAGTACGAGGGCCACGATGTGCTGACAGCGCACGACTTTAAAGAAGCCATGCTGTCTCATGGAGGGATTAATGGTGTTCGTATAACCTTAGTCACTGACTTCCTCGAGAAGCCACAACAGGAGATGACAGGCCGCTGGGGGGGAATCAGTAGCTTTAACAACTTCCTCTACCAGGAGGACTGTGTCACAGTTTGGAAAGCATACAACATCGGGAAGGGAAAAAGTATCCCATGGTCTCAATTACAAGGTAACCACTACAACTGAACAAAAAACATCTGTAGCAGCAGAATACCCCATGTTAAATTGGGGACACCTACAATATTTCAAATATTAGCTAAAATACAAATGAGTCAATAGGGTCAAATTAAAAAATGGCTGGCTTTTCCATTAACGATTTCCTATTTGCGATGTGTTCAGTACTGCTCGATGAATTAATTAGTGCGACTTCTTTTCTGATACGACAAAACTTCAGCTTCTGCTCGCTTTTCAGCCATCCTTCTCCTTCCCCCTCCCCCATGCAGATCTCAGTCATTTTTTATCCTAGGATGAAAGTCATTTTCTCAACGTAATTTTGATTGTTTGTTGGCTCTTCATGAATTTTTTTACTCAACTCTTAATTCAGAAACGCTGGTGTGTGAATATTAGTATGATACTATTAATTTCATTTTATTATGTACATGATTTAGTTTCAACGCATTTAGAGGAAGGATGAAAGACTAAGCTGTCCAAGGGTGGGTTTGCGCCATATTCTAGAGGAAAGCGCGAACACGTTGAAGGTGAAGAGGACACAGGTGACGGGGACGAGGAGGCAGAAGAGGATGGCGAAGGGGCGGATGCTAGCTCGTTGTTGTCATGTACTGTTGAGGGATGCATACGCAGCTATCAGAAGTAC
>NC_090872.1:30582631-30605131 GCF_036669935.1 Montipora foliosa
TTTCCAGCTAACAAAGCTACTCCATTAACATTTATTTTATTTATTTCCTTGTGACTCCATGAAGCGTCCTGTGTCCTGCAATGATCAAAAAATTAAGAGAAAGAACGAGAGAACGTATTAATCAGCTGCCTATGAAGACTGATCCATTCTCTTCGAGGTACTAGGAATGATTTCGAGCTCGATGGTTGTGGAAATTGATGTCCACTTCATCGAGCTCGATACTCGACATTCTCGAGCACGCTCGGTTGCGCAGATATCGACCGTATTCGCCGGGTCCGTGTGGACGCAAGCCGTATACATATTGGAAAAAATAATTGCGGATACAAAAATGTCCGGATACCTGGACTGGGACTTTGTTAAATCTCTTCAAGGTCAATTTGGACGAGCTCTATTTTTTACACAATTGTAAACGAGACATCAAAGCAATAATTACAGATCTAGTTAAACCTTTCCATTTATCCAGTTTGAGGGCAAAACAAACTTAAATAGAACAACGTATTCTGAACACCACCCCCTAGCGTGGGAAGAAAACGAGATGGGAATCAAATTTGCCTTGCTTCAAAACTGAAAAACAGGAACTTGTAAGCTGGCCTACGTATGAATAAGATCCTTGTAAGTTAAAAATAAACCCGTGCCAAACTCACATATAGCAGCTTATTCTATAAAACTACTATCTTGCAGAGAGGTTATTGAACTGAGCAAAAATCAACAGCTACTGTCCTGTTTGGCTTTTACCTTCGTCAAGTGTGGCAGTAGGCTCGATTTATAGCCGTTTTGGGACTTAACATCCTCCTCCCAACCAACGACTGGATCACTGGTCCGCGTCGTTTGTCCGTGACGTAGTACCCGTCGCAATTGTATTTAGCATTCAGCCAATTGTATTTTGAACTTGGCAGGCAGGCGACTTTCTCATTGGTGGAAAATACAATTGGCTGGACCAGTAATCCAGGCGTGGTGTGCGGGGAGGAATGCGGGCGCACTAAACAGCTGATCAATCGAGCTTAGTGTGGCAGCTACGCTTTGAGAAATATCTGTTGCCGGTAAAATCCGTTTTCAGGTCGAATCCGTTTTAATCTAGGTTATATTGATTCTCATTTTACCTAGGTTGAATACGCACTCAGATAGATTGAAGAAATTGTTTGGAGCCTAAATTAAGCCCAGAGAAAAATTAGGGTCAGGTTAGCATTAGCTTTGGTTATTATACATAGATATCTATTGACCAATAGACCCCTTTCAGTTAATTCCTAATCTGGAGGACAAAACAATAAGATTGCTTTGCATTTGAAAGGTTTGTTTCTCTCAGGGTAGAGAAAGACCATTGTTTTGTCCTCCAGAATGGGAATTACTGATATGGGTCTATTATAGAAAAGTAATATATATAATGAAAAGAACTGTGTTAGGGTTGAGCAAGTTCGTCGTTGTATTGTAGTGTTAAAAACACAGTACTACAGATCTGGCCCCAGTTGTTCAAACGATGGATAGCGGTATCCGCCGGATAAATCTATCCAGTGGATAAGTAATAGTGAAACCAATTGCGCTATCCAGTGGATAGTGATTTATCCGGCGGATAGCGTTATCCACCGCTTGAACAACTGGGTCCTTGAGGGTGCGAGTTTGAGTAAGTGCATAGTAAATTTCTTTGTTTCCTTACTATGTTGTCATGTTGAAATTAAATTAATAGGTATATGAATACGGAAACCGATGAGATGATAAGATTAAGAAGATGTGTTGAGATGCGAAAGACAAAGCTCGAGAAGGGTACGGTATGGTCCTTTTTGGGTAAACTGCGCAGAGTGCATATTCAACCTGGGTAAAATGATGATCACAAATTTAACCTAGGTAAAACGGATTCAACCTCAGTCTGGATTTTACTTGCAACATATCCACCGTTTCCTTGTTTTCGGACTGGCAGCGTGCTTTGTTTAGGACATAGCGCATGTTCTGATGATGTTGACTTTTTATTACTAAAATTGTTAAACTAGTTCATCCACAATGAATTTCATTTAATTTCATTGGTTCTTTTTTTATTTATTTAATCGAGTGAGTGGTTCTTGTCCTAGATATGAGTGCAAAGTCCAAATGTCGGTTGTGGTATTTAGCAGTTGAATGAATATCTGTCCCTCAACAATGTCCGCCAAATTAAACATGCTTCTCAATAAGCGATCATAAAAAAGTAAACTATGAAAAAGAGCAAATTGGCTAAGGAATAACAAACAAAATCTATGATTGAATTGAAGTCAAATTTATTTTCCGATAACTTACCGTTACTTTCTCATGTTTATTATTTAGCTGAAAGAAGAAAATGAAGAGAGAAATCACACTGGATTAAAAGACCTGCTTGACTACTGAAAAGTAAAACTTAATTAAATCAATTAATCCTGCGTAGAATTAAAATTTTTCTAAAGGATTCAGTTTTGCCTCCTGTATTAACAAGAGGAAAATACAAGCAATGGGTTCTTTGACCCCACATTTGACGGGAAGAAAATTGTTTATAACATAGCCATGAAATTCGCTCAATGGAATTCACTAGCGCGAGCGTGCGTATAGTTTCATTGAAAACTGGATCATTGGATAATGCATTTCTAGTGTTTTGACTGGCTTAGCCATCATGGCATATGAGCTATTATACCATGCTCTACAAATTTTAGTAATTGCATGCATCAGTTTTCTTGTCTATACAAAATAAAGTACGGAAGATCTATCCATAATTTGTGAGCGTTTTTAATAAAACAATAATCATTATTCCACTCGCGCTTGTTAGATATGAGATGATTATTGCCAACTCGGCACTATGCGCTTCGTTGGCTTTCTATCATCTCATATCCAACGCGCGCTCGTGGAATAATTAACAATTATTGGATGAGGTTGAGCATGTTAGCGATAATTATCAAGGCCAAAGTTTGTGTTATCTGCTGAAGCCGAAGGCTGAGGCGGATAACACAAACTGAGGGCTTGATAATTATCGCTAACATGCGAAAACCGAATTCAATAATTGTTTTATTATGCATATTCCTGAGCTGAGCTCCGCCATGACAAAACTGATCAAACTGCTAGTTAGTGTGTTAGGTGACGTCACTTCTGCATGCATAAAACTATTGTCTGTAGGTATGACGTCAATTCTACATATATAAAATCTATTGTCTGTAGGTATGACGTAAGAGAAACAGAGCAAGCAAGAATTAGCTGCGTGCTTATAGCCAATCAAAATCGACCTTGTGACACCAATGTATAATAATAGACCTTTTCGGCTTGTACATTTTGTTTTCCCAATACAGATCATGTGATAATACTCAGGAGGCTTGGTCCTTTGTTTTGTTCATTAAAAAGAGTGGTATGCACGCATATTCATGCTTTCATGCCCTCATTTTAATGAACAAAGCAAAAGACCAAGCCTCCCGCTGAGTATTATCACATGATCTGTATTGGGAAAACAAAATGTACAAGCCGAAAAGGTCTATTGTTAAATACACGCACGGCCGTGCGTATGTAAGTGACGTGTGCAAATTTACTTCTCACTGAGAATTTTTTTTCGCTCGTCTCACTACTCGTCTAATTCGGTAAATTTCTCGAAGCGACGGTGGGAACTTGAATAATGGAAGACCAAGGAAAAGATTTTCCAAACTTTTCAGTCGGCTTAGAGTCACTTTTAACACAACAACAACAACAACAACAAACATTACGAATAGCCACCAGAGCAACGGGAACGAAGCACAACAGGGCACATGCATAATTACTTGGTTGCCATATGGCAATCCAGTCTAAACACGAGTAGCATTTCAATCTCCGTTTTATTTTCTTCCTCTGTGGGAAATCGGAAAAGTTGCGCAGTTCCTGTCACTCCCCTGCTAAGTATTGCCTTTGTGCCTAGTCTTCTGCGGGTATCTTTGGTAGCTTTCAGTGGGTAGTAGAAATGCGTAGGTTCAGGTAGGTTTTATCCGGTAGGCACAGTACAAGCAATGGCGACGAAGCCGATGTAACGCGAATAGTGTTTTATTGGATCCTTAAACAAAATATACCCTTATGGAGCTCAAGAGTGAAACGTCAATTCGATAAACAAAGCGGTGAAAAATTAATTGAATACACTCTTTTTTAAAATTATGAGAACCATTTTTATAGAGAACATTGTCAGAAAATTCCTCAGGCTGAGAGTTGAATAAGAACGTTTTTATTTTGAAAGCATAAAATGAAGGGAGTAAATTAATGTAAATTAACCCAAATACTTAAAGGATATTTTGTAGTAACAATGGTTTTCTTATTGCATGATACACATCTAATTTGAAAACACCTTAATTAAGAACGTTTTCAACCTCACATCGCAAAAATATAAAAGAACGTTCAGCCTCAGATCCAAAATTAGACGTTCTTATATACAAAAAAGAGTGTATCTGGAATCTTAAAGACGACGAATAATGGACTTCGATAACAACTGTATTCATCTTTCGCCGTCTGATGTCAAAGTGAGTTGTATTTCTAATATTTTTGTAACTGTGGTGTCATGTATAACACTGAAACCAAAAAGAAAATTGTCTAGGCCCTCCACCAATGTGATCCGGGTTCGATTCCCAGACTCGGTGTCATATATGGATTGAGTTTGTTGGTTCTCTACTCTACCACCGAGAGGTTTTCTCCGGGTACTCCGTTTCCCCTCTCCTCAAAAACCAATATTAGACTTGATTTACGTTAATTGTTAATTTCAGTTTACAGTTTCCCCAGTTAGTGCTCCGGCGCTAGAACGACTAGACACAAATAGAGTTGGAAAAAGTTTTTGCGACATTTTTCTACCTTTCTGGATTCCATAGGATTCATCGTGTTGTGATTGATATTGAAGTTTGATATGGGGGTAGTTCTCATAACGATGACAGGAATTCTTTCTGTTTAGCAATTCTGGTGTAAAACGAAGTTAATTTGGGAAGCCAACAATATTTCTTTAAAAGCTTATCTACTGCTCATTTAAGTGAAGTTTTACGTTCTTGACCAAATTTAATTTATGCAAAAATTATTTACAAACAAGAACGTATTTTAAAAAATTAGGAAGGTTTCATGAGCTTGGGCCTCGTTTCTACCCAGATTTCCTGCCTTTTTTTTCCCCACGGGGTTTTTTACGACAGGTTTTTTCTGGCCGCCTTTCTAACCACGATGTTTGTTAGTGGTTGCTAAGCTTTAGGTATGTTTTATTGTCGCGTGCTGTGACGGCGATTTCTGTGAAAGCAACGGTATTGTACGCTGGTGTTTCTTCATTATTGTACGCTGGTGCTCGGCCGAAACATGCAAAATAAACCTAATGGTTCAATGTATTGGTTGTCTGTTGTGTAGTGTAGCTGAAATCGGACGCTTCGGTCTGTCCTTTTGGTGTCCGTATTAGAGAGGTTCGACTGTAGTTTGATTTTGGACAAGTTGTCGGATCGTAAATAACGTGAATCTGCGGAATGCAGGGTGACATCAAAATTAAACCGTGAGCCAAGGGAGAGTGAAACACTAGCGTAGCCAGAGAGAAAACTTACGAAAACCATGTTCTTGTAATTAATGTAGCTAAGTGACCAGCTACACCGGTAACCAGCTGCAAAGTTTCGAAAACAGCGTTGTGAATAATGCGGTGACTTCCCTCTAGGTAGCTAACATGAAAACCGTGAATCAATTAAAAGAAAAAAAAAAGTAGACATTCGCAGATGATGCAGGTACAAAAAACAGCTGAAAGGGAGTTCTGTACTGACGAATTAGAGTAACTATCCTATTCATAACATTTCCAGAAGACTGAATCCAGCATTTTCACTTTTCAGCTACGGTTGTGGCATCTCTCAAAACATAGGCTGGAGTCTCTGAATCGGCGAACGACACTAAGTGTTTCACATTGAAAGCCCAACACAGCTCCCATCGCTTTGAGTGCACCACTGCATGTTATGAATCCCGTTTTTCATCAAATTCTGTAAAAATTGAGGCACTTTAAAGCCTCGCACGCGCTGAAATCTTCTTCAACGAAACTCGACACAACGGCTGATTTTATTTGTTGTTGTTGCGAAAAGTAGTTTTTTTAGAAGGACGTGAAATGTATTTCTCCAAGGGGTCAAGTACATTGCTTTTAGTCAATAAACCGCCTTGTAATTCTATTGTCCATTACCCATAAACTAAACGGTATTACAGGATTTCCTTTCTGAGTTTAGCTTGCTGCAATGAGAAAAAAGAATGGAAGTTTTCTGGAAAAAGCAACTGCACTGTGCATGGCAATGTGAGCATCATTCTCAACAATCCAAAGGCACCATTTCGGGCCTTTGAGTAATACTAAGTTAAGATGTTTACTTGGGCATTTTGACTTTGTTAGTGTACATTTTCGTTGAGTTCTGTGACTTCGTTTGCCCTTGTTTTCTTTAGTTGAAGAAGCGAATCCTTCGTTTCCAGTATTTGATGTATCTTTCTTGGTGAAATTACTTCTGGCATGTTTTTACCCAGCTAATAGGATCCTTTGTTTTGCCACACCGTGCGTTGTGAGAACTTTGTAGTAAATCTCAAACAAAATGAATTGGTTCATGCTTTTAGCTGTGCATATATCGAGTCATGGATGCACTTGAGAAGTTTGTAGAGCAGCCAAGAAGCTAGAGTAGCTCTCAGCTGCGCCTCGAGCAACTCTTAGGCTTCTCTTGTGTTCTCCGAACTTCCCACGTGCATCCATACCTCGATATACGCAATATATAGCAATGCCCTTGTTTGTGAGTATTTTCTTTTTCTTTCTGTTAATAAATTTATGCGCCCGTTGCCGCCATCTTGATTTTTGGACAAAAGCTGTGCTCATCGCTAATCTGGTGTCTATATTAATGATGAGATCCATTGCCAACGATAAATAACGCGAGAAATGTGTCAAGGTGATTCCTTAGTAATAGAAGTTATCGTAAGATATTCTTTAAACTTTTGTCGATTGTTCACTACATTATGGTGACTCGAAATGTGCAATGAAAAAAATAGGTCACCAAGCTCGTTTGGGAGATATAACCTAGGCCTGCTCAAGTTACTCATTTAATCACTGCGACTTCATCTATCAAAGACAAGTTTGTTCCATCGGTTCACGCTACATTTTGCACTGAGGAACAGGAAGCACAGCTTTGACATAATTTTTGAAATGCTAAAACAGGTGTATTGTATTGTTCAAAAGGAATAATTTAATGTTTGTTTTATGGCACAGGCACACGTCTTGAAAAGGCACTGACTACAAATATTCCTCGGGTGCATGATCTCGAGGAGACAATTTTGTGCCCATGAGTGATGGCTACAAATACTTTTTTCCCTGTAACTTTTTTTTCTGAGGTAATTTTTTTCACAGCACAAAGAGGAGGAGTAAAAAAATAAAATTATGCCAACAAAAAGACAGGTCACCAACCAAGTTTAGGAGAAAACAGAAAGCAAACCAAGCTCAACCCCTCAACAACACTTCTCCCCGATAGCGCGGTTTCTCTTTTACTCTCGGACTGAAATGACACTTGAGCATCATCAAGGCTATCACTCAACTTTTTTTTTTGCGAGAGTTTGAAAAGTTTCTTGTTTTGCTGTTTACTGCTGTGCTCTGAAAACTGCCTTTCTTTTTTCTAGCGAGCTTTCCGGCACGAAAGGTCGCCATTTTGAAATGTTCTTGGCCACGTTCGATATATCAATATTCACACACGGCTACGAGTCTTAACATTGTTTTGTTTAGAAATATCCGTTGAGACTTGTGAGACAAAGAAAACAGAACTGAGCCGTGAAATGTGACCATAACGCCTCTTAGCCACGCCTGAATACGAACGTGGCTTGCGCTGTTTTATGCGCAGAACAGGATGCGCAGTGCAATACTAGGGACACTTCAGAGGCTAAAGCGTGTACAATTAAGAATTAACTCACGGCATAATGTGTTCATCGGGCTTGTTTGCAGGTAGAAATCTCCCTCTGGGTGGGTTTCCTCAGCCCTGAAACCCATGATAGGACATTTTTTCCCACCGCAGCCGTTGCACGTCGAGGTAAAATAATACAAAGAATAGCTTGAACATGGGTGTCCATAAAACAGGTCGGGACATTCCTCCGTCACCGTTTTGATATAGAACTCTGTGGCCCTGAGGTGGTTACAGCCGACTGTGAAAGTAACGTCTGTACAGAAAAGAAAAGAAAAGAAATAAACACTGACTAGTTCGGATTAAGTCGCGTTTCCTTGTCTCAATAGATTTAATCGGCGTTTGATTCCCTCGTTATAGTTCAGACATATAAGAAGTGAGAAAATCAAGTTATTAGATTGTTCTGTTCCAGGGAATTTGATCTTTACCTTATCACGAGACGAGAGACGACTCTTTTATTCGGTGGCGAATCTTGTGGGTGATGTTTCAGTAACTTGATTAACTTAAAGCAAACTTCGGAAACTCCATTTTTTTAGAAAAAAATTATGCCTTAGGAGCCCTGGACGAGGGTCCTTTTATAAGAATTTTTCATCGAATTGATAGGGACCCTCCGCTCCCTCAACAACGATAACTTTAAAACACAGAAAGTAACACTTACGATCAAATTTGTTACAAAACGTTTTCGTAAACATTTTTGTAGTTATGAACATTATTAAAGTAGTGGGGAAAGAAAAGCCCGAACTGATACTATTCAGAAACGCGCATGCATGGACGGGATTTGATCCAATAATAACATCTACGATACTGGTGCAGTGCTCGATCAGTTTAGCTAACCGGCCACTTTAGGACTTACAATCTTTTTTCGTGGGTAATTTTGAATTTGGGCTAAGTTGTTACAAAATCCACGATCAACTACCAACCAAGGTTTGAATTTTGATTTTCATACAAAGGTTCATTTTTATAACAAAAGCGTATGTGCAGGAAGGAAAGCTCGCAAAAAGGGGACTTTTTCAATGGCTTCGACCGTTATTATGGCAGGGACCAGCCCAATCTCCGCCTCAAATGGATGTAGATGTGAGTAAACTTTCACGCACGTGGTGACCATCTCCCGGGGCTACTACTACGCACGCCACATTCAGTTCAACTGAATAAAGAGATCTGAAATTCACAAAAACGTACCAAGGGGTTTATTCGCACAGCCTGGTTGGAAGCTGCCACCATTTGGGAAGAAATCAGCATGGCCTACGTGGTCTGAAGTTCCTATGTGTGGCATGTCTGTATGGACGATATCGACGAATTTAGCATCAGTCTTGTCCAGATGAAATGCATTGTCGGTTCCAGTGAAAAATGGCGCGGCGGGATCTAAACCTGTATGTATTGAAAAAAAAAAAAAACCATGAATTCGGGAATTTTAAGAACGTTCGCGCCCAAAACGTTCCCACGTACAGATTTTTTTTAAACTTGCCACGCAGAGAGGTAATGATCTACTTTTGCCAAAAAGACAAAAGAAATGGTGGGGTCGCCGTGCTCGTTTTCGAGATCATGAGGTGCACTTTTAGAAGCTTGCGTTATGTTAAGACGATGTTAGCTTAAAACTGTCAGCAATAAAAAAGCTACATTAGTGAAATTTATTATGTATTATGTAATCCATTAAACGCTTCTTAAAGGGCAACTCTCTCCAAAATTTCTTTTTTTTAAATGTAATTTTCGTATGGCCTCCTTGATAAGAAAAAGTTTTCACAAAAATTACGGTCTTAAGTTAAAAACTGAATTTTTTTATGAATTTTTTTCTTTGCAACCCAGCAGCCATTTTAAAAAACGCGACATTTTGGGATCATGTGGGTGATACGTCACAGGTGTGGAACATGTTTGCATGTGTCAATTTAGTCCGCGAAAACGTGTGTTCAAAGAGCCCAAGGTACAGTGCAAATGCTAGTTTTGCTATTAAACATCTTATGTTGGAAAATAGCGGGTGAAACGGTTGTAATAGCAATATGATTCTCACAGGTTTGATGCTTGGTGCTGTGCCGTTAATCGACGTTAACATCAATTTGTGGACGGGTTTTATTTTATACAAAAGAAATCCTCATCTGAAATTTTAGTTTTCAATTTGAAATTAAAACCATTGCAATTACCGTGAGGACAAGCCGTTCCAAGATTCTTCTCTATTCTTTAAGATGATATAATGCTAAAATGATGCAAGATATGCAAAATTATGAAAGGTTTGAAAGCCGAAGAGTGTTTACGTCCTGTTGACTCGACCTTCCACAGATCTCCCATTAAATAGTCTAGACATGTATTACCCAACTCTAACTCTAACCACCTTCCCAAGTAATATTTAAAAGGAATTCGAAGCAATGGAGAAAGATAATAGTAATAAGAAATGCAAATGTGGCGCTGGCGAGGAAAAGAAAAAAAGAGCCTGCGCCACTACGTTATTTACATTGTACCCAGCAGTTGTTAGGGCTGCGCATGCGCTTGCGCTTCGCGTCTGTTTCCATGTGCTCGCCTTTGATCATAGTTGGCGTAATAAACACCTGACCTCCCTCAACGTCATATGCCAGAAAATCCGCCAACGTTATGGTTTCCAGTCTACCGGTGGTCACTTTCTTGACTTGGATAGCATCAGCCTATATAGCTACAACCAAATGAGAGAACCGCGGACTTATTCCAGCGTCTTATGGCTTTCTTTGAGGATAACCTCCTCTCTGTTCACGGCGGCTTAACACACCATGGAGATCAGGTAACGGCCGATGAAGACCTCAGTCTCTCCTACCCTAGAAGACCCTGAAGACCTCGGTGTTGATGAATGCGAGCCTTTTGATGAGACCAGTGACCTTGTAGTCCCACCAGCCCAGGTTGAAGAGCCAGCAGCCCTTCGCGTCAGTATGGTCCAATCAACTGTTTTTCACACCTTCTATCACAAACACCCTGTGCATCTGACCCTGGACACTGGTCCAACATGGTCCGTGCCTCCTCCGCCAAGCTGTATGGTTTCCCCATCACCCCTGCCTCCCAAATGGCTCGTCAGGCTGATGTAGTTACCCCAATGGATGTCATTGGCGAAGTCCACTGCTCCTTAACCCGCGGACAGTGGACCTTTGAATTAGATGCCGTTGTCGTTCGTCAGCTAGACGTCGATATCCTAGCCGGTAACCCCTTCATGGTCCGCAACGACATCGCTGTTCGCCCTGCCAAACGTCAGATTGCGATAGGTAACACTGAGATTCTCAACTACAGCTCCCCCCTCCAGGCGTACACGTCAACCTAATGTGTGGCGTACACAATCCTTCTTGTCAACAGTCAGCCGCTATTCCGCCCATTTACGTCATATAGCTGGTGTTCAGAACCTACCCTCTGATTATGCCAGTCGCAACCCAAAAGAATGCTTGGATTCTAGTTGCCAAATCTGCAAATTCATCGCCGAACTCGAAGATTTCGTTATTCGCATCCTCTCCGTTAGTGATGTCCTTCAAGGCTTCGTTAAGATGCCCTTCAGTAGCCGTGCTGCTTGGCAGGCTACCCAGCTGGAGTACCCTCACCTCCGGAGGACACACTCTCACCTCAGCCAAGGTACCCGACCCTCTAAGAAGGCCACCAAAATTATTGACACGAAACGCTACCTTGAGGATGTAGTTATCCCTGGTAATGGCCTCCTCGTTGTGCGAGACCAGCAACCATTCCAACCCCCTCGTGAGCGCATCGTTGTTCCACGCTCTTTCTTAGGTATAGATGGTCTCTTATCAGCTCTTCACATCTAGTTTAGTCATCCACCCTTATCAAGAGCGAGAAACATGAGGGTCTCCACGATGCCCTCATTGCCCTATGCTCCCAGCTGCGTTCCTTACATGATGGCGGTACGACAGTTTGCGTTGATCCTGGTCCTGATTTTTGTTCACTTGCCAGCGACCCAATCCTCCCCCCCAACAACATTACCTTGGAGATCGGCAGGGCCAAGAATCCAAAGGACGTAAAACTCATGAAATGAATTAAAGATAGAACCGCAAGTCATTAGGATACGGTGTTGGTGCTGGTGACTTTGTTAAGCTGAAAGCAACTAAAAATGCTGCTATAATCGTCACTTTGTTCTTAGATAGGAAGTAATGATTAATTTTGCAAATATCATTGCTTCTGCGTGAAGGATGGAGTTGTTGGGAAAGAATTTGCCCAGCATTTTTGTTTCCGTGTTAGCAGCCACTTTCTCGTTGCAGTATCATAGGAGTTGTCGTTCTTTAAGAAACAGTAACTGTTTTCAAGTGAAGCTATGATCCTCGCAGTTATGAACGCAATTTTTGCAATTGCGTAAAGAAGCCTGAAAAATTCAGGACTTCAACGGGGTTTGAACCCGTGACCTCGCGATACCGGTGCGATGCGAAGTTTTCACGCTTCTTGACGCAATTGCAAAAATTGCTTTCATAACTGCGAGGATCACTTGATTTCACTTGATTTCATATCCGCAGCTCATATATGATCCATTTCATCCTGAATTTTTCAGGCTTCTTTACGAAATTGCAAAAAATGCGTTGATAATTGCGAGGATCATAGCTTCACTTGATTTCATATCCGCAGTTCATATATGATTCATTTCATATATCATTTCATCATTGATTAATTCCTCACAGGAACATTGGAACCCACAAATGACCAGCTCCCAACGTCAGTGGCTTCATAGCTCAGTTGGTTAGAGCATCGCACCGGTATCGCGAGGTCACGGGTTCAAACCCCGTTGAAGTCCTGAATTTTTCAGGCTTCTTTACGCAACTGCAAATATTGCGTTCATAACTGCGAAGATCATAGCTTCACTTGATTTAATATCCGCAGTTCATATGTGATCCATTTCATATATCATTTCATCAGTAACTGTTTTGATGGTATCACTTTGCATTGGGAATTGAAGAATTTGAAACAGTCATGGGGTTTGCGTGTAAATGTGTTTATTTTAAAAGTTATTACAAAATGGGAAGAAGAAGAAGCATAAAAATCCTATTTGCCAGCGAATATTTCCTTTATGCCGTCTTTTCCCCTATAATGTATAAGCACAACCCAATAATCAGAATAATGCTGTCTTGCCGGAGCTATGCTTACTGTGCAAAAATGGAACCAATCAACAATTGGAGTAAATGGCTACGGGAAAAGTCCCATAGCCTCATTTATTAAAAAGAATACTGTTCAATAAAACCTAGATAAAACGTTTGACCCGGTAAAGGTGAGGGCGCTGAAAACTGCAAAGCGTGTGACACCATTTTTGGATGCTTTTAGGAAGCTTGCTGCGATTTTTGCTACGCTTGGATGTTTGGAGGAAGTGTACGGCGATTTCGCGACGCTTTAAGAACGAAGCATTCAACATTTCGGAGCGCTATTACAGTCAGCCATTATTGCTGTTTCTGAACAACAAGGTATAAGGGTATTAAGGACACATTCGCAACATTTGTGAATGCTATTCTGGTCGATTTTATATAGTTTTCTATGACGGTATATCGATATTTTAGTCGCTATTCTTTGAGAACGAAGCATACAACATTTTGGAGAAGCACAGCCTCCTTTGTTCATCGAAGTTTTTCTTTCTCTCACCACCTGACTCTTCACGACCTGATCGGATCGTTACGATCCGTCGAGATATTTGAAGCTGCCCCAGGCAGTTCGACTTCCGGCAGTAAATCTTACCTCCTTTTTAAACTTTACGGCCCGACTCACCGGTAGCAATTGACGACCCGACTCAGTTCCTGTATATTGGACATGTGTGGTATTAAGGGGGAAAGTCTTCCCCTCATAAGCACTGCTCACTAATTCAAAGCAGGTAGATTGAAAGAGTTCGTGCACAACTGGAGGAAGTTGACCTCTGACCCCTTTATCCTTGACACAGTGCAGCATTGTCACATTGAATTTGGACTAGAGGCCTCATGTAACCGTAATACTGTGACAATACAAACGTTTAATAGCGGGGAAGATAATCATGATCATCAATGCTGAAACTTCTAGGCTTTGTTCAAAAGGAGTCCTTGAGGAGACGAGTCATTTCATAGAAGAATTTACCTCACCAGAACACCGCAAATATTTGCGATTCACGTTGGTAGGGCAAACTCTTTCAGGACTCCTGCTTTCCCAAATGGCTTGCCTGCTGCCCACGGTTATTCACTAAGCTGTCAAAGCCTGTGTATGCTAACATAAGGCAAAAAGAGTATGAGGTAGCCCCTTACATAGACGACTCTTTTCTACAAGGAAACACCCAGCAGGAATGCTGGGAAAATGTTAAAAACATCTCTTTGCTCTTGCAAGATTTGGGGTTTACTGTCCACCCAGACATTTTCGTCCCCACAAGGGCATTAACCTTTCTGGATTTTGTCATTAATTCTGAGGTGACAACTAAACTGTCACCAGACAAGGCTAACAGCCCGAGGGAGGCGTGCACAGAACTCATCAATAACCAGCATCCCTCCAACAAGAGTTGTTGGTCTTATGATTAGCAGTGACTCCGCTGTAGAATTGTGTTTGTTGTTCTATAGAACGCTTGAGAATAAAAAAAAACCTGATGGCTTAAAACAAAATCTAGTTGATTTTGATGCAAAATGGAACTGAGAACATCAACTGAGTACATCAGCTAAACTGGACTTGCAATGATGGATTCATAATGTCCACCATGCGGACAGGAAAATCTCACCGGCCCCAAATCTAGATATTTCGATCACTACAGATGCATCGAAACAATGGTGAGGGCAGTGAGAGACAACCAGACCACGGGTGGTCGGTGGTCCCCTCTGGAAGCAAGCTTGCACATTAATGAGCTGGAAATCAAAGCAGTCCTCTTTGCATTAGATTCATTGTGCAACAATATTAGTAACAAGCACATACATACATACATACATACATACATACATACATACATACATACATACATACATACATACATACATACATACATACGTACGTACGTACGTACGTACGTACGTACGTACGTACGTACGTACATACATACATACTTAATTGACCGCTCTCATAGGGGCTTTTCAGGGCCAATGAAACAACAGAACACAACAACTACAACTGTTAAGAATGCCAACTGGCTGGAGGCAAAACCAGTTGGCCATTTACATTTGCAGCTATGAAGTTGAACCAGGGACTACCAGGATCAAATTTAACGAGTGGTCAGAGCGGGTCTTGAATCCGGGATCTCTGGATCTCAAGGCAAGCGTCCTAACCACTGGGCCCCACTGCCTCCTGACACATACGTGTCATGTCAGATAGCACAACCACTGTGTGCTACAAAAACAATATGGGAGGTAGTAAATCTAGAGCCTGTAATGTCATTGCAAGGAGCATTTGGCAATTTGCCTTGGAGAGAAATAATTTCCTCAGCTCAGCTCATATGCCACGGAAACAGAATACTTTGGCTGACAGCAAATCTTGGGTATTTAATGATCGAACGGAGTGGATGTTGAATCCAGAGGTTTTTCAAAAGTTATTCCAATTCTGGGGTCCTTTTGAGATTGACCTGTTTGATTCCAGGTTAAAGAAACAGATTGATAATTATGTATGATGGAAACCAGACCTTGGTGCAACTGCTGTGAATGCTTTTAAAGACTATGCGACAGGAAGCCATTTTACGAATTCCCTCCCTTTTCTCTCATTCCCAGATGTTTACAGAAGATCACAACAGACAAGGCAGAGGGAGCCTAAAGCAAGACCCAGTCGAAGAGGGAAATTGGCGGGGCTTGAAGCACTATTTTATAAGCATTCTTCCGCAAATAATATTCGCATCGGCGAAACAAGCGCTCGACAGTCTGGTGCTAGTGACTTCAAACGGATCTTAAAAGACAGACCCTGAAAACGCGATGAATCCCACACTGCGGAAATTTGGACTTCTCTAAACGGTAAGCTCATCGGCAATAAACACCATTTTACCCTTGTCAACTCTCCCGGATAATCCGGGAGACTTTAGATTTTGGACCGTATCTCCCGGTCTCAAGATTACTGTCTGAAATCTCCCGATTAATGGCCGAAATTTGTCGTTTCTAGGGAGAATCAACTTTCACAACAATAAAATTTCAAATACTTTGTGTTGTTTGAGTTATTTTAATATCGATAACAACAATCGCACGTTTCATAAACTCCAGTAAAGCGTTGGTTGCTTTTGATAGATTGTAATATAATTTAAGCAATGATGTCCGATTGGTCCAAAATAAACCAGTCAAATGAAATGTTGCAATGCCAATGGCATCTTTTTCGCGCGTTTTTTTTTACTTTTTGCCTAGGTTGCATGAGGTCTTGTGTACTTGTGTCAAATTGCGGAGACTGAAGATGTCGATTGAGTTTAATTCGCTTCAGAGGAAATTTTTAGGACTTTCAACTTTTGGTTTCCAACTTGTAAAGACAAATGTAGCGGAAAAAATTGTAAAGATTCCCGATTTAAATATCATACGTCGAACGGAGTCAACGCGTATATTTTACGTTAAGACGTAAAAGATCCTAAGATCCTGATGATACTTCACACTGAAACATCATTTACAAAAGCAGCAATTTTGGCTCGCTACATTTACAACTTTCGTGGGAGTTTTGACATTAGTGCAACGAAACTCACAAGTGTTTATTTCAAATCATGTTTGTTGACATTTCCCGTTGATTCTATTGGTTGGTTATTCAGTTGGTTATTTGACACAATGCAAATGACGACATGTCACATTCCCGAGGGAAGGAATTAAAAAAAGGGGTGGCTTGCAAACAGGCTCTTTTTCTCCCACCCCAATCCTCTCACGGCTACAAAAGAGCCTGCTGGCAGGCTACGATTGGAATTTGCCAAGCCCCGTCGGAAGGCTTGCATATACATTTTTTCCATCTCATACAGCCTTTAGACATTCCTCCTGCACGGTAAAAAGCAAAGAGAATTTAAATATTTAGCAAACATGCACGATAGCAGCACGAAAATCCACCACTTCCATTCTGGTCGTCGGGTATTATTTCATAATGTATGCAAAATTGAACAACCTGGGAGCGAGGCTGGGAAACGATTATCGATGGTGTAACGCAGACGTCTGCACGCAGGCTACTGCAGGCAATCGCTATGCATTGATGGACACTTGACTTAGGGAAACCAGTTGTTAGCTCTGAGTGGTGGGCTTCTAACTCGAGGAAAGGAAAGGAAAGGGACCAGTATTAAGAGTTGTTAAGTTAATATAATAAAAATATATAGTGCAAACACTTACCGTAGTCATAGTGGTTAATTGCACACTGAATTTGTTTTAAGCCAGTAGCGTTATCTTAACTGTCAAAATTTTGCCTCTATGGTGTAAAAAAGTGAAGAGGAGGTATCCTGCGTGTCGCCTGATTTAAACAACTAAAACAAGATTTAACTAAACTGGGTAAAAATTAAGCCCCCAAATTCATGCTGAACAGAAACATCTTTCTTAGCCTCGGCTTAAATTGAAAAATACGCAAAGAATCTTACCAGTTATGCGGCCAATTTTTATGCTGTGCTTCTCTTGCAGATAACGTCCCGCAAAACCGGCAACTTGAGCTCCAAGACTGAACCCAATAAGGTAGAAATTATCAGCAAATTCCCTTGAATTGCCGTTGTGGTATATTAAGAGGTGTACAAGTTCGGCCATTTCTGCGCCCACCAGCTGTGTGTTTGCAGATGACACTTCGTAGTCTTCATGTGCTCCAGCATTCCAGTCTGTCATGATGACGTTGAAATCACCTTTATTCAGCAGAGCTTTTTTCAGTGTAATGCCCCAATCTTCGTACCCATCGGAACTTTCTAAAACATCAAAGTACCGGTTGTTGTTATTTGGATTTTTAAGTGCATTCCATAGGAACTATTATACGCCCTGTAAGGTTGTTACCATGCACCTGGGATCCATGAAAGCTGGGCCATTAAACCACTTTATTATATATATTTTATTTATCTTAAGAGCAGTTCTCTGAGAAAGTCAAGCAAAGTTGGAAATGAAAATTTTTAACACCTCCTTCATTTTCTGTGTGGATATAGGTTGTCTGGAGGGATGAACGAAAACAGCCACATTAGGACCAGATGACGTATCGTTGCCATGGTAACCGCCATTGATCATGACACCCTTCCGAGCAGGAATTTTCTATCAAATAGTTAATATCCATGTGTCCACTTCTCGGACAGATGTGAGCCAATCCTAATGAGATTCCACCAGACAGTAGGGCTATGCTTCTAATTACTAAAGGATGCTGTGAAAGTATTTTGACTTCTGCGAGCAAGAAGAAAATATTTGCTGTACTATGGGTGAATTGCAACTCTTGCAAACATTTATCCCCATTTTGCGTTAACTTAACAAGATTACGCGTTCGAAGGGTAAACTCTAAATAGGCTCTTTGCAGTAAGCGACCACATGGCACAAAAAACGCCATACTGGAGAGCAAATTGCGCACAGTGACATCTAAAACAAAGAAAATTAAAATTTATTTGCGTTGTTTTGGTTGTCTTAGTGCGCAATTTGCTTTCCAGTATGACGGTTTTGGTACCATGTGGTCGTTAGATGCAAAGGGCGTATTGTGTGCTCATCGATGAAGCAAAAGTATTCTGCACGATTATGTTTGTCCCGACAATTTGACTGATGGTTTCCCTTTGAATAAAGAACTGAGTACAGTTTTTGAAAGGTTTTGTTCTAGATCTAATGACACAATGTTCAGGTTTTACTTAAAGATGTCAAGATGGCCTGTACACACATTGAGTACAAATTCACCTCATGGTTGCCGTCGACTTGCAAAGGATCAACGGTACTAAGGAATTCTAGAACTTCGTTAGAGAGTAAAATCTCAATTTCTGGCAAAGTTACTTCATAATTATTCTGTTCTATTGGTGGTGGCGCATTAGATTCGTCACCAACACCTGACCCAAGCAAATTAACATCTACGCTCCCCACATCTGATGATGGTACGTATCCATTAGCTAATGTTCCCGAGATGAAGAGTTGCTCTGGGCTGTAGCTTTGTGCCGTGCTAACTGGGTGGCAATTCCACTGGTTGGTAAACTCTTTGAGCGGCTATCAATTCGTGGGATGAAGATGAAGTGAGGTGCATATACATGAGCATCATTGTCAAGATTAAGAAATCCACCATTCTCCAAGCCATCGAAAATCGAGGCGAAGTGTGATAATGTTCCAATGTACACGTCTCTGTGGAGACGTTATACTCTAACGTTGTGGACAGACTTTCCGGTGAGAATGCTTCCTCTTCCTAGACCCCTTTGCTCCACCATGAAACGTGCGAGTTCGGCATTTTCAAGTCCATGGTCACTTCTTGTTCACGACGGAAGTCCATACCGTCTCACCCCACCTTTAAATAGATCGAGGACCGTTGGTACAAGGTTGTTGTTGGCACAATGCAAATATACGATAAGTCGACTGTACCAATCTATACATTCTTGGACAACTATAGCCTCCAATGAATAAGCTTGTGATGGCCATCTATGTTCCACAACGCATTTGGTCCTGGGACACTGTACTTTCTGCGATACATCACCTGATTCCAACGTAAAGCTGTTCCCACTGGATCAATTTTCCTCATTATTTTACGGATCCTCCAGCGTTGTACATGCAAACCTCTGATTCGCAATGCACCTATCATGCGACTTAGGCCAATATTGGGAGTGAACGAGCTCACTGCCTGAATGACGCTGGTTAGGTGCTCCTCTGAAATCTCAGTGAATCCGCTGTCATCACTTAGTCCAAATTCTTCTTGCTGTCTCCTTAGAGTTCGCTCTGAAATTCCCAGTAATTTAGCAATACTGACCCAGCAAAAGTGTTTAACTTTGTAAAAATTCCAGTTGCTCCTTTATTACTTCAAGAAGGGGGCGGCCTTTTTCGCCACTATAACTCAATGCACAATGGTACTCGAAAGAATAGGCACTTTCTGCATGTAAACCTTCAAGTTTCATGAGAGGATTTCTGCGTATCGCGTCCAAACAGGCCGTGAGATAAACAAGTAAATTGTACGTGACGCTGTTACCGGGAACGTTCTGACGAAGGACGTCAAACGTTGAGCAAACGTCGGTCATACCATCAACGTCATTTTCCAAATCATCCAGGTTGGCACTCTGCGTATCGCAATGTTGAAGGAAGGTTGCAATTTGAGCGAGAACTGTTGGAGTAGTGTCCAGAAATCTCTGAATCTTCACTCACCTCTTCCTCGATAGTAGAGAGGCATAATCCAGCCACACTTCGTCAACAGTTCAAAACAAGCGTCAAAATATTTAGCGCTAAATTAATGACTTCCGCACCCACCATACCTATGACCAGCAAATTTCAGGGAACATATATTTGCATAATAACTAGAAATCTTTTTTTGTCAATTAGCAGCGATTTTATTTTTCAGCATGTAAATTTTCAAAAGAGAATAACTGGCATACCAATGAGAACTCGTTATTCCTTTGCAATCAGGACGTAATCTTTTAAGGACTGCAACTCTTAATAAATTTCTTCATTAGAATGTACTTTTTTTGCAATCAGGACATTGGAAAGGAAATAGAAAAAAGAGCATAAATAGTAGGAATTAAGTCTGTTTTCCAATTTTTTTTCTCACATGCAGGAGAATAGTTGCATGTAGTTATATACCTGTGGTTAGGAGAAGAGAGTAGATGCTGTTTAACAGCTGTCGAAAGATTGTATATAGTAAGTACGAAAGTGTTCATGAAATCAGTCTTTTTTAAACGTCATTATCAAGTTATCAAGTTTATTAACTTCCTATTTTACTATTACAATGGTAAAGGCTACACTATCTCGCAAATAGCAAATGTTAATCTAGGCGGGTAGTGTTTTATCTAAATATGTAAAAAGAAGTCTTAAATAGTAAATTGCTAAACTAATTAATTAATTAATTAATTAATTAATTGATTAAAAGTCAAAATAAAAATAATTAAGTAAATAACCAAAACCAAAAGATGAATTAATTAATACGGAGAATTTAAGAGAATAACGGAAAATAAGTCTCAAAATACTTAATTACTGGTGTGATGAAAGTTTATAAAGTAGACTGTAGCATATTACTACTCAGCTAGAAGAGGTAATTTTTTATAAGGGTATTAAGATCAACATAAGAATCTTCGCTCTAAAAAACGCAGTGACATTTGTTTTAGACAATTTTTAAAGGAAAATCTCCTCTTTCTTCTTAAGTATTCCATATTTTGCATCCAGTCCTTTGAAGACGTACTAAACTGGATGCTCCGTCCAGACGCATAATGTGTCTTGTGCCTGTCTTTATACTAGACGAATTTAACAGACGCAGAAAAAAAGTTTGCCCAAGTTCCTCCCAGACGAATTATGCGTCTCTAGTATAAAAACGGGCCATTTAGTCAAAAGCTCCATCAAGTTTGTAGATGCAGTTTTGGAATAGATATCATGCATTAGAGTTGATATAGCTTCGTAATAGAGCATGCCCACAGGAAGAATGTTAGCACGTATGAATAAAGGTATAGCAAGGTCTCTTTTACTTGCAAAGTACATGAAACGCAGGGCTTGCTTCTAGAAGATTACAATTTTATTAAGACTATCCTTAGCGGTTTTTGGGATCCACATTTTATTAGTTTACATGTTAATTTTAAATTATACATCGGAGCCATATATCGAAACTACGCTACCTATCTATGATAAACACAGAACATCCGAACTACGCTACAAATCCAAGCTATACGCACTATACATATTTCAACATATTACAATACTACAGTATTCGTTTAAGTTGGGAATTGGAGGTGATAGCTCATGCTCCATTATGGGTAAGAAGCTAAGCCATTTTTTTTTTATGAAAGTGGAGTTTGTTATTTTTCCTCGCAATGAAACGCTCGATTTGATGCGTTGTTTTGCATTTTGATATTAATAGGGCAATAGTAAGAAATGTTTGCTTAACTTTTAGCGAAAAATAAGTTATTTGCTCTCAAGTATAATGTAGTTAACTAGAATATTGTCATCATCATTATCCGCAGAAAAAAAGCCCAAATAAAATATCTTTAATATGGAAGTTTTTAATTAGAAATGAACTTTTGTGATTTGAGGAGAATGTTTAGCTCATTCCAAAAGGTGCTAACCTTACTATAGCCAAAAAAAGAAGTGTTCTAATGTCTCCAGTTCTTTATTATAGAAATAACATAAAGGGGAGTAGGCTAAACCAAATTTGAAGAGAATAATGTTTGTATAACGAATTATATGAAAAATTTTATATTGAAAATCTTCTAACTTTGTATTCAACGCTATTTTAAAAGGCAAACAAAATATTCTTTCACAGTCTAGTTCAAATGTTTCTGTGTTGAACAGAGGTAGGGTTAGAAGAGATTTTAAAAGAAAACGTTTCATACAATAGTTTCGATTGAATCTTTTCAGCATCGAGCTTTTCCCCTCCAAGAAAAACTATCCAAATCTACATAACAATCGTGTAAGAGAGCCGCGTTTCATTTGTCTTTGACAATGGCATTAAAGAGACTAAAAAGGAAATAATGATCAATAGGTGAGAGGTGTGCAAGTTGTAGGTAACAAAGCTGTTTAAAATTGCCATGTGAGTCGAGGAGGTCCCGAACAGTTATGGCACCTACATAAATTAACTTTTGGTTGTAAACTTAGCAGGATTCAATGCAGATGAATAAAAATTGTTGATAAATCTCCGAGTCTGAGGAAGGGCTTATACAGTTTAAGGAGGC
>NC_090872.1:30610131-30620131 GCF_036669935.1 Montipora foliosa
ACCCCCCTTGGAGGTCTGGCCCCAGGCCAGTTGTCCGCAAGAAATGTATGGGCGCATTAAAGAGCGATAAATATTTAAAAGAATAGAAGTTGGTACAAAGTGTTTGAGTCGTGAGATAATGCTGATAGTTTTACTTATTTTGAGCGCAATGTAGTCTACATGAAATTTCTAAGAAGGATTATTGTCAATCATTACACCAAGATACTTGACAAAAGATTTACGTTGAAATTTCTTCATCATTTTGTTCTCATTGTCAAATACTTTAGGATGATTTTAACCTTTCGTGGGTAAGGATGAAATATTACGAAATTAGATTTATCAATATTGAGAGTACGATACTGTCTAAGGTTTTCAAATTTTTATCTGCAAAAAACAAGTTTGTGTCATCGACAAACAGGAAGAAATCAAAATTTTCTGAAGAGGTTTGGATATCATTGATGTACAATAGGAATAGTATAAATGGCACGAGAACCGAGCCTTAGGGCACGCCATCTTTTCTTTTTTCGAAATCTTTCTTCTTGCTTGGAAAGATACGAACGAAACCAGTTGTTGATAATACCTCGTATCCCATATTGGTTCAACTTATGAAGCAAAATTTCATGGTGAACAGTATCGAAAGCCTTTTCTAAGTCAATGAATATGACCACATGAAAAAAGTTTCGCGTCCATGTTTGTTTGAATTTGGTTGCAATGTCTAAAAGTGCATGTTCAGTAAAGTAACTTTCGCGAAATCCACATTGTGATGAGCGTAATATATCATGCTTCGTAACAAACCCTTTTTCATTTTCTCAATATTAGTCTGTTAATATTAGAGAGTAGTGAAATTGGCCTAAAGTTTCCCCATTCAAGTTCGTCACCGCTTTTATAAATAGGGATTATCTTAGCATGCCTCAGTTTTCTGGGAAACATGCCAGTTTCAATCGATAAATTCATGGTTTTTGCTAGAGGTTCTGATATAACTGTTCATGTGCAGGCGCATTTAAGGATACTTAACGGAAATGAATATAGCCCTTGTGCTTTGTTAAAAGAGAGAGACAAAATCTCATTTTTGATTTCTAACGGTGTAATTGGGTCGAAAAGAAATGATGACAAGAGTGATGGACCTTGGCGGAGATGTTCATGGAAACGCTGTCTACACTGTGGTATTGTAGATGTCAGTTTATGCCCAACCGTAGCAAAATGTGTGTTCAGCGCATCTAAACTATCTTGTGCATTTGTTGTCATAACTTTTTTAGTAGGGCATCTGATGGAGGAGATCGCACGCTTCTTATTGTTTCTACGGGTTTTTAGACTGTCAATGCCTTCGCAAGTTTTTTTTATGTCATTCAGATTGTTAAGGAAAAATGTGTGAAAAAAAAGTGTTTTGTTCGATCTAGTTAATGTCGAGATTTTATTCCGGTAGAGCTTATGTCTCGTTTTCTCCGGTTTTCTCATTTATATTTGATTCAGTCTCACGCATATTTCAACTTGCAGCGGTTACACTGAATCAAGTTTCACATTTTAGCGTGTTTGACCGATAGAAATAAATGTAAAGTTGGTAAGTCCTTGTAAATGAGGGATAGGTAGTGCACTATTTTCCCTGACACAACGGCAATAACGTAAGTTTTCGACGAAGAACTAATCATATTACAGATTATTTTGGAACAAATTAGTAAGTCTTCAAAATTGGAAGAGCGCCTGAAATCTTCAACCGATAAATGTTGAAAACGTTTTTTACAGCGGTCTGAATAGAGAAGTAAGACGTAATACTCTATACGAGTGAGTGATGTTTTCTTACCTGTCCAACCATGGCAGGTGATTATTGTCCTTCGTGTAATGTTGTAATGTGAACTGGCCAGCACACTTTCGTCACTGTCATCAAGCTCTTCTCTGTCGATGGGTTTTCTGATATCATTTGCATAAAGATAAAATTTCGTGCCTATTTCCTCCGGACATTGGGGAAGTACTCCCAACATTTTCGTGAAAGGGCCGTACTTGGCGTACTGGTCATAGCAGTCTTTTGAGTCTCCTTTACATTTAGGAACATGAAGAGAAAGTACATTAGTTAACTGCAAATCAAGTTGAACTTGTTCCTCTTTTTTATCAAACAGAACAACTGATGGCGAATAGGAAGAGTGTCGGGCTATATAAACATTTTTCTCGCATGTTACAAAGTACAATATTGTTATGAGGTACTACACAAACCTGATTTCTTTGACATCATGTTTTAAATATCGTTTGTAGTCCACACAAGTCCCCTCCTCACCAAAATGTTTTTTTTTTCTGCGGGCAGTAGGTATGATTTGTTTGAGATTATATATTTTCCACGGTAAAATTTGCTTCGAAAAAGGGATCTGGCATCATGCCTCTGGCAGAGGGGTTATATTTGCGTTTCACTGCCTCTTATTGCGTGCCCGCAATCAGCTTTCTTTTTCGTTCTCTCGTTTTCTTTTCGTTGAAAACCATGGACTTGTTGTAATAAAACCGTGACTTGTTGTAATATGTTGTTTATTGTAATTGTTCTCTTATTTCTTTTTGTTTTTTTCCGCTATCTCTTTTGTTTCATTTTTACTGATAATGACGTCTGATTTAAAAGCACAACCCGCCTCGATTAGCTCTGCTATCTGCGGGTTGTGCAGGATTGTCATTGTATTTTCTTCAACTAATAATAAAATGAATAAAATGAAAAAAATAAAAAATGAAAAAATGGCTGTTCATCACATGAGTGACAACCTAGAATATGAGATATTCCCTTCAAAAGAAAAATAAAAGTGACAGACTTGTTACTCACCAATTCCAAATGAAAAGAAACTGCCAAAAATGGCTAACATCAGCATCAGCATCGTCTTCATTGTGTCTTTTTATCACAAACCCTGGAAAAGGTTTCAATACCCATGCTCATAAGTGCAATTCCTATGGGTTTTAGCGGAAAAGTGCAATTATGCCGTTCTGCCTTCGAAACGACAGAGACCAGGGGATTCTTTAAAATGCATTTAACTTCCAAATGATGTGGCTTTTGTGGGGCACTGCGAGGGACCAACTTCCCTTGTCTCTTGTAAGAGACCTTGGTTTTAAGGAACACAACTGAATTGGATAATTTTATGAAGGACAGGGATGTTTGATCGAAAAAAGGTAACAACTCTGCTGAGGACGAGAATATGTTATTAAAGAACTTTAATGAGGCAAGCATTCAAAATATCTGACCCACAAACATTTTTTCTAACATTTTCTGGTAACGCTGTATGGGAAGATTTCACCACCCCGTTTTGTCAAAGAAGACAATGTATGTTGATTTTAAGACTCAAAGAAATGCCTTCTATCGTTGCCATGGTAACAATATTTTGGAGGAAAGTGCGATGTGAGAAATCCAAATTTTCGTCTTGATAAATGAATGATTACCTTTAAGTTAACTGTATTAAAAAGAGAATATGTTTATTTGTGTGAAAAAAAGGGAAACTATTTCTAGCCTCCTAAGGAATCGAACGGTTCTGCAAACAGTTAATTAATAGTACGTCGATTGAATATAATTTTAAGTGTCAGGGAAAAGGGTCTTAACTATAGGTATCTTTGGTTTCCTTCCAAGACGCCCAGTTGACACTAATGTAAAGAATCAAGGCAAAATACCTGAGTAATTTTCTGATAACGTACAATCATGACATTCTGAGTTAAATGTATTGTCACAGAAGGGACAAAATTAAGGAATGCTTATTGGCTGAAACGGATGGCTTTTTTCATTTTCTGGGTAATCAAGAGGGCATGATTACTTGATCCTGATTGGTTAAAGTGCCTATAAACCCGAAAAAAATTTTTTGCTTCGAGAAATCTTTGTATCGCTCTGAGCAAAATGGCGCAAAAGTTTTTGTTTTCGGTTAAATCCGGAATTTTTTACGAATTTTTTAAGTGCGGTTTTCTCTGCCCGCGACCGGGTAAAAGGGAGACTGGGCCTAGTGACGTAATTCCCGGACATAAGCATCAGGCAAATCAACAGAGGAGACGCGTAGTTTTGTAGTTTTCCCTGCGTGCCGGTGAAAACAATTTCTGTTCGGCTGACGTTTGTAACCAGCGTACGTGTTAATCAAGAAATGGCTTCGAACGACTTCATTCTGTCCTCCGGTTCAGATACGGAAGTTTATGAAATGGAAGATTACGAGCTAGAAGTTGAAGGTTCGCCAAACTCGAGCTTTGCGCCCAGCGATGAGGAAGACACGCGCGAGGCATATGCTGACGATCCCCTAGCGGACGAAGAGTGGCTAGAGTTGTACGAACAAGAAAGAAAGGAGGTTCTTCGTGTGTGGACAGCGGTACAGAGGAAGGGGGTAATTTCTTACTCTTCCTCCGACGCTTCGGCTTAGGCTGATCAGCACTCGTACTTGTACTGGCATTTCCAAAACTTTCAATGGCATCTTTCCGTCTCTGAAATAATATATAAGTCAGGTTGCAGTTATTGTGTTTGCAAGAACATACGGTAGGCTTGGCAAACGATAATGAAAAAAAAATTAAAGAAACATTTACATGTATGATCAACGATTGAAGAATCAACTTGTTCTGACAAGCAGACTGAGTGACATATGCTGAGAAATGTCTCACCTTCCGTTTACTTCGTTCACTTTCAGGTTTATCTGCATCATTGTTGCTCGAAACACAACTGAGGAGCGTGCCTAGTCGGAAAAACACAAACGCCGATTTCATCTCTTTTCAGCCTCCGGACCAGATCATCAGCAAATCGGTTGGTGTAGTCCTCCTCTTTGAAGTGCTCAGAGCACACCGCCGAATGCTCGGTGGGTTCCCAATAAGCACGTTTCTATTTAACAAAATCGACCCACTTCTTCCTTCGCTTTTGCTTTTCGCTTTCACTTTTACCGTAAAACGGTATGGCATGAAGCAGTATCCCTTTCTCTTTGCTTCCAACATTGCTACAACCGAAAACAACACATTTCTCAGGCATGGCTTCACCTCTGATGGAAGTCACAACTTGCGAAACTCACTGTCCGGGTTTTACGTCACGAATTACACTCGACCCATTCCCTTTCGGCAAACCCACCAGCTCGGTAATGGGTTTTCGAATCTCGCGTTTCCGCCACTTTGAAAATTCGTAAAAAATTCCGGTTTTAACCAAAGACAAAAAATTTTGCGCCATTTTGCTCAGAGCGATACAAAGATTTCTCGAAGCAAAACAAAAAATTCAGGTTTATAGGCACTTTAACAGTTGCTTATCCATAGGAAGCGAAGTTACAAGAGAATCTTCTTCCAGATTAAACCACTTTTTTGTCCACGTATAAAATACCTTTTAAGCGCAATTTCTGTTGACAGCAACGATTATTGAATTGAACTTTAACCAAATTGGAACGTGTTAATTGTACTTTTTCGTGGCACTGAAGGGGTTTCCTTCAATAATTTTGCCCTGTATGTGATAAATATGTAATCGCCATGTGCCCTCGTGCAATTAAGGATTAATTTCACTCGTATTTTGAAAGTTTTCCAAATTTTCCTCGTCGCTTCGCGCCCCCAGGGAAGGGGGGGGGGGGGGAGGAAGGAGGGGGTACTGCCATATATACTGGCTATATAGGTATGTGCGGCTGTGAAGGGTATGGTTTTCAAGCAGTTTACTCTAGGATAGAGTATATAAATCAGAGCGTTTGGGTCTAGAATAGGGTATCATTTTTCACGAAACTGACCAGTGTGTTGAAGATTTTATTTAGACTAAGGAAACCAGGAATTGCTACTCAAAAATATAAAAAAATGAAATCGGCAAGTTTAAATTTTCACGACTCATCCTCAACAGCGTTGATAGATGGCCATCATAAAACGCTACTGGATATTATTAACTGTCAAAAATCGGGATTCAGACGGAATCGGTGGTATTAATACTGGTTTAAATTACACCCTTTATTGTCTTGATAATGCGTACGTACGTGCTTGGCATTACTGGACAAGTATAAATAGATCCTTTTTTAAGAAAGCTTTGATTGTGGTATAGGTTTTGATTTGACTTTTTCGACTTTAGACTGTACTAGTGACCTCAGTTTCTGGAAAAACAGCTACTCTAGGATAGGAGTGATTTGGAGAGTTTACTCTAGTATATGGTAGCAAAATCCAGCTGAAACTAGCTCTGGTATAGGCTAAGGGTTCCAGGGTCCCCAACGGCACATCCCCACCCAGAAATTCCTAAAGTACTTCCCCCTTCCTCCCCCCCCCCCCCCCGGGTTCGAGACTCGGGCAATTTTGTGTGAAAACTTTGAAAATACGCGTGAAATTAATCCTTAATTGCCTTCGGGCCCATGCTATTACATAAACTGATCGGCAAATTAAAAGCAAATGGTGTCTTGGCGTTGACACCACGACAAGGAAAGTATTGGCAATAGAATTTATACTAAGGAGAGCATCCTTGAGCTCAGACGTTGAGATTAAATCGTTAAAGGTTTTGTTTTAAATGGGTAAGAATCGAGATCATTCTTTCTTGCCCTGAAATGACAGGAAATTCAAGAAAAAGATGGAAAAAAGGTATAGCTTCAGAACTTAAAGAAAATACTAAAATCTAAGTTACTTTTTGCCCGATTTAGGACGTCTCTTATTTATTTTGACATCTATTTTTTGTAGAGTTTGCAACCAAATGGCTCCACCACAAAATGGATCTATGAGGTGGATAAGGAAAGATGGCTAGGAGGAACAAGAAGAACTGTACTAGAAAATCATGAAACGTTTTATTTTCAGTACCTCTTATTTCCTGAAATGCTATTAACGGCGAGAAAGAAACCTGATCCGGCTTGGTACGGGTCATCTAAGGTGGCCCCCATGATCCGCACAATATCAAAGCTAGGAAAGACCTTTTTCACTCCGTCATTTTCCCATTAGAGTTTGAGTTCCACACACAGGGCTGGAATACCGAGCATTAAGTATTGTACAACTGATATGCGGAAATAGTTTCTTGTTAGGGAAAAGAAAGTTTGCTTTTCGCGTTGAATACATACAGTTTCTAAAACACAGAAGAAGGACTTACCACCTTGCTTGACTTGGTTAACTTCCTTTTGGTTTCCGATGATCCCTCCTCTTCAAGGGCGAAAAAGGTTATTTAGAGAACTACACACAGGCGCAACTTTTATGCAACATTTGCGATTGAGATGTTCAAACCGTCAATCATCGTCGATCAGTGGTTGGAATATGCGAGAAGGTGGGGGGCCGAAGGACGAAACAAAAGTAGACTGTTTTTCGAGCGTGAAGTATTACCATATTCGCGCCAAATGCTGCTGCAGTTACAGCGTGTATGTTGTTAGGTGAATGAATTAAAATCAGTGCGTGGAAAAGAAGTAAGGTTTACATAGTTTGGGCAATATCTCCTCTCATTTATTTACAAGAGAATAATTTCGTTAATTTGCCAGGTGACTAGATATTACAGCACACTGAAACAATTCTGCAAATCGAGCTTCAAGTAACATTTAAATAATACTACGAGCGAGTGAAATTTCAGTGGGCTCAAAACTGAGTAAAACCTCTCGATTTTCTTTCTGGCGCACATGCAAAAAATATTTGTATCAGAAAGTAAATAATGAAGTATGAAATTATTATTAGTTAAGTTATTGGTTATTGGTGTTGGTTGCAAGTGAATTATTAATGGGAAGAGCAGAAAATGCTTGGAAGGAAAAGAAAAGAAGTTTCTATGGTGCGAGATCTGATTATATTGCTACTTGAAAAACAAACAAATATTAAGCGATTTGATAAAGAATTCAGGAATCATCTTTTACGGATTTAATTCAACCACACTTTTGCGTTTAAGGAACACGATTCGATGTTTCAAACATCATCATCAGTCATAGTGCAACATTAAAATTGTTACAAGATAATCCATATATTTATAACTATCAATATAATGATTTTTGTAGATTAATGTTCGTTACAAATAGGTCATTTTAAATGCAAACTAACCAACAGAATCACTGTATTATCTTACTCTCACTATGGCTGATAATGATATTCGAAACATCGAAACATCTTCCTTAAACTCAAAAGTGTGGTTGTATTTTTAAAAATATCATTAACACTTGTACTTTTAAGACAAACTATAAACTAGCCAATCACTAGCCAGTTTGGTATGGGAATCTGTTGAAATGACATCTATCCCTGATGTGCCAAAGATTTTGCCTCGAACGACACCTTAAATGGTATTCACCAAGGAGGATGAAAACGGGGAATTTAGTCGAAATCGGGGAAAATTTTCAGAGCCAAGTGAAGACATTTGGATGGTTTTTATGGCAAAATATGGCAATTGTCAAATAAAGTTTGGCGTTTTACTTTGTCGTGAAGGAGACTTTATTCAAATCCTGCAGTTTTACCTGCTTCCTTAACTCCATTCATCCAAAAATTACAAGATCAGCCTTAAATCATCCGAAAAACTTATTACAAATCACAGTTCAACAACTTATCATCCTGGGCCAGTTGTTCAAAAGCCAAGTTTAAAACGAGTTTTATTCTCTACTACCCAAATGCTGTTCAAGGCTGATATTCGGTAAAATTTTACATTAGAAGAAGTCAATCTTGAAAAACAAAAATAAGCAAAGGAAACTGTCACCAAAAAGTTGAAAACATAAAACAAATGTTTACGCTAATCCTGGATTAAGGTAATCGGCTTTCGAACAACCGGGCCCTGCATTCGAAGTCCGGTTCCGTAATCCTGGTTTAGTTCCTTGCAAACTGTTTAAATCTGCCGTGGCGAAGACAAGAAGACAACATCTGTACTCTATTCTCTCAATGCTCAAAAATCTAAAAATTCCGTAATTGCGTGTTCTATAGTCCAGTCCAAAGTTCTAATTTTACAATTCCATAATCTTGATTTCAGTATTAGAGTAACTTGGTACCAAACGTTCCACAATAACTTGAAATCTCGTTAAAGAAAAAAGCTTAAATCCAGTAGTCCAGTCCGGGTTGAGATCGCCAAAACTCTCTCTATCATCGATTCAAAACTCAACAAAAAGCTACAAGTAGTAAATAGTTCTCAGAAACTACAAAAGTTCGTCATGATTCTACACTCGAGCTGGCTTCAAGGCTGACATGTTGATCATTTACAACTTCTTTTTCACCACAAGCTTAAGCGTGCACTCTGAGCTGCTGACAGCTTTCCAAGACCAATGTTTCTAAAGTTATCCCTTTCCAGCGGGGTTAGTATCTGGATGGGGGACGTCAAAAATATGCGACTTACGGTCAGGAACATACGACCAAAAATTCTATTTTAACGCTCAAAAATGCGAACTAAGCAGCAAGGTACAGATTTTGCTAGCCTGCTTTATGCAAAAAAATATTGACGCAAAAGTATATAAATATTAATATGTAGTTTTTAAGGAGAGCAGAAGGAACTTCTAGGAAGTGTCGATCGAGAATAAAACAATTTGCCATCAGCGAAAAACATTTCGGGAGATTTTTGTTACGTTCAATCAGAGTTCAATTTTTCTATCGTACTTTTGGTCGTACAAGTAAAATCGCAAAATCGAAAGTGACATCGATTTTAGCGCCCGCCTGTGATCAAGTTACCTTGCGTGTTTAATACTGACAACTCACGAAACAAAGGATGCACCTGTGACAAAATTACGGCAAGACACCGGGTTTTTGTTAGTTTCCTTTTTTTTTTTTCTTTCAAGTGTTATAAAGTTCGACAATTTAACACAAAGATCACAATCGTTGATGCTAGTCCACGTGTCAGCTAAAGTTAAGCTCCTCCGAATGAGGTTAGTACTTGGATGGGGACCGCTGCAAGTCCCCGTGACGGCGATAGCTAATTCGGTTTTTTAAACTTGATTTCATTTTTTTATCTTGTTTGGCCGTTGAAATCTATTTTCTTATTTTCTTTCACAAGTACGAGGCAAGATCTAGAAATAACGTAGAATATTATCCTTACCTTTAAAGCTTGCCATTCTCAAAGAAAAAGCATCTGTCCACTTTATCGAATAGTTAATACTGAATCAATCATGGCGGGCGGAAAGATTCCACACTAAATCTTTGCTTTCATCAAGATTAACGGAAGTGTGTTACGGTG
>NC_090872.1:30625131-30655131 GCF_036669935.1 Montipora foliosa
GCAAGGGTTAGCACGTTGGAACAAAGGGAACCCGTACGCCTTAACGGTAGTAGAGGTGTTGTCCAAATATGCTTGGGTCGAACCCTTGAAGAACAAGACAGGGTAGCGGTCACACAGGCCATGCAAACCATCTTGACACGAGCCGGGCGCACACCGCAAAAATTGCAGACGGATGCGGGCAAAGAACTTAACAATCGCACGTTTCAGACTTCGATGAAAACGAACGGTATTCATCATTTTAGCACGCACGGGGACGCTAAAGCCGCCCTAGCGGAACGGTTCAATCGCACCTTGAAAGAGAAACTGTACCGGTACTTGACAGCCAAGAATACGCAGGCATACTTACAGGTCTTACATAGTATCGTGCAGGGATACAACGCTACCGTTCATCGGAGCATTGGCATAGCTCCAAAAGACGTAACGGACGTCAACGATGCCCACGTATGGCACCGTCTATACGACAAACGATTTCTAGCTAGGAGAAAGAACAAGCAGACGCTTTTAGTAAAAGGGACACGGGTGCGTTTGAACAAGAAACCCCGGCCCGAAAGCCCGGGTGGACAGAAGAGGTTTTTGTGATCCGACGGGTCGTGCCAGGGGTAGTACCCACCTACAAAGTACAAGAATGGGATGGAACTCCAGTGGAAGGTACATTTTACAGACAAGATCTGCAACCGGTGACCATACCAGATGACGGACTCATTCGAATAGAAAAGGTTTTACAACGCAAAGGAAAGCCCTCACCTGAATTTCCAGATAACTCACCATCCAGTTTTAAGGCCCGGCTGCCCCGGCGACTGACATTGCCGGGGCAGGGTTGGCGAGTTGCCTTGAGCAGTATGTCCGTTACCAAAATACGATTTTCTGTTTTACACAACGCTAATGAGGTCTGGGGCTAGATCAGACGTGCAAGTCAACATGATGAATATCGATCAATTCAAGTGGGTGGTGGATGGAGAAAGTTCCATGAAAGCCTGTATTGATGTTCTCACCCAAATGCGCCTAAGGGATCCCTTTCAAGGGAGTCATTTTGTGGACGACACGGGAAAGCGTATCTACATAACCTTTCATTGGATACAGCGAGGAAACGAGACTTGCTGATTGACAATACAAAGATGAAACTAATTTGGATTAATGGTACCTTGGCTATCAAGATGGGTTGGGTTACAGAAACGGGGGAGTTGGGCCATAACCTGTCTAGAGAGTACATAGATGACAAAGTGCCTGATCTGACAACTTCTGAGAAGTACCGAGACTTGCTGGAAAAAGATGGAAATGGGGTTGTTCTGGGCAATAGAAAAAAACTGCCTTCGATTAAGCATGAGTTGTAATTAGCGTTTCACCAACCTGAACCACGCCTTTCGAATGGTGGTTGGGGAGCCTTCTCGCACCTTGCATGTGTACTGTAATGTAGCGCAGAGCACGATTGTGGGAGGAATGAATACGGATTTGTTGCGTGAAGTCTGGTACGAGAGACGAGGAAGAGGTGTGGTGTATTACGAACCCAAACACAAACAATTTCATCCAGTGCGCCAAAACACCTACGAAACATTGCAAGTGGACGTAGCTGAAACAAACGGTTTCTTGGTTGTATTTCCTAACAACAAATCTAATCGTACCTTGGTTACCCTGCATTTCATCCAAGATAAATAGAGCAGTCCAGAGGGAATCACCTTTAGTACGAAACGGTTAACATGTGAGGAGGAAGTCTCACTCGATACACACCCCCGCAAGTGGGAGATGAATTATGGAAAACTCTATTGGAGATCGGGGCTCCTGCCGTAGCAGAAGGGTTGCAGAGTTTGGCACAAGGTAAAGTGCTTGATGCGGCAGCAGGCACGGTTTTGCGTGCAGGAGTCAGCGGGTTGAAAAGAAAAGCCAGTCAATCGGTAAGGTCTACGATGCAAAAAACAGCCAAATGTGCTAAGAATAGCATGAAATCAAAGGTCCGTCAAAAAACCGATCATGTGCGGGATGTTTTGGGTGTGTGATGTGGACCAATCAAAAAGCAAGAAAGGATTTGGAGCAATCAACGTCAAGAAAAAGCCATATAAAAGAGACAACTTCATTCCCTGACAGTCATACACCATTTCATGTGCAGAGCACAAACACGTCCATCTAGAGTACGTTCCATCATGTCTATTCACAAAGAAACCTCTCACACAGACCTTTGTGCAGAGAAACAAGAACCTCACGGTGCACCATTAACCCACACCGACCTATTAGAGCCTTTCAATGCAGAGAGGTAAGAAACGATCAAGAAAACCGTCCTAGAACCTGTCGGAAAAGTGATGATTCTGCCAAAGATAAGTATCGGTGAAGTCAAGCAAACAAGGAAAGAGTCTGAATGGAGACCCCCAAAATTTGAAACTGAAGATCACAGTGCCCCAAAAGCCACGCACACCTGCTTCAAAAAGGAAACGCATCACACCTCGAAAGTTAGCGAAAAAACGTGAGCGATCGATGCACCTGCAAAAAGAAGGAACGAAAGAAGAGGAGCACAACAAGCTCATTGCTCGCCTAGCACTAGCCAAACTGAAAGAGATGTTGAAAGATGAACGGAAAGCCGAACAGAAGCTGAGAAAGTTAATTGAACGCATGCTGGAGCATAATGACATATTAGGAGAGTCCGATTCAGACCAAGACAGAGTCGTCGTCATTTCCTCTTGTATAAAGTGATTTGAATAAGGCTTGTTCGTTTCAAATGATACAATGTGGTCTCTGTGTGTGTTGTTGTGTGATACTGGCACTGCTGGCGATGGACCCGCGAGGTGAGCTCCTTGCGTGCTTGTTGCCCTACCGAGCTCTTAGACACTATTGAGCAATGGCCCTCAGAGGGTATTGTCCCACAAGACTTATGGGTCAGTTTGTCGCCTATCAATGTAGGGCGTGTGATTGTTTTCTTGCTATGGTTAAATCGGTGGCCTTCCCCACACCGTCAATGGGCTCACATATCAAGCCGTTACCCCTTCCAAATGATCTCAGATCTACTCGACCACCAACAGGGACACTGACTCCATCATGCCGTGATTGGTAGTCCGATCCATTCCTAGACGCGAACGGCGATTGCGGGGGTGGGGACAGCGTGGTGGCTGGATTTCCAATCACGTGTCACTACCACCAACAACCATGGACTACGAACTGTTCCGTCGGTGGACAACACAGATATAACCCAAACGACTTCGACGAACAACCCACAAACGACGTTGACCTTCGTCATGAGCAAGTCGTTGAATTTCTGGGTTTTGCCAGCGGAAGATGTGGCTATTCAAGGGTTTCTATGGGTGGGTTACTCCCCGCTCAACAATAGCAGTATTACCCCCTTGGAATTCGCTATTTCCGAATTGGAAGATTTTTGTTGATTTGAATCAAAGTTATTTAACCTTTGACATGAGACTACCTACCGGTGCTAACAATGCTGATTTGTATGTGGACGGGCAAGTCACGGCAGCTGAAACAAATCTATCGGCAGACGATTACACCAAGTACGTTTACCTGGCCAATAATGTTGCGCACACCATGATCCAGCAATTTGACATGCAGTTGAATGGTACGTTAATGACCAAACAGACGGGCATGTATACCTACCGAGCCTTTGGTGAAACCTTGCTGGGCATGTAGCCCAGTGAAGGTGAAACATTGCTGGCCCCACAAGGTTGGGTGAATTATTTGAATGTGAATGCTTCCCTGCAAGCCACCAATGCTGTGAATAATGACCGCCCCGTTAACGCTGGTGTGTTTGCTACTGGAGAGACGAATCCCTTGAAAGTGTTAACTTCCAAGTTTTTGGGGAACGGATGGGTGCAGCTGGTCATGAAACCTCATTTGGAAGCTTTTCATACCGGAACCGTGTTAGTTCCTGGTATTGAAATCAAGCTGCGAATCACCTTTAACAGTCCCGAGTTCTTTTGCTTTGGTACAAGGATGGCGGACAAAAAGTACCCAACCCTGGGTCCGAATGATATCCAAGCCAAATTTGGCACGGGCATGGTGAATTACGACGCTTAAAATTCATACCTTTCTGTATTAAATACAACCACTTGCATTACCTGTGTAACAGTATCATCAATCACTGCTACAACAAGCATCGATGGAACTAGTACCCTTGAGCGACCGACAGTTAACAGCATTGGAAAAACGTGACCCTGTATTGAGGCACGTGTTTTGGGGTGTGTACCATGAAGATCATTTACCACCACCCCGCCAAACCGCTGGGAGACAAACGCATAGGGCTATGATTGTCAACACAGACCCTAAAGGAGAACCTGGACGTCATTGGTTAGGTTTGTGGACTTTGGGAGATACCTGCGAGATCCTCGACAGTTATGGGCTACCTATGGATACGTACGGAGTACCTCATGTCTTGGAATGGATCTGGCGCTATTTTCCCGTCATCCACCGCCGCAACGAGCGAAGCTTACAACGTTTGAACAGCCGCGCTTGCGGGCATTACGCTTTGTTGTTTCTACAAGCACGGTGTCGAGGCAAGAGCATGCATGAATGCATGGATGATTTTTCTTTACATGATTTAGTAGCCAACGATCACCAAGCAGGCCATCGCATCCTAGTACAGTTACCCCCATCACTTCAAACGGATATCGTGGACGGTGTAGAAAATACTCAGGCGTGTTGTTCTAGGTGCGAAGCTATGTATCATTGAAATAAAGTTTCTAATAAAAAACCGTGTCGTTGTCATTGTTCTTCTTAAAAAAGACCCCACTTTATATACCTATATTATTTGACATCATGCCTGCAACAAGAACACGTCGAAAACGCGCTAATCGCCTTAAAACACGGGTGACTCGAACGTGGCGGTGAACCAAACACCAGAAGGGAGGTATTTTCCCTTTCTCGCGTTAGACCTTCCTGCATTGACCGCCGTCGGTAGAGCAGCCGCCTTAGGGGGTGTAAGTACCGCGGCAGGGTACGGGATCAAAAAGGCTTTGGATAAAAGACGGTGAAACGTGGGGGAGAGGATCAGATAGGACTATGACTCAGCCACGATCGGAGAGAGAAGGCTTTTTTTTTCGAACCCCCTGCAGTCTTTTAGTAACCGGTCCTTTGGGCTGTGGTGAGACCGCCTTCACGCGGGAATTATTGAAACATGCTTCTCATTTCATGGACCGACCACCCCCTACCAAACACTATTGTTAAGGGGCATGGCAGCCCACGTTTAAAATGATGCAAAAAGAGGGTGCTATACATTTTCACAAAGCCATTTCTAGTTTAGAGGAATTGGATGCTTGGTTTGCACCACAAGGTGGCCGGGTGCTAGTGTTGGATGATTTGATGGATGAAGGGGGAAGAGATAAGCGTGTGTTGGACCTATTCACAAAACATTCCCACCATCAGAACATCACCATATTTTAGTTGTGTCAAGATCTGTTTCCACCGGGCCTTTACGCAAAGACCGTGTCGCGCAATGCGCATTACATAGTTTGTTTCAAGAATTCTCAGGATTGCACAGGGCTACGAGCTTTGGTGTGTCAGGCGTTTCCGACCGAGGTCAAAGGTGTTATGCAGATATTTCGTCATGCCACGGAACACCCCGTTGGCTATTTAATGTTTGACTTACACCCAGCCTCTTCAGATGACCGCCGTCTGTGGACGAACCTATTACCTTCGCAAGGGTACCCGCACGTGTTTGTACCAATCGAATCACGTCATGCTCGCGTCACCGCCTCCCCGCTTACGTAGGCAACTTACGTTCCTACGACAGCTGGCTAAAGAAGCGCGTCAATTACAGCGTCAAGATATTTTACATCACGCCAACGCTGATCAAATCAATGCTGTCAGCGAAGTCATTTTGAATTCTTTGAAAGGGAGAGTACCCTTATCGCCAACCACGGTAAGCGCATGGCGTCCTCAAAAACAGACTTTGCGAACCCTGGCCCACCGCAAAACTTCCTTTAAAAAGCGAGGCGACTTGTTGATGAATCAGAAAGGCGCTGGCTTTTGGCGGGGACTGAACAATGCTTTAGATGGTTGCTGTGTTCACCGTTCTTCATCACGATCGAGGTTTGAAATCTTTACCAGGGTGGGAAGCATTTGACCAGGGACGTCGAACCCCACGCAAACTTGATGGGAAGGACTACTAAGAAACGAAAAGCCCCAGCACGCAGATCACTTCGGTGCAAACGCCCACAACGTGGAGAAGGATTAGGCATTCAAAAATGGTTGGGGAAGACTGGGATTGAATTTCATTGGCCGGGATATCAATACATGGGGCCTGGAACGCATTTGAAGAAACGTTAACGCGCGGGAATCCGGGTATCAATCGATTGGATAAGATTGCCAAGCAGCACGATATTGAGTACGCTAGAGCCGAGATTTTGCGTGACAAATGGAAAGCCGATGACAAGATGATTGCCGCCATCAGCCGTTTGCCGGGCAAGAAAACTTGGACGGAAGCTATTGTTAAACTGATCATGCAAGCTAAGTGCGAACTCAAATTGTGAAAAAAAAATGTCATGTTGTTTCTTTTTGATAGTCTTATGTACAAGCGGGAACGTGTCGATGGTCCTAGTGACTAGTCAGTCCCTTTGTTTTTCAATAAAACTTGAAAACTGAAATCTGTGATTGAGCGAGTCTCTTATAGCCTATGTTCATTTAAAAATCATGATGAAAGATAGCCTTATTTCCTGTAGGTCGCTAAGTTGCCGCCCATAGGTCAGTCGGTTAGAGCGTAAGGTTGTCGGTTCAAATCCGACTGGATGGACTATTTTTTATTATTAATTTTTTTTTCAGTGAAACAAATTAAGAGAGCCTTGTGATAACGATTTTTCAATGAAAATCATTTTTAACAAACTGTTAGCGCATTTGAAATGTTACTTTTGAATTCCTAAAGAGCCTACATAATTAGTGCGTTTTTTATTCATCAGCTTCATCCAATAGTTCGACCATTGAGACCACAGGTAACCCAGGCTCACTGTGTGTAGGTAAATATAGAGAACATATGAGGCGAAGTTTAGGTTTGAAAATTTGCTAGAAAATGGAAATAAAAATCGATAAAACTTACCATGTGGTGAGCTGTTCAAAATGGCACTGAACTCTAGACGCCTGGTGACGAGTTTAATAAGTTCTGGAGGGAGGGGAGTCCCACATTGCTAAAAACAAAACTCACTGAACAATCTGGGCCTCCCCTCCCTCCAGGGGGACTTATTATTCTCGTCGCCAGGCGTTTTGAATTGGGCACTTCGCGAGTACAACGCTTTCTGGCCGCCATTTTAGCAGGTTAACTTACAACTTTTACGGAGTCTGGTGGCTTCGCGTTGCTACCTGGAGATGCTTCAGTGGATTCATGGTTTAGAGAAATTCATGTTCCACGAGCCTGGCGTGTTTATTTAGCGACTGGATTCGATTTTCGCGAAAAAAATCGTGCTTGTTTTGGGTCGATCGGAGTCCATAAGCTGGGTTCCGTCTCCTACCTTGTCCCTATACTATGAAGGAAGGTGAACGGGGACCATTTTTCCGGAAACTTCGTGTACGTATTAAAGACAACAACAGCTCACCACATGGTAAATTTTATCGATTTTTATTTCCATTTTCTAGCAAATTTTTAGACCTAAACTTCGCCTCATATGTTCTCTATATTTACCTACACACAGTGAGCCTGGGTTACCTGTGTTGAGACAATAAGATCTTCATCTTCAGAGTCAAGTACTTGATATCCATATGGATAAGTGATCGCTGTTCGTGGGTCCAGAACGCGTTTATTGAATACCAATTTGTATTCTTTGTGGGCTTCTTTGGTCCATAGTTGATATTCGTTCGAGACGCGGACGATTTTGTGTGCCTGCGCGACGCGAGTTTTTCGCGGTGAATCTAAAGGCTTTTGCAACTCATTCACGCAACACTTGATAATTGAGTTGTGTCATCCCTTCGACGGTCAATGAAAATCCTCGTACTTTGCAACAATACTTGTCTTTCTTCGTACGATACCCGTAATGGGCCACTTCGATAAATACCATAATACTCTTTGTTTGTCTCCCAAATTTTGCATAAGCATTGTTTCCAGTTTCTCTTGGGACTTAAAATGGTCCCAAGAGAAAACAAAAACAATGCTTATGCAAAATTTGGGCGGATAAACAAAGACTATTATGGTATTTTCCAAAGTGGCCTATTCTTAGCCCCCCCCCCCCCCCCCCCCGAGCAAAACTCTGTAATGAAATCTCCGTTGGTTAATTCATCCGTAAAATCGCCCAAATAATCGCCCAGCACTGGTTTCACTTCTCCAGGGGATTGCACGAAAATCACTCTGTCTGAATCAAAATACAACACCCTTTCGTTCAACAGTTCTAGAGCTTCATAGAGATGCAAGCGCGCCCAGCAGGTAGTGAAACAGGCCACGACGATATTCAGATTGAGGGAGAAATTTTCACATAACGCTTCCTCGCGATGATGGACTTCCACTCTTTGTTCGTTGATGCAGCTGACATAGCGAACATTATGTTGATCAGAGTCCATGAAAATACAAAAGGCTTGAGGTTCAATGAATTCTTTCACTTGCAATTTGTTCACTTGCTATCAAATTCTCCCCACATGGAGTTTAAGATTAGTTTGGCCAAAGCTCGCTGACCAGGATTGACAGCAATCTTCTCATACTCTACTGCAATACCTTTTTTCTCTTGAAACTGAGTCATGTAGAGTTGTTTCTTTTCCTCTGTGTCGCACCATGCGGTCCAGACTGAAGCTTCCGTTTCCGAACAGCATTTGCGCGGCCACCAAAAATGGCGTGGTTCTTACATTTCTGCCATTTGCACTCCCAGATGGTTTTTACTGTATGGCTTCGATCGGACAGACTTTGTAATCGCAGCACGGCTTCTTGATGAACGTCGGCCATGGAGTGATCGTTCAGCCAGCGGTAGGTTTCCGAGCGCTGAGGAAAACACTTGGGGCAACCATGCCAGAAACAGCCAAGAAACTCGTAAACCGTGTTGGTCTCAACATCATAACTGTCGACCGTCCACTGGGTGTCTGGAATGCGATATTCGCCCTGATTCCTAGCATGCTGTATTCGCTGACGAAAACCGCGGGTCGGAACTATCATCGCCTGTTTCTAAGAAAATTTCTTCCAGCTGCTTTCGTTCGTCATCGCTACATGCAAGCCAGGCGTCTCGGCACAATTGCTGTTCCTCAAACGTTAACCATTCCATAGCCGCTTTGGAATGATTGACATCTAAGCGCCAACCGTAGATAGGTTCTGAGGCATGGTGATTTCTTCCATGCGATTGAGGCGCAAGTCTCGATTGCAAGCCAAGGCGATGGTGATTTGTTCAAAGGGGCAAAACCGGGTGCGCTTGCGGAAATCGCGTTGAAATGTGGGCCAAGACTCTGATTTCGCGAGTTTCCTCTTCTGTCAAGACTTCTAACCACTCTAAGAAATGATCAACGCATTGGGGTCCATGAAAGATTTTGGGGTCGGTATTTATCTGCGGTCATTCCTACCACCAAATTGGCGATATGTTTCCCGGTGTTTTGCATTGCCCCTATGTCAAAAAACACTAAGAGGGGTTCCTTATATTCGTCTGGTTGTTCCTGGTTTTCCGTCTCTGTATTGGATCGGAGGGTTTGTAGCCCCCTTGAGGCGTCTCCTCCTTGTTGACGCCGCCGTTTTTTTCGCTTGGCCAGTTGCACACCTCGTTTCTCTTCCCGGATCTCATCAGGGTCCTTGGCGTTCTGAATGAAGAATCGATGCGTGTTAAGGTCTACTTGTTCGCGACACGAGGGACATTCACCCCAACCGGAGCAATGATCGTCTTGTTCTTTCCTTCCTACGAGGAGTTTTCGGCAATGGGGGCATTTCGGTTGTGCTTCACAGACAGATGGTTTTTGAGGACCGCTAGGTTTCCCATCTTGTGCTTTGCTACTATGGAGCTCCAGACAGGAGGGTCCATAGAAGACACGGCGACAGCTATTGCAAACGTGGGAAGCAAACCGTTTAGTCTTGTATGCCTCATGGTAATCAGAGCATGATTCTTGACAGCAATCAGGGCAGTGAATTTCGGTCGCATTAGGGCACGCATGCCGCCCCAAATCATTACAGGGGTGTAAACACCGCCCGCAGAAATAACCGGAAATAAAAAAACCTGGTAATGTAGTGAGGGTATCGTAATGACCGTTTTCATGCAGGATCGCCAATTGTTTCTCGCCTTCGCCAAACGCAAAACATGCGTACGCGCGATCTACGTCTACCATAATGATTCGATATTTTAAAAATAGGGAGGGGGCGAGGGAAAACAGAGTTAGTTCGTCCATTCCACAGAGGCCGAGTTCAACGTTAGCTTCTGTATGTAAAGCGATAGCCGCATCGCCTTGGATGGTAAAGCCTTGTTGGAAACTATGCCATTTAGGATGGTTGTCCACTTGAGCTTTCGCTGTGACGATGGCGCGAGCACAACACAAATTCTGTTCATTCTTTGGGATCTTTACGATACATTGTTTCTTCAACCGAAACTTCGTTGAAGCTTGGTGACCCGGCTTATAGTCTCTACCATGTCCCCCACCCTGTGGACTGGCGCGCACATGAACAAATTCTAATTGAAAGGTATCGTTCAGTTCAAATTGTTCATTGAAGTTTAGCATGCGACTCATGAAATTCATGAATTCATCGACCCGTCTAATATCATTACGCCACTCTCCTGCTTGAAATCGCGCGCTGTGAAAATTATTATCCAGCTGGTTGGAACTTAAACGAAAAAAAATACGATCCAGATCATCAATATCATGATTATCCAGTAATCGTTCCAATGTCCTGCGTAATCCGTGTGTCAATGCATGCATTAAATTCTGCCCTTGTAATATTGGCCCAATCTGCTGGAATCTAGTTTCAAAGACGCGTTCGTGAAGTGCCATTCTCTTCGACTGACGTTCTACCACAGGCTCCAGGGTGAATTCTATGCGACCAGATTCCTAAGGGTCACCTCGCAGCTCCTACAAGGTCTCACCTGATTGGAGACCACCCTTGAGGTTTAACAAAAGAACAAATAACAGAAACAATGGACCCTAGAGGATAAAGTTGCAGCCCTTTTGTTTTAGGCCTAGGGTCCATTGTTTCTGTTATTTGTTCTTTTGTTAAACCTCAAGGGTGGTCTCCAATCAGGTGAGACCTTGTAAGAGCTGCGAGGTGCCCCTACGATATGTGAGGTATGTGAGAAAATTATCTGATCTACTTTTGCGGCAATACATCCTCCAACTGGCAATCTTTCACCAAGCCTTTAGCTACCTACCAAAAAAAGAGATCAAGAAATACTATCCTGCCCATTGTTTTGCACATATATCAGTGATTACTTTCCCTTTACATTTTGTCAGTCTGGTAAAAGTTCTAATTTGCCACGCCCTATTCAGTTGCCACATAAATGAGCAAGTCTGCAATCATTTTAACGGTCCACTCAAAGGTCTGTTAAAAATATGCAAAGAAAGAGTGTGCATAGGCAATCTACCCCCTTAAACTATGGCTAATGACTATGGGCACATTTCAATTAAAAACGTAGTTTAACTATATGTAGACCTGGTCGAGGAATCTTTCCCAGCAAAATATCATGTCTTGTTCCTCTGCATGGTTGTTAGAGCTCTCCTCTGACCACTTCACCACATACAACCCCTTAAACAGTCCAGGATTGTTATCAATTTTGATAACCATGTTACGTCACAACATGGCGGCCCTTGCAGAAATCGGAGGATTTTGTATACACTTTGCTTTATTCGTTTTTTGTTCGGAACTGGTTGGGTTATCTACCCGCAACTCTACTCGATATGGACAAGAAAGGAACGTTCTTCGCCTTTCTAAAAGATGGCGGTGGCAGAGCGGGTTAAGCGGTTGGAAATGTTAGCTGTAAAGTGGGACAGCGCATGAAATTGGGTCCCAAAGTCAGGTAAGTTTTCCACTTTGTCGTTAAATTAAAGGTACTTGTAGATTTTTCCAGCATTTGCAAAAAAAATGTCGCTATCTTGAACTTGAAGTCTTTTACTTGAACTTTCACGTGTTTTTGCTGTTGTGCACGATCTATTAAAAATGTGCAAGGGGGTATTTTGATTTGCGATGTGCTCTTAATAATGACGGCCATATTTGATTGATTTACTCCTAGGCGTTGAGATGGCGGATGCTGATGCCCACAGGAAAAATTAGCAAAGTTATGTATATTTTGTGGCTCTGCAACGTCGAAAAAGACTAAAAGTCCTAAAAACAAATTCAAGGATACCTTTGAACGATATTTTGGTAGTAATTCTGAAAAATGCAGTGGAATCGAAGGCTTGAGTGACACAGGAACAATGCCTGTACATGTCAAAAATGTGATGGCCGTTGATCACCTGCAAAGTGTAGCAAAACACAACTTTATTAGTCCAATTATGTTTGGATCCAACCTGGTTATGTATTCAATTATTTCGTTTTCACTAAGAGGACTCTCATTTCTATTTACATTTTTTTTTTAAAATTTGGTTGAATGATGTATTTCTGTCTTAAGTTTAGTACGTTGTTGAGAAATACTAAAGCCCATTTGAAAGTATCATACACATACCTGCCAACCCCCAGAGTACGAAAATCTGGAGACGCCTAGATAATTTTCGTCCGAAGCTTGCCGAAGATTTCGGAGGGCTTCCGAAGATCGCCGAAGATTTCCGATGACTTCCGGCGATTGCCGAAGGTTTCCCGACAACTTCCGAAGAAAACCGAGGGTGTAGAAGGATTTTTGACGACTTCAAAACCGGACTCACCAACTGTTGTCGACCGAAAAACTTTAAATTTCTATTTAATCGGTTTTTAAGCAATTATACTCACTATTATCTGTTGGGCGTGGGAAACTTGTCTGAATGCGTGAGATCTATCAAAGCCGATTTCGAGTAATAATGAGTTTGAGTGAGTTTGCAGCCTGAATAGATCTTATCATGATGGTTTTGGAAGCCATCTTATCAATAATGAGAAGGCAGATACGTGTGAAATTAACAGTGTTTGTGTGGAAAAGTGATTTAAAATAGTTTTTACAAACTGGGCTTCTGAAAAATTCATGAATTGGAAACTTTAGGCTCTAGAAAATCAGAAAAGTTTCCAATTCATGAATTTTTCAGAAGTAAAGTTTTATGGAAACTATTTGGCATGGTGACTTGGAACTCTAACCCGCTCAAATTTCAAAAGAACACTCATAAAAGTAGCTTACCTTGTGTGTTTGCAAATGACTGGACGCCAGCTACAGGAGTAATCCTCTCCACTTTCTGCAAAGCAAGGTTTTTCACCCCCTCAAAACACGAGGGAAGGGTGCCTAAGAATTCCTTTTGAAGTGAATCGAAATCCATGTTGGCCATCTTCGCTTCGACAGATCAGATGTAAACAGTGCGCGAAAACTGCGCCAGTTTTCTACTATGTATTGTGCAATATGATTGGTTTATTTCTGACCAATTACGATACTCGTTAAATATACATAAAATTGATTGCTTCCGCTGATTTACGTTTTCCGATCAAATAAGAGCACTAAATCCACTTCTTGCTTTATTTTCTTTTTTGAAATCGAGAAAATAACGAAATTAGTGAAAAAAAATTGGAAAAAAAGCCAGGGTAGGTAGTTCCCGGGAGATTTGGTTGCTTAACCGGGAGACCGGGAGATTTGATGAAAAACTTGGAGACTCCCGGCAAAACCGGGAGAGTTGGCAGGTATGCATACATGTACATTTTTCTTACTTTAGAACAAAGAGATGATCCGTGAAATTTTGCTTGAAGTTGTGAAAGAGCAAAGACGTTCTGCAAACACGTTCGTAAGGTAATATTTTTTTGGTATTTAAGTCCTGCACACACATACAGAGAGTCATTTCAGCGGCTTTGATTTGGCAATATTAATGTCGTAACGTGTAAATAAAAAATAACTTTCCCCCTGGACCATCGCGGCTTCCTGTGCATTCGGCAATTCAAGAGATGTTTCAAAAACGAAATTATTTACTTTTCTTGTTTCATTTATATTTTATACAGAATGCCCCAGTTTCACCTCCGAAGAAAAAGAAGCCGACTGATGACTGATGAAAATATCATGCCCAGTATCGAAGAATAAACAGTGCATTTTAGCTTAACTGTTGTCGTCTCCTTTACTGTTATTTTACTCGGGACAGTTGTTAGATTAGGTATTCAAAATAAAGCCTCGAAATAACTTTGCCCAAACATTCCACATTCTATGCATTTCACTGTGATATAAGCATTGAAAATTCCTTCCTCTTTGCCCAGCGTTTCGCACTATCGTCCGCCATTTTGAATTTTCACGCAGTTGCTTATCAATATGGTCACGTGGACGCGAATTTGAGCAGTGATTGGCTAATGGTTTGTTTTGGTAGTGGTTATCAAAACTGATAACAATCCTGGACTGTTTTCCACTAGATTTATGGGGATAATGTGAAAGGAAATTATAACGCCAAGTTTCTGGAGGCAATTGATTTCGCCTTTAAGAAATGCCACTTTACCTTTGTGCCTAAGGCGGAACAACTGCAAGCTATTCATGCAGTCGTTACCGGTAATGATGGCTTTGTTAAACCTGCAACAGGATTTGGCAAGTCTGTTTGCTACATGGTTGTTCCTTTCATATGTTTGCGATTTTCTTCGATCCGAGTCCGATGTTAATTGTAAATCAGTCCTTATCGTGAGTCCCAATCGTGGAAGATCACATGGATGGCATACGAAATTATGGAATTTCGTGCCTGAAACCCAACTGAACAGCTGCATGATGTTGGCGCAGAAAAATATCAAATTTTGATTTAATTGCTCTCCTGAGACTCACTGAAACTTACAAATATACTGTAGGTCGTGGATGTGAATCGCTCAATGAAGCTAGACTAATAAATCTCCTACTGGAACTCTTGTTTATTGTTCATTATTTGCTGTTCATTACTTCTGTCGATCTAGTTATGTGATAAATGCACTGATCTTGAGTTGCACAGTAATTATTGAAACTGTGATTGTTTCAGGAGTTTAGGCCTACCAAATTTTTTCAAAATCGGGGACAAATTGTTTGGATACCCAATATAAAACAATCAAGTAAAAAATGTTGTAAATACTCTCAGTTTTATCAGGAATAATACACAAACACCGGTAACAAACAGACTATTTTTTTTGAGTAATTAGAGTACAGTAATTTATTCAGACTATTAATGTTTCTTTAGAATAATTTTTCCACGCACTCGTCGCATTAAATCTTTCTTTCCTTACAAGTCGTGGCCGTGGCCAAATGGCTAAGGTTTTATGTGGTTATGTAAAGCTGCCTGTTGAGACTGCAATGATTTTTATATCGGAAAAACTAAAAGACCACCGCGTGATAGAAAAACTGAGCATTATTCCTGATAAAGTTAAATAAAAAGTTAAACGAAATTGAATCACAACCTGGACTATTTGTTTCTTTACATACCAGTTTGTGTTGATAACGCAATGATGAAGCAATAATGTTCCTATTAAATTTATACATATTTCTGCACAGTCAAACATCAATTATTCGGAAGTTGTCACGATTTTTTTTCCGGTCAAAATGTGTTAGTAAGGATGAAAAATGCTACTTAAAAGCGTGTGTCACCTTGCTTTTGTTGTTGCTTCTTAAAAGCACTTTCGCTCTGAAACTCATTGTTAGAGGTAACGTACTGCAGATAATATGAAATTCTGACTCCGAGCTGTTTTGTCGCTCAGTGAAATCCTATGCTATATTTAGTAGTTCAGCCTTTGCATCGATTTATTGCGATCTCCTCTCAGTCGTTACATTTATTCGGCAATAATTTTCTCTTTCTTGACACTGCAAATCACACAGTAATTTTCACGGTTTTTTGTCGGAGTTTCAAGGTTCCCTATATTTAGATATCCAGCCTGGCATCTAGTGCAATTTGATTGGCTCATTCCGAGCATGCGCCTGCAAGTAATATAGGACTCTCTCTTTTCCCGCCGGGGTTCCAGGCCCATTTTCAGGGCGGGGTAAGAGGGAGTCCCGGAACAGGACTAAGAGGGTCGTGGGTTGAAATCCCATCTGGGGCTCGGATTTTTCCGAGTATCCAGTTCATGCATAATATCTTTCAAGATTGACCCACTTATTGATTATTCAGGAGGTATACTGTTATTTCTTTATACCATTGTTTTTTTAGTAATACTTAACCTCAGTTGTGGCAATCGACAAACTTCACTCTTAAATCCCGTACTTTCACCTTAAATAGCGCTCCGTTAGTTTCCCAACCCTCACCGGCTCAATTAAACGGCTATTTCAGTACCGGAAGCATTGAATTGAAAATGAGCAGTTTCTAAGAAATTTATTTCGTGATAAAACGAAGCGAAAAGGGGTCATGATGTTTCGACCTCTCAGTGCGGTCATTTTCACGCATGAATAAAACTACAGTATTAACATGAATATAATACTAACAATTAAAACGTCCATAAAATAGGCAAGAATGTCCGGAACGCTAAAATTTGATAAAATATCTATTTTTCTACCTATGTGAACATTTGAACTGTTAGTAAGATGTTCATGCTAATCTTGTAGTTTTATTCACACCTGAGACCTCCGCGGAGAGGTCGAAACGTGGTGACTTCTTATCGCTTACTTTTGTTTAGGCCAGGAACTAACTGTTAAAACTTCGTTAATTTATGCCTGGTGAGTAGATATTACAGCACGAAAATTCGGAAAATCGAGCTTTAAGTAAAACTTAGAATAATGCGAGTGAGTGAATAAGGGCTCAAAAAAGTAAAAATGTTCGATTTTATTACTTCTGGCGCATCCGCAAAGAAAGGAAAATAAGTGTTATAATTGACATGTTTCCGCCGAATTTTACTCACAGCAACGCAGTGGTTGCGATGGAATTTTAGCACGAGAGGAACCGAATATGCTTTGAGGTGTATACAAATAAAAGCACACAGAGTATTAAATGAGTGACATTTCTGGACGGCTTAAAAGCAAAAACCTTAAGCGTATGAGAACATTAATATCAATAAAGAAAATGTTATAAGCATGAAATTAGCGCTGGCCTATTTCCGCTAAGTTAAAATCATAGCAACGGATTGGTTGCGAATGAATTATTCAATGAAAAGGGCCCAAACAGCTTGAAAAGAAAAGAAAAGAAAAGAAAAGAAAAGAAAAGAAAAGAAAAGAAAAGAAAAGAAAAGAAAAGAAAAGAAAAGAAAAGAATATTTATCACTGGTATTAGATCGGATGGATCCAGGATTTTTGTGTTGTTTTTAACCACTAGACCGAAGTTAATATATAATATATATATTAAGCAGGCTATATACATATATTTACAAATATTTATATTTTTCTTTCATATATACTTCGCTGCACTCCTATGTATGGAGGACTGTTTTGCAAAAGTCAAGTTTCACACTTTAGACATATATTTATACCCTATAATCGATTGCACTGCCGGACTGATGGAAACGTTTCTCAGCAGCCATGTAGGACATGGATACAGCAAAATGAAAGAAAAAGAGAACATAAAATAGCTGCCGGAATACACGATAGGATACTACATTATAAAAGTAGTATAAACACTGATCATTTCTTATCAATGAAAAAGGAAACGGGTTTTTTTTAACGGGACGGGTGGTTGGTTGTGTTAATGTCTTAGCAATTAGGGCCGTTTATACGAGAGAAAATAAGCCACAGATTAATACTCTGGCCGCGGCTTACATAAGACGCGAACACCCCGTATAAATGGTACAAAATCTACGTTCACGGCTTTCTCTTGGCCTGGGAGTTTATACTCGTATAAATAGTTCCTTTCGCGTATTATGTATTATGTACGCCGCGACCAGAGTAAGCGGCGGCTTATTTTCTCTAGTATAAACGGCCCTATGTCTCTCTATCCTCTTGATTCTGAATGACTCTTGCCATTTTGTTTACTCTTTACTTGATTTCTTGAGGACTGGCTTTGATATTTTACTCTTCAGCGTTGATTAGCTTGAAGAAATAAGCGCAAATTTACTTCTAATTTCAGTCGTTTCTCGGAGCGCTTAGGGCAAAAACACTTTTGATACCTTTTTCTCGTTTCTTCTTTTCTTCTTTATCACTCAATATATGAATAAGATATTTGCACAAATCATTAGTGAAACTGTTCTCCTGTCTTCTTTTTCTCAAAATTTTCATTTTCGACTTTTAGTTAATAAAGATGGCCAGAAGCCTATAGTGTCGGACAGTAAACATTGTAGAGGGTGTTAATTTCGCTCTTGTGTTAAGACAGCACCAAGTTCTCACTTTGTTGAGCTCATCGAGGAGTGTTTTAAAGCGCTAGCAAAGAAATAGTGCAGAAGTTACTAGGATTATGTTTGCAAGGATAAAATGTGCGTTTGCAATAATTCCAAATGTCGCAAGAATAACAAATTTAACAATGAAAGAGAATAAAAGGCAGAGGAGTCCAAACTGCAAATATAACAAATATCACAAAAGTCGCAAGGATTTAGGCAGTTTTATGAACAAAGTGTGGTCTTTTAAAACTAATTAAGAAGAGAAAAAGGGATGAGAACCGCAAATATCCGTTGCAATGATTTTGTCCTTAAGAACAAAGTATACACTGACACTGAAGTCTTTCCGAATTCGGAAAGCCAAAAGACAAATACGTTAGTGGCTTTGAAAAGACTAATGTCTTTGTAAATGCAAAAAGGCTTTTGCGGTCTTTCCCTTTGATAAATTTGGTATTCTTCCAGCGGGGACTTTGCGATTATTGCAAATGTATATTTTGTCCTAGCTGACAAAATTCTTTGCTTTCGTTTATTCAGTCTCTTTGTTAAATTCTTATATTTTTGTTATTTGTTACTCTTGCTAAAGCGCATTTTGTCCTTGCAGACAAAATCCTTGAGACGTTTGCGATACTATTTTGATAGTAAAGTTTGCGAACTCTTCATCACATCGCTTGAGCCACAACGAGCAATCCATCAGATCTCGAACCAGAAATTTCTCTTGTTTTCTTACCAAGCAGTTTCTCTCCTTCTCATTGAATAATTCAACCAATATGTTGCTATGATTTTAACTCAGCGGAAATACATTACTTTTTTATAAGAACCTTTCTGAACGCGTTCACGGCAATATTTTAGGAACATACCCAGGCTGTCTCAGTATATGGACCAACAGAAATGTAAAACTGTAGTCTGATAGGACAATTACCTAAGATACTTTGGGACGTTTTTAAACAACAATAATAATGTGCATGGTTTTCTTATTGCATGATGCACTGGCCATATAGAAAAAGAAGAAAAGGGTAATTAGAACCTGAGTAACAACGTTTTCAAGCCCAAATTACAAAAGAATATAAAAACGTTCAGCCTCAGTCTTAAAAATGTGCCGATTTCATTAAAAAAAAAAACAAACAAACAAAACAGTGTAAACCAATATAGTAACTAATTTCATTCTTGTAATTTTTTTTATGCCCTCAAGGTTTTAACTGTTAAGCTGTCCAGGAATTTCACTTATTCGATATTTTGTATGTTACACCTCAAAGCATATTCGCTCCCTCTCGTGCTAAAATTCCATCGCAACCATTGCGTTCCTATGAGTAAAACGCAGTAGGAACATTTTAATTATAACACAGTTATTTTCCTTTTTTTGTGTGTGCGTCAGAAATGAAATTAAGTGTTAAAATTAACGAACGTTTAACACTTATAATTAATTTTCGAACCAAACAAAATCTATTACCAAGTTATCATTTGTTTTGTGTCATTGTATTAAATTCTTTTGTGAATAACTTTAGCAACATTAAAGAAGCTACTATTTTTTTTATAAGAAGGTCTAACTATTGGGGCTGAGGCCGCTTAACGTTCTTATTTTTTTGTGATTTATTTTTTCAGGACAAAAAATAAGCAGTCCAGTGAGTTATATACACAACCGAGTAGAGTGGAACCGTTACTTTGCTCAACTATAGCAGTACTTCACCATTGAAAAAATGTGATAGAACAAACATTTCTCAGTTCTCTTTTGTTGTTTGGCGCTCTGCCTTCTTCTTTCACATTCCAACCACTAATGGACGATGACTGACAGTTTGACATTTCAATCGCACATGTTGCATATAAGTAACCCCTCTGTTTAGTTCTCTACATATTCTTTCTTGCCCTTGAAGAAGAAAGATCATCGAAACCAAAAGGAAGTTAACCAAGTCAAGCAAGGTGGTAAGTATTCGTCTATTTTGGAGCCTGTATGTGGTGGGTGTTAATAGTGAATTTTCTTTTCCCTTATATCGAAACTATATTTCCACACCTAATTGCATGTGCAATACGTAATGCGTAGTATTCTAGCCCTGCATGTGTGCATGTTAACTCTGAAGGGAAAAATGACGAAGAGTAACTGAAAGGTCTTGTTTTGAAATTGAGTGGATCAGAGGAGCTCACCGCACTGGATGACCTTAACCGACCTTACCAAGAACAAGGTTTTTTTTTCACGCAGATAACTGCCCTTCAGGAAAAAAAAGAGCAATGGAAAAAAAAATCTTTGCATGATTTCTAATGCATGATTTCTAACACTGTTCTACTTTTTCTTGCTTTCTTCCTTATCCACCTTATAGATGCATTTTATCTTAGAGCCTTGTGATTTATTTATTTTTAAGGAAGTTTTAAGAAAACAAAAAAAAAAAAAAAAAGATCAAGTAAAGCTATGATCCTCGCAGTTATGGACGCAATTATGGATTGTTCTAGCATAATTTTTGGCATAATTGGAGAAAAACGTTTAAACTGGCACTGCCACGGCATAATTAGCAAATTTTAGCACTTTTTGGAGCATAAATTCATAAAATTTAGTAAATATGGTGTATTTTCTACACAAATAAATTAAATTAAGGTAGTATGTTTGAGCAATAAATATTTTAGCTACGCCAATAGTAGTATATACCTTATTCCAAAATGGCCGCCATTTAACTATTCTTTTGTTTTTATTCAAATAAGCCCTTGATGCCTCGTTCTTAAGTTTAAAATTCAAAAGAATATTTATCTTGAACGAGGCAATAAGGACCAATTTGTATCCCCATAAATCAGCGGCCACTTTGGAATAAGGTGTATTGACTTTGTTCTGACGTGCTTAGTTACTAGGCCTCTTTCTGCGTGCGCGGTTAACCTTTTGGAGGAGTCGTGTACTCTGGTTTCCCATCCGGCTTCACGTGGGGATTGTGTAAACTAGCACAAATGCCATACGACTCCAACATTTGGTGTGGTTATTGCGCGCCTATATGTACAGAATCTACGTCATTTTGTGAGCATAATTTCGGAAATCATGAGCATAATTTGGGAATTCTGGCATAATTTGCCAAAATTTCGAGCACTGCTAGCCGCATAATATTCCACTTCCCTGAGCACAATCCACCAAGGCCTATTCATAGCTCAGTTGGTTAGAGCGTCGGTATCATTGGTGCAGTGATCATTAGGTGAAGGAAGAATTTTCAGAGAAGGGGTTTGTATCATTTTTGAGGTGTGTATCAACAAGAGGATAGGAGGTTGTACCCTTCCAGGGGCCCACAAAAGAGCTATGGAATATTTCGAAGGTTAAACGCACTTGAAAAGAGATTCCTTGATCTCGGTTGGTTCAAAAGCAAAGAGACGTTAGTTTGTTTTTCCGCGAAAAGTCATGAGATTTGAACTTATATGAGCATGCGTATTCAAAACATTTCCAGGTTCATAATAAAGACAAAATGAAGACGGCATCTGTGCTGATGTTAGCTATTTTTGGAAGTTTATTTTCAATGGGAGTTTCATTTGGAATTGGTAAGTAACAGGTGTTTCAATTATATTTTTACTTTTGAAGGGAATAACACATATAACGTCATGGAATGTCTTTATGTTTCCTTCTCCTTGTATGTAACTACATCAACGACTCAAACAAAACGACTCCGGAATCTGATTGCGCACGGGCACGCGATTAGACTAGGAACCTCAGGTGAAAATCAAGATAACCCATCTCGAGAGGCATGACGCCAGTTCCCGTTTTCGAAGCACATTTTACCGTGGAAAATATATATTATCAAACAAATTATACACCAACTGTCCACCGAAAATACCTTTTTTGGTTGAGGAAGGGTCTTAAGTGGACTACAAAGGAGAATTAAAATATGACATGATTTTTGTGTAGTATACCTCATAAGAATATTGTACTTTGTAACATGTGAGAAAATGTTGATATCATGGCCTGACAATCTTCCTATTTGCCATTAGTTATTCTCTTTGGTAAAAGAATGGACGTTTAGAGACATTAGGTATAAACAAGTTCAACTTGATTTGAATTTTACTGATGTACTTTGAAATTTCTCTTCCTGTTTGCAACTGTAAAGGACTCCCACAAGTCTGCTATGGCAAGTACGGCTGTTTCAGCCACCTACCACCATTTCACAACATACTGATGAAACTTCCCCAAAGTCCAGAGGATATAGGCACGAAATTTTATCTGTATACAAGAGAGAACAGAAACCCCAACGACAGAGAAGAGCTTGATGACAGTGACAAAAGTAAGCTGGCCAGCTCACATTATGACATCAAGCGAAGAACAATATTCATGTGCCATGGTTGGACAGGTAAGAAAAGAAGAAACCTCCCTCCATCCAACATCATTAGAGAGCATTACACCTTATATCTCTCTTTATACCGCTGAATAAAACGAGTGTCAATTCGTAAGGTAACTCCATGTAGCTCCTTTTGTTCGTCCACCAGCAATTGTACATTGCAGCATTCTTAATTGTGTCGCTAGAGATTGGTTGCACCTATTTGTACTTCTTACCTCAAATTAAAGTTGTACTATGATCAAAAATATCACTACCTTTTTCCTTCACATTTTGAAAGTGTGTTTGCTTAACACCTGACTGGCAAAATTTTGAGCCTTGACTTTATCCAAAGGCCGTTTACTATTGAGTGTAAGGGACTGCGCAATAATTATCAGGAGGGGGGGGCCCTAAAACCAGAGGGGGGGGCCTTAAGTTAAAATAATGGAAAGGAGGGGGGGGCTCTACATTAGATTTCTCAAGTAAGTTGAGGGGGGGTCTTAATTAAATTTCACAAATTCAATAATGAATAAATAAACATTTTCCAAATAGACAGATGCCACGCCTCTGACTATCCATAATGTCTAAATATTGCATCAACATAAACACATGCTTTAACTTATTTAGAATGTCAACATATGATAGATTGAAACAATCGCTCATGCACAGAAGTCACAAACCACGTTGTGAGCTTTGCCAATAAAACATTTGGCATTTAAGAGGTCCCGCAGACATGCCAGTTCTGTTCTTGATTTAAACAGCGAGAGGGTTTCTAGGTCTACAGTTTCTAGCTGAGGAATGCCACATACTTCTGTTTCATAGTTTTCATCAATGGGTTCACCTCCCAAAGACCGAAAAATTATACAGGTTCGGGTTCTACGGCTTTCTGAGGCAGCAATCCTCTTCTTCTCCCTTTTTTTCTTCTGTTCCTTCTTTTTTCTTGATTTATTTAGCCATCACCCTATCCAGGTCTTCTACAAGATGCAGAACGTTTAAACCGACTTGAGACTTTATTGAATGACGTTGTTCAGCATTAAAATTGTGTAAACAGCTGAGGCCAGTCTTCAGTGTTTTTCTAACTTGGTTACGACAGCATTAAGCTTGTCCTGGATATCATTTGCCTCTTGTTTGCAACGTCTGATGTTGCTGTCATCATGGGGAGCTGGCTTGTAATCCTCTCGGAGAAACCTTCCTGCACAAGCAGGGTTGTCGGATAAAAGATATTGGTATCTGTTCTCAAGTTTTTCAATATCTAAAGGTACGGGTTAGAGATGAAGGGGGGGGGGGGGGGCACATCATAATTTTGAGAGAACGTGAGGGGGGGGGGGGGTCACAGCTAATCTTGACGCTGCTGGAGGGGGGGACCTATCTATTTTTTCCTTTGGTGAAGCTCATTTTAGGACCCCCCCTTCCTGATAATTATTGCACAGTCCCTAAGTTTTGGATTTCACGGTACGCCGTTACTCACTTCCAAAACTGACTGATTGGACCACAGAGGGTTGGGTCCGCGGAAAAGTGACGTCAAATTAAGGCTCACTAGCTTAAAATGCTTATTATTTATGCAAAACGTGAGCTTAAAAGCCTGGAAGCCCAAAACTCCCGTGCCGCATATTAATTCTGAGTCTTCGACGTAGTCTTCTTCTCGATCTAGCTCTCTCAAGTTAGTAATACGGCGAACCATTAAATAGGAAAATTCCAGTTAAAATAAACAGGTGTTCTTTTGATTCCAAAGAAAATAAGAATTGATTTTTGATCATAGATCATAGATCATAGATCATAGATCATAGATCATAGATTTTTGATCTAATTTAACTAAATTAGTAATGTTAGTAGCATTGTAAATAATTAACTATTTTTACAGTTAATCGTTAACTGTATTTAAATTTGTAAATCTTTACATGTATCTATCAATTTTATCTTTTAATCTTAATTTTATTGATCAATTTTAATTAAGTGTCTCCAATTAGCTCTTAGCTAAGAGCTAAATAGTTATAGACACTTGAATAAAGTTTATGTATGTATGTATGTATGTATGTATGTATGTATGTATGTATGTATGTATCACAGTTGCACTTCAAGTTTTTGTTTTAAAGTTGCTGATAGTTTATCACTCTTCCCTTTTTTTTTTTGGAATTAAGCCACATCATAATTACAAACGGTGTTTTTTCTCTTTTGAGGTTCTTCAAAGACTTTTTAATCACAATTTCTTTTCTTTACAAAAACAAATTAAACCCAATAAGATAACAAAAGATAGTCAAATTAATTATTTAAAATGAATAAAAAGTCTAAAATAACCTGGCGTTGAATGGCCCAACTTTCATGGGTCCCAGGTGGGAACAAGCTTGTACGGCATACAAATAGTTCCTATCGAACGCACTTACGAATCCAAGTAACAATATTAATTACCTCGACTTCATAGAAACTTCCTCTGGACACTACGACTGGGGGCTTAGAATGAAAGACGCTTTGCTGGACAAAGGTGACTTCAACGTCATCATGACAGACTGGAGTGTTGGAGCAAATCAAGACTTAGGAGTGTCCTCTGGAAACACACGGCTGGTCGGCGCTCAAATGGCCGAGCTTGCACAGTTCTTAATATATCGCAACGGCAATTCAAAGGATTTGGCTGACAATTTCTACCTTATTGGGTTCAGTCTGGGAGCTCACGTTGTCGGATATGCGGGGAGTTATCTGCAGACGAAATACGGCATGACCATTGGCCGCATAACTGGTAGGATTCTTTAAATAATTTTCAATTTTAGCAGGCGGCTAAGGAGGCTGTTCTCGTTATTAATTTGTGGATCAATTTACCCCGGTTAGTTCTTTTAAGGCGTTTATTGGTATACACTTCTGCGACATGCATTATACCCTTGCGTTTACTAAAAGGACCTCCTGTATGCTTCCTTTTCACCATGGTGTCAAAACATGAACAGTTACGATAACGCTACTGGCTTTAAAAATAACGCTGTGAATAATGAACATTTTGAAAACATTCGCACCAAATGAAAGAGATATTTTAGAAAACGTGCAGAAAAGGAGCGAAACCTCCATTAATTAAAGCAAAAAAAAAATCTTTTCATAATTATTAGAGATAAAGTAGGAACCAATTTATTAGGATTGGTGTACTGTGTGCATCGGAAAATCATATGGCTGAGCACGGATAATATTAAAAGTGATTCGTTACTTAAAAGGAATGCTTAAATTATTACATACTTCAAAAAACTTGCGACAGTAATTCTTCCTAAATTCATCTTTTTTCTTTTAATACGTAAAGGTTTAGATCCCGCCTTGCCATTTTTCACTGGAAGCGACAATGCAGTTCATCTGGATAAGACTGATGCGAAATACGTTGACGTCGTCCATACAAACATGGGAGTAGTAGGAACTCCAGACCACGTGGGCCATACTGACTTCTTTCCAAATGGTGGGAGCCTACAACCAGGCTGTGCGAGTGACCCCACGGGTATGTTCTCGTGAATTTCACGTCTCGTTATTTGAAGGTGTCTAGTGTAGGTGATATCACCAACAGTCCCCTCCCTAGCACTCCGGGTTGAACATGAGGTGTGTTCCAAAATTCACTTAGATTTTTATCCACTTGAGGAGCTTTCGTGCAATTTTTCCTTTCTGAACATGCGCACTTCTTAAAAGAAGGACTTTTTAAAGGGCAAAATTGAAACCTCGGTTGATAGTTAATCGTGGCCATGATTTTGAAACAAATGGGCCCGCATAACTTGCCAGACGAAAAAAATGTATGTTCCCTTCTAAAGGACCTTCGCGTCAGGGGCACCTTACTTACGGAATTTTTTGGGGAAAATTGGTCTTTCCCAGGTTTGTTTTAAAGCAGTCAAGTCACCATGACTGAAGCATCGCACTTCGCAGAGATGGCGTAACAATCAAATCACCTGCAACAAACCAACGTATTAACTTGATTTACTCATTTCTTATTCGTCTGAAACTAACTAAAATCAAACACTGATTAATTAATAAGATGCATGGCGCTTAATTCAAACCGTGTCAATATTAAAACTATAAAAGTTAGAGATAACAAGTTAAACCGACGTTTCGGAGTAGACATCACTCCATTATCAAGGTAAAAATGTTCTATGATGCTAAAATTACAGTATTAAAATTTTGAAACAAATGGGCCCGCATAACTTGCCAGACGAAAAAAATGTATGTTCCCTTCTAAAGGACCTTCGCGTCAGGGGCACCTTACTTACGGAATTTTTTGGGGAAAATTGGTCTTTCCCAGGTTTGTTTTAAAGCAGTCAAGTCACCATGACTGAAGCATCGCACTTCGCAGAGATGGCGTAACAATCAAATCACCTGCAACAAACCAACGTATTAACTTGATTTACTCAGTTCTTATTCGTCTGAAACTAACTAAAATCAAACACTGATTAATTAATAAGATGCATGGCGCTTAATTCAAACCGTGTCAATATTAAAACTATAAAAGTTAGAGATAACAAGTTAAACCGACGTTTCGGAGTAGACATCACTCCATTATCAAGGTAAAAATGTTCTATGATGCTAAAATTACAGTATTAAAAACGATTGACGCTAAGAATTAACATAATAAGCACGTGCGAAATTGGCTATAAGAATACTTTAGCACGAATGGAATCCGATTGCACATTGAGGCTAGGCTTAAGTGTTCTTATAAATAACATTTCAAACACTAAGCAATCAAATTTGTTTTTACATGTGCAATCGGATTCCATTCGTGCTAAAGTATTCTTATAGCCAATTTCGCACGTGCTTATTATGTTAATTCTTAGCGTCAATCGTTTTTAATACTGTAATTTTAGCATCATAGAACATTTTTACCTTGATAATGGAGTGATGTCTACTCCGAAACGTCGGTTTAACTTGTTATCTCTAACTTTTATAGTTTTATGTTTTAAGAAATCTCTTTTAATACGTGTCAATATTTCTTTGCTTTTTTTACAGACCTTACATTCACAGTGGGCTGTAACCACCTGAGATCCACAGAGTTCTATATCAAAACGTTGACGGAGGATTGCAGCAACCCGTTTAAAGCACACCCATGTAGCAGCTATGTTTGGTATACGTTCGGGTGGTGCAACGGCTGCGGTGATGAAGGATGTCCTCTCATGGGATACAGGGCTGAGGAAACCAAGCAGGAAGGAGATTTCTACCTGGATACAAGCCCGAAGGACACATTATGCCGTGAGTTAATTCGTAATTGTAAACGCCTTAGCTGAAGAAATTCAGTAACACATTTATCGCATTATATATTATTGCACAGCTTTTGTCCATAAATAAATATGGCGGCAACACGTGCATAAAGACATTTAAAGGACAGACACATAAAACAGGCATTGCTTTGAACATAAATCGTAAAAGACATAAGTCATCTGTCGAGGTTTTCCTGTTTTACTCGGCAATTAAGTGAACTTTTCTCTTCATTTTCTATTTTCAGCTGAAGCATAATAAACATGAGAAAGGAACGGTAAGTTGTTTGTAAATAAATTTTTTTAAATTTAATCATGGATTTAGTTTGCTATTCTTTAGCGCCAATTTGCACTTTTTTTTACAGTTTTTTACCTTTTACATTATTGAGGAACGTATTCAACTTCTAATAATGAATAACACACTCTTTTTCTTGTATAAGAGCCTCATAGGTGAGAATTTACCGACCAAAATTTTAAAAACATACCCAGGCTGAGAGTCAGATAAGAATGCCTTTGCTTTTTGCTCATGTGTTTACTTGTCTTTTTTCGTAAGTATAGTATAAATAAAGATAAAAGAAATGTAAGAAATGAAAAACTGTTGTCTATGTAACAGGACAATTAACTAAAGTACTTAAGGGCGTTGATACGCTGGCATGATACTCTGAAGAAAAATTCCGGGTTGTAGTCAAACGTATTTTTAATGTACCACACAATTGCAACCACGTTTAAGTGCTATTATGATGACCAAAAAATCATATCTTCTTTTTCTTTGGATTTCAAAACTATGTTAACTAAACACTAAGCAGCCCAAGTTTAAAGCCTTCATTTCAAAAAGGCACCTTTTTGTTTTAACTGGAATTCCGCCATTAGTAACTTAAAGATATTGAGAGGGTTGGATCGAGGAGATAATGGAGTCAAACACTCACCAGTTTAAGAGTACAGTGCGTGTGTACGCAGCTAAATTAATATGCAGCGCGAAAGTTTCGGGCTTTCAGAGTTTTAAACTTGGGTATTGCATATTTAAAATATATTCGTCTTTTCAACTAATTTAATATGTTCTCTCTTTTTTTCTTGATTTTTTTTTATCATTACAGGACACTGCAGGACGCTTCATGGAGTCACAAGGAAATTTATATTAATAATTATGCTTTGAGAGTTAGTGGAATAGCTTTTTTAGCTGGAAATAAGAAGTTGATGGCTTATTGAGTTTGAATGAAATTCATGCATGTGATATTAGTTCGTGTGACAGAAAGCAAAAGAATTAAACATATTGATTGCATAATTGTCCGTTCTTCTTGATTATGTATCCTGAAAAGTGTAAAACATCGTTCACAAATGAAAACAGTCCCATGAATCCAAGCAGTCGTAGAAGAGAGACTGCTGAAGAAACTTAAGGTGGCTCAAACATATTTCACTAATTTGGAGGGAATGCCTAATTAGAAGGACGTAATAAACTACCATGGCAACAAAAGAACCATCTAAAATCTCCCAATATTTTGTGTTTAAGCGCTGACATCTCAAAAACGAACTCGGGGACCCCGATTTTTTATTGCAGAAATCTGATTAGGAAGCGAAGACTAACTCTCCGCAAAGTTAAAAAATAGGTACGCACTGCGTACATGGTCGGACATGGAACAATTGCACTAAAGCCTCTGTTACACGTTGAAACTTTTAGCTGAAACTCGTGTGATCGGTTTGGTGAAAATTTTTTGAACTTCAGTTGCGAGACGAGTTTCAAGAAAATAGAACTGCTTTCTATTTCTGTAACGGTCGCAGCAATCGCAGTGGTGACAAAAACAAGAGTTTCACCGTGTAACACCACTTCGTGAAACTGGTCTCGCTCGGGCTTGTTATAATTCGCTGCGTAAGCAAAGCAGAAACCGGCTAAGGCAAATTTCGAGACCAGTTTCAAAGTTCCCGAACGAGTTTCAACCTTAATGTTACACGGTGCAACGCCTGCTGAAACTTGTTTCGCAGCGCCGTTGCTCACAAGTTTCAGCCAAACGTTTCAACGTGTGACAGCGGCTTAAGTAGATAGTTTTGAATTGAAATCAGGGCATAAAAAATGGGCAAGCTTGAGTGGCAAATGACAGGTTGATTACCGCTACACAACAATGTGCAATATTTAATTGAATTAACTATGGTATTGAAATAATAATGGTTTGCAATTAATTACAGCTTAAGGGAAATCGACAGTATAAGAGCAAAAAAAAATGTAATCAACTGATTTCAGTGTATTTGGCAAATTGGACTAGAAGAGAAACTTCGTGTAACAGTCAAACAAGTAGAGAAGCCAAACAATTTGCGTCTTCTTTTCTTCAGCCGTTCAGTTTTTTGTTCCACTGTTTCATTAAGT
>NC_090872.1:30662631-30692631 GCF_036669935.1 Montipora foliosa
GTGAACGATGTTTTACACTTTTTAGGATACATAATCAAGAAGAACGGACAATTATGCAATCAATATGTTTAATTCTTTTGCTTTCTGTCACACCAACAAATATCACATGCATGAATTTTATTCAAACTCAATAAGCCATCAACTTCTTATTTCCAGCTAAAAAAGCTATTCCACTAACTCAAAAGCATAATTATTAATATAAATTTCCTTGTGACTCCATGAAGCGTCCTGCAGTGTCCTGTAATGATAAAAAAAAGTCAAGAAAAAAAGAGAGAAATAGAAAATTAGTTGAAGTGACGAATATATTTTAAATAAATGATGAAATGGTATATGAAATGAATCATATATGAACTGCGGATATGTAATCAAGTGAAGCTATGATCTTCGCAGTTATAAGCGCAATTTTTTGCAATTGCGTAGAGAAGCCTGAAAATTTCAGGGCTTCAACGGGGTTTGAACCCGTGACCTCGCGATTCCGGTGCGACGCTCTAACCAACTGAGCTATGAAGCCACTGACGTTGGGAGCTGGTCATTTGTGGTTCATAGCTCTGTTGTTTAGGGCGTCGCACCGGAATCGCGAGGTCACGGGTTCAAACCCCGTTGAAGTCCTGAATTTTTCAGGCTTCTCTACGGAATTGCAAAAATTGCGCTCATAACTGCAAAGATCATAGCTTCACTTGATATTTTAAATATGCAATACCCGAGTTTAAAAGTCTGAAAGCCCGAAACTTTCACGCTGCGTATTAATTTAGCCGCGTACACACTCAATGTACTCTTAAACTGGTGAGTCTTTGACGCCATTATCTTCTCGATCCAGCCCTCTCAATATCTTAAGGTTAGTAGTGGCGGACTTCCACTTAAAACAAGAAGGTGCCTTTTTGAAATGAAAGCTTTAAACTTGGGCTGCTTAGATTTTAGTTAACATAGTTTTGAAATCCAAAGAAAAAGAAGAATTGATTTTTTGACCATCATAATAGCACTTTAACGTGGTTACAATTGTGTGGTACATTAACAATACGTTTGACTACAACCCGAGTATTTCTTCGGAGTATCATGCCAGCGTATCAACGCCCTTAAGTATTTTAGTTAATTGTCCTGTTAGAAGGCAACAGTTTTTCATTTCTTACATTTCTTTTGTCTTTATTTACACTATACTTACAAAGAAAGGCAAGTAAACACATGAACAAAAAGCAGACATTCTTATCTGACTCTCAGCCTGGGTATGTTTTCAAAATTTTGGTCGGTAAAACTGAGTCTGAACTTTCTTACATAGGAGGCTCTTATACAAGAAAAAGAGTGCATTATTCATCATTAGAAGATGAATACGTTCCTCAATAATGTAAAAGGTAAAAAACTGTGAAAAAGTCAGTGCAAATTGGCGCTAAAGAATAGCAAACTAAATCCATGATTGAATTGAAGGCAAATTTCTTTACAAACAACTTACCGTTCCTTTCTCATGTTTATTATGCTTCAGCTGAAAGTAGAAAATGAAGAGAAAAGTTCACTTAATTGCCGAGTAAAACAGGAAAACTTCGACCGTGCCTGCTAATAGCTCGCGTTTAACGTTTTTCACCGGGTACTCCGGTTTTCCCCTCTCTACAAAAACCAAGATTTGATTTGATTGGTTTGAATTAATTTCATTAGTTTCCTCAACGAGTGCTCTAGTGCTAAATCCATTGATACTTAACTATAAAGTTGTTATTATTAATATTATTAACCCCTTATCCTGAGTATAAAGGCAATCTTTATTTCAGTTTGGATCCAAACCAAAATATGTATTTTTTCCAAAGAATTGTTGCCTTCCAAATTAGCTATAACGTAGTAAAAGGAATTAAAGACGCTTTAGAATCACATTTGATGGAAAATAAAATGTTCATTAAATTGCACATTTTATAGGTAGTAAAACTGGCACATCACATTTCTCATGAAAAGATAAACGATGACTTTTGTCTTTTACGCTCTATGTTCAAAGCAATGCCGTTTTTATGTGTGTGTGTGTCCTTTAAATGTATTTATGCGCGTGTTGCCACCATATTTATTTATGGACAAAAGCTGAGCAATAATATATAATGCGATAAATGTGTTACTGGATTTCTTCAGCTAAAGCGTGTACAATTACGAATTAACTCACGGCATAATGTGTCCTTCGGGCTTGTGTTCAGGTAGAAATCTCCTTCCTGCTTGGTTTCCTCAGCCCTGTATCCCATGAGAGGACATCCTTCATCACCGCAGCCGTTGCACCACCCGAACGTATACCAAACATAGCTGCTACATGGGTGTGCTTTAAACGGGTTGCTGCAATCCTCCGTCAACGTTTTGATATAGAACTCTGTGGATCTCAGGTGGTTACAGCCCACTGTGAATGTAAGGTCTGTAAAAAAAAGCAAAGAAATATTGACACGGTTTGAATTAAGCGGGATGCATCTTATTAATTAATCAGTGTTTGATTCTCGTTAGTTTCAGACGTTTAAGAACTGAGTAAATCAAGTTAATAGGTTGGTTTGTTGCAGATGATTTGATTGTTACGCTATCTCTGCAAAGTGCGATGTTTCAGTAACTTGACTGTCTTAAAACAAACTTCGGGAAGACCAATTTTCTCCCAAAAATTCTGTAATTAAGGTGCCCCTGACGCGAAGGTCCTTTACAAGGGAACTTACATTTTTTTCGTGTGTCAAGTTATGCTGGCCCAGTTGTTCCAAAACCATGGCCACTATTAACTATCAACCGAGGTTTCAATTTTTCCCTTTGAAAAGTCTTTCTTTTAAGAAGTGCGCATGTTCGGAAAGGAAAAAATTGCACGAAAGCTCCTCAAATGGATGAAAATGCAAGTGAACTTTGGAACGCACCTCGTGTTCACCCGGAGTGCTAGGGAGGGGACTGCTGGTGAAATCCCCTGCACTAGACACGCCACCTTCAAATAACGAGACCTGAAATTCACGAGAACATACCCGTGGGGTCACTCGCACAGCCTGGTTGCAGGCTCCCACCATTTGGAAAGAAGTCAGTATGGCCCACGTGGTCTGGAGTTCCTACTACTCCCATGTTTGTGTGGACGACGTCAACGTATTTCGCATCAGTTTTATCCAGATGAACTGCATTGTCGCTTCCAGTGAAAAATGGCAAGGCGGGATCTAAACCTTTACGTATTAAAAGAAAAAAGAAGAACTTAGGAAGAACTACTATTACAAGTTTTTTGAAGTATGTAATAATTTAAGCATTCCTTTTAAGTAACGAATCACTTTTAATATTATCCGTGCTCAGCCATATGATTTTCCGATGCACACAGTACACCAATCCTAATAAATTGGTTCCTACTTTATCTCTAACAATTATGAAAAGATTTTTTTTTTGCTTTAATTAATGGAGGTTTCGCTCCTTTTCTGCACGTTTTCTAAAATATCTCTTTCATTTGGTGCGAATGTTTTCAAAATGTTCATTATTCACAGCGTTATTTTTAAAGCCAGTAGCGTTATCCTAACTGTTCATGTTTTGACACCATGGTGAAAAGGAAGCATACAGGAGGTCCTTTTAGTAAACGCAAGGGTATAATGCATGTCGCAGAAGTGTATACCAATAAACGCCTTAAAAGAACTAACCGGGGTAAATTGATCCACAAATTAATAACGAGAACAGCCTCCTTAGCCGCCTGCTAAAATTGAAAATTATTTAAAGAATCCTACCAGTTATGCGGCCAATGGTCATGCCGTACTTTGTCTGCAGATAACTCCCCGCATATCCGACAACGTGAGCTCCAAGACTGAACCCAATAAGGTAGAAATTGTCAGCCAAATCCTTTGAATTGCCGTTGCGATATATTAAGAACTGTGCAAGCTCGGCCATTTGAGCGCCGACCAGCCGTGTGTTTCCAGATGACACTCCTAAGTCTTGATTTGCTCCAACACTCCAGTCTGTCATGATGACGTTGAAGTCACCTTTGTCCAGCAAAGCGTCTTTCATTCTAAGCCCCCAGTCGTAGTGTCCAGAGGAAGTTTCTATGAAGTCGAGGTAATTAATATTGTTACTTGGATTCGTAAGTGCGTTCGATAGGAAATATTTGTATGCCGTACAAGCTTGTTCCCACCCGGGACCCATGAAAGTTGGGCCATTCAACGCCAGGTTAAATTAGACCTTTTATTCATTTTTAATAATTAATTTGATTATCTTTTGTTATCTTATTGGGGTTATTTTGTTTTTGTCAAAAGAAAAAAAAACCCGGCCGTTTGTAAACACGATGTGCCTTAATTCCAAAAAGGAGGGAAGAGTGATAAACTATCAGCAGCAACGGCGATCAAAAATCAAGTCTTATTTTCTTTGGATTTCAAAGCCTTGAGTTCAAAAGAACACCTGTTTATTTTAACTGGAATTTTCCTATTTAATATTTCGCCGTATTACTAACTTTAAGATCTTGAGAGAGCTGGATCGAGAAGAAAATTACGTCAAAGACTCAGAATTAATATGCAGCACGGGAGTTTTGGGCCTCCAGGCTTTTAAGCTCACGTTTTGCATAAATAATAAGCTGCATTCACTCGCTGAAATTTTAAGCTAGTGAACCTTTGATGTCACTTTTCCGCGGACCCAACCCTCTGATGTCCAATCGGTCAGTTTTGAAAGTGAGTAACGGCGGACCGTGAAATCCAAAACTTACAATCAAAAGTAAACGGCCTTTGGATAAAAGTCAAGGCTGAAAAATTGCCAGTCAAGTGTTAAGAAAACACACTTTCAAAATGTGAAGGAAAAAGGTAGTGATATTTTTGATCATAGTACAACTTTAATCCGAGGTAAGAAGTACAAATAGGTGCAACCAATCTCTAGCGACACAATTAAGAATGCTGCAATGTACAATTGCTGGTGGACGAACAAAAGGAGCTACATGGAGTTACCTTACGAATTGACACTCGTTTTATTCAGCGGTATAAAGAGAGATATAAGGTGTAATGCTCTCTAATGATGTTGGATGGAGGGAGGTTTCTTCTTTTCTTACCTGTCCAACCATGGCACATGAATATTGTTCTTCGTTTGATGTCATAATGTGAGCTAGCCAGCTTACTTTTGTCACTGTCATCAAGCTCTTCTCTGTCGTTGGGGTTTCTGTTCTCTCTTGTATACAGATAAAATTTCGTGCCTATATCCTCTGGACTTTGGGGAAGTTTCATCAGTATGTTGTGAAATGGTGGTAGGTGGCTGAAACAGCCGTACTTGCCATAGCAGACTTGTGGGAGTCCTTTACAGTTGCAAACAGGAAGAGAAATTTCAAAATACATTAGTAAAATTCAAATAAAGTTGAACTTGTTGCTACCTAATCTATCTCTAAACGTCCATTCTTTTACCAAAGAGAACAACTAGAGGCAAATAGGAAGATTGTCAGGCCATGATATCAACATTTTCTCACATGTTACAAAGTGCATATACTTATGAGGTACTACGCAAAAATCTTGATTCTTTACATGTCATATTTTAATTCTCGTTCGTAGTCCACTCAAGACCCTTCCTCCACCAAAAAAAGGTATTTTCGGTGGGCATTTGGTGCATAATGTTTGATAATATATATTTTCTACGGTAAAATGTGCTTCGAAAACGGGAACTGGCGTCATGCCTCTGGAGATGGGTTATCTTGGGTTTCACCTGAGGTTCCTAGTCTAATCGCGTGCCCGCGCGCAATCAGATTCCGGAGTCGTTTTGTTTGAGTCGTTGATTTAGTTACATACAAGGAGAAGGAAACAAAGATATTCCATACGTTATATGTGTTATTCCCTTCAAATGTAAAAATATAATTGAAACACCTGTTACTTACCAATTCCAAATGAAACTCCCATTGAAAAGAAACTTCCAAAAATAGCTAACATCAGCACCGATGCCATCTTCATTATGTCTTTATTATGAACCTGGAAATGTTTTGAATACGCATGCTCATATAAGTTCAAATCTCATGACTTTTCGCGGAAAAACAAACTAACGTCGTTTTGCCCTTGAACCAACCGAAGAGATCAAGGAATCTCTTTTAAAGTGCGTTTAACCTTCGAAATATTTTATGGCTCTTTTGCGGGCCCCTGGAAGGGTACAACCTCCCTTCATCTTGTTGATACACATCTCAAAAACGATACAAACGCCTTCTCTGAAAATTCTTCCTTCACCTATTGATCACTGCACTAATGAAACAGTTTTTTTTCGCTTTGACGTCAACGTTCTCAAAACCTGTCATTAATAATACTGAGGATGTTTTGAAAACCGACGATGCATTTTTAAAAGTTTTCTCTGGTGCCTACTGGGGTTTTTAAGTGCACTTGTGTTGATGGAGCCTCGATTGAAGTCCATATGCATAGTAACGCAAGGACGTTAATAGAATTTGGTTTGAAAGTGTGCTTAGAAATTCATCGCTTAGTTAGATACACCTTTGGATCTTTGACGTCTGGACTGAAAAAACCTCAGTTGGTAGACCTCTGAGTGTACCATTTAAGAATCTGAGGCGATTCTGCAAACCGGCGATGGCTCATTGAATCAAATGTGTGTTAACTATAGATCTGCCTGTTTGGTTTTCCCTTATGAAGCCCAGCTGACACTTAATATAAAAAACAAGGCAATTAATTCGTAAACAAAATTTGACCAAAACGAGTTAAGCATCCGACTTTTGAAGTCCAATTATTTTTCGAGTAAAATGAGTAATTACTAGCAACATCAAGAGCACTAGTGATGATGTTAACGGTTTTCCTGCTAATTTAATTAAACTGAAATCATTTTTTTGCGCGTCTTCAAATAAAGGAGAGTTAATAAAAGGATGGAAGGAGATTTAGCTTCAAAAGTTAACGAAAGCTTTAAAATCTAATTTATTTTTTACCCGCTACTGACATCTTTTTTTTGAACGAAATGATATATGAAATAAATCATATACTGAACTGCGGATATGAAATCAAGTGAAGTTATGATCCCCGGAGTCATAAACGGAATTTAGCAGTTACGTAGAGAAGCCCGAAAAATTCAGGACATCAACAGGGTTTGATCCCGTGACCTCGCGATACCGGTGCGACGCTCTAACCAACTGAGCTATGAATAGGCCTTGGCGGATTATGCTCCTGAAAGTGACATATCATATTATTAGCAGTGCTCGAAATTTTGCCATATTATGCCAAAATTATGCCAGAATTCCTAAATTATGCTCCTGATTTCTGAAGTTATGCTCATAAAATGACGTAGATTCTGTGCATATAGGCGCGCAATAACGACACCAAATGTTGGAGTCGTATGGCATGCAGTTGTGCTAGTTTACACAATCCCCACGTGAAGCCGGATGGGAAACCAGAGTACCAGATTCCTCCAAAAGGTTAACCGCGCACGCAAAATTAGGCAAAAGAGGCCAATTATGCCAAAGATTATGCTAGCACAATCCGTCAAGACCAAGCTATGAAGCCACTGACTTTGGGAGTTGGTCAATTGCTAAAATTGCGTCCACAACTGCCAGGATCATAGCTTTACTTGATCTTTTTTTTTGTTTTCTTAAAACTTGTATCTTACTTTCTCTTTATATAAAATGCATCTATGAGGTGGACGAGGAAAGAAAGCAAGAAAAAGTAGAACAGTGCTAAAAATCATGTAAAGTTTTTTTTCCCGATAGCTCTTTTTTTCCCCTAAAATGCAGCGGAATATCGGAGAGAAAAAAAAAACTTGTTCTTGGCAAGGTCAGTTAAGGTCATGCAGTGCGGTGAGCTCCTCTGATCCACTCAATTTCAAAACAAGACCTTTCAGTTACTCTTCGTCATTTTTCCCTCTGGAGTTAACATGCACACATGCAGGGCTAGAATACTAAGCATTACGTATTGCACAACTTAGGTGTGGAAATATAGTTTCGATATAAGGGAAAAGAAAATTCACTATTAACACCCACCACATACAGGCTCTAAAATAGACGAATACTTACCACCTTGCTTGACTTGGTTAACTTCCTTTTGGTTTCGATGATCTTTCTTCTTCAAGGGCAAGAAAGAAGAATATGTAGAGAACTAAACAGAGGGGTTACTTATATGCAACATGTGCGATTGAAATGTCAAACTGTCAATCATCGTCCATTAGTGGTTGGAATGTGAAAGAAGAAGGCAGAGCGCCAAACGACAAAAGAGAACTGAGAAATGTTTGTTCTATCACATTTTTTCCATGGTGAAGTACTGCTATAGTTGAGCAAAGTAACGGTTCCACTCTACTCGGTTGTGTATATAACACACTGGACTGCTTACTTTTTGTCCTGAAAAAGTAGATCGCAAAAAAAATAAGAACGTTAAGCGGCCTCAGCCTCAATAGTTAGATCTTCTTATAGAAAAAATAGTAACTTTTTTCATGTTGCTAAGTTATTCACAAGAGAATTTAATACAATAACACAAAACAACGATAACTTGGTAATAGGCTTTGTTTGGTTCGAAAATTAATTATAAGTGTTAAAATTTCGTTAATTTTAAAAACACTTGTTTCATTTCTGGCGCACACACAAAAAAAGTAAAATAACTGTGTTAAAATTAATATGTCCCTGGCGCGTTTTACTCATAGGAACGCAATGGTTGCGATGGAATTTTAGCACGAGAGGGAGCGAATATGCTTTGAGGTGTTACATACAAATACTATGATGCACAAAATATATCGAATAAGTGAAATTTCTGGACAGCTTAACAGTGAAAACCTTGAGCGCATAATAAAATTACATGAAATTAGTGACTGTATTGGTTTACACTGTTTTTTGTTAACTGAAAACGGCACATTTTTTAAGTAAGACTGAGCCTGAACGTTTTTATATTTTTTTGCAATTTGAGCCTGAAAATGTTCTTAATATGTTCTAATCATCTTTTTCTTCTTGTGTGGAATACTGTACTAAGTTTGACTACCAACTTTTTCTCCATGGCCAGTGCATCATGCAATAAGAAAACCACATTATTAACGTTTAAAAAACGTCCCAAAGTATCTGAGGTGATTGTCCTGTCAGCCGGACTACAGTTTTACATTTGAATCTCAGTCTAGGTATGTTCTTAAAATATTGCCATGAACGCGTTCAAAACGGTTGTTATAAAAAATAGCGTATTTCCGCTAAGTTAAAACCATAGCGACGTATTGGTTGAATTATTTAATGAGAGGAGAGAAACTGCTTGGTAAGAAAACAAAAGAAAATTTCTGGTTCGAGATCTGATGGATTGTTCGTTGTGGTTCAAGCAATTTGATGAAGAGTTAGCAAAACTGTACTATCAAAATAGTATCTCAAAAGTCTCAATGATTTAGCGCTTTAGCAAAAGTAACAAATAACGGTAATAAAAGAAATTTAACAAAGAGACTGCATAAACGAAAGCAAAGGATTTTGTCTCCTAGGACAAATGATGCTTTTACAATAATCGCAAAGTCCCCCCCGGAAAAAGTCTTTATGCATTTACAGACATTATAGTCTTTTTAAAGACTAACGTATTTGCCTTTTGGCTTTCCGAGTTCGGAAAAATTGTTTTCTGCAAACACTGTAGTCTTGAAAAGACTTCAGTGTTAGCGTATACTTTCTTCCTGAGGATGTACAAAATCATAGCAACAGATATTTGCGGGTCTCATCGCTTTTTCTCTTTTTAATTTAGTTGCGACATATGGAATTCACTACTGAATATTGACCACAATTTGTCCGTAAAACTGCATAAATCCTTGCGACTTTTGTGATATTCGTTATATTTACAGTTTGGAGCCCTCTGCCTTTTATTCTCTTTGTTAAATTTGTTGTTCTTGCGACATTTGGACGTATTGCAAACGCACATTTTATCCTTGAAGACAAAATCCTTGTAACTTCTGCAATAATGCTTTGCTAGCGCTCAGTAAGACTCTGCTGTCTTTAACACAAGAGCGAAATTACATGAAATTAACACCCTCTACAATGGTCACTTTCCGACCGTATAGGCTTCTTCCATCTTTATTAAAAATCGTAAATGAAAAGACTGATAACGGCCTCACTATTTTTGCAGATATCTCGTTCTTCTTCATATACTGAGTGATGAAGAAGAAAAGAAGAAACACAATAAGGTGTCAAAAGTGTTTTTGCTCTAAGCGCTCCGAGAAACGCCAGAAATTTAATGTAAAATTTGCGCTTATTTCGTCAAGCTAATTAACGCTGGAGAGTAAAACATCAAGGAAAGTCCCGAAGAAATCAATGCAAGTAATGAGTAAATAAAATGGCAAGAAAGAAGAGACATCATGATTTTGCAAAGACGGTAACACAGCCAACCACCTATCCCGATAAAAAACCTGTTTGGTTTTTAATTGACAAGTATTGATCAGTGTTTATACTACTTTTATAATATAGTATGATCGTGTTTTCCGGGCAGCTATTTTATCTTCTCTTTTTCTTCCAATTTTATGAGTCCATGGCCTTTACGGTTAGTAACTTTCCATCAATCCGGCAGTGCAATCGGTGATAGTGGTTAAACAACACCATGTTCTCACTGAACTCATTATTGATTTGTATCAAAATTAGTAGAAAAAGACCCATCGACGATTCATCAAACCCTGGAACCACAATCATCAATCCATCAGATCCGTCGCACCATAAATATTCTTCTTTTTTTTTTTTTTTGCAAGCTGTTTCGGCACTTTTCAATAAATCTATGCTAATTTCATGCTTATATTATTTCCTTATTGATATTATTCTTTGTGCTATTATTTGTATACACCTCAAAGCATATTCGGTCCCTCTCGTGCTAAAATTCCATCGCAACCACTGCGTTGCTGTGAGTAAAACTCGGCGGAAACATGTCAATTATAACATTTATTTTCCTTTCTTGGTGTGTGGGCCAGAAATAATAAAATCGAGCTTTTTTACTAATTGAGCCCCTATTCACTCACCCGTATTATTCTAAGTGTTACTTCAGGCTCGATGTGCCGAATTTTCGTGCTGTAATATCTAGTCACGGGGCATAAATTAACGAAGTCTTAACAGTCAGTTCCTGGCCTAAACAAAAATAAGCGATAAGATGTCATTTAAGTTTCGTTCTCTCCGCGGAAGTCTCAGGTGTGAATGAAACACCAAGAGTAGAAGATTAGCATTTCAAATGTTAACATAAGTAAAGAAAGAGATAGATATTTTATCAAATTTTAGCGTTCGTGACATTTTTACCTACTTTATAAACATTTAATTGTTAGTTACATATTCATGATAATACTGTATTTTCATTTACACTTGCAATTGAAAATTACCTCATTGACAGGTCGGCACGTCGTGACCTCTTTTTGCTTCTTTTTATCACCAAATCAATTTCTCAGAAACTAGACATTTTTTTTTTTGACAAAGAGGAAAACACAACAAAATTATGGTAAATTCCATGGTTATTCCCTCGTGTTTCTAGTGTTTAAACATGTGAGAAGAAAAGAACAAAAAACAAAACAAAGCAAGGTATCCCTTCACGATTTTTAAGATCAATGTAGCACTTTTTTTTAAAATTTATAACCAGTCCTTTGTACTTAACAAATAGTAAACAGTTCAGCGTTTACTATCGAGTTATAGTTCCACGCGGGACGTTGCTAAACACGAAAGAAGCGTCAGAGTCGCACGACGCGACGGCCGAGTGGACTTTATGACCTTGGTGAAAATCAAAGATCGGAGTCGTATGCGGAGCATGATAAGGTCGACGGAATCGGAGTCGGAAGAAGAATTAGAACGTTTCCATTTTCTTCCGACTCCGCTAATGTCTCCGTCGCTTATGATCCAGTAAAAACTAGAAGCAGAAGCGGAAGAACCAACCAATCACAATGCTTGTAATCGAGCATTGTGATTGGTTTCTTCTTCCGCTTCTGCTTCAGACTCCGGATCGTAAGCGACGGAGTCATAAGCGGTAGCGGTATTCTGCTTCCAACTCGGACAGTTTGATTTTCACTAGATCGTATCGCTCTACGCTTCTGATTACGACTCCAAATGCGACTCCTTCGCTAGTTAAAACCAGCCTTTAGCAAATTTCCCACGTGACAGTTTGTGACATTCCTTGTCTCTCGCTCGTTAACTCGTCGAGCTGGCTTTCACTTAGGCTCGCAAATCGCTTTGCTGGTGTTTTGAGTAAAATTACTAGCTAACGGGTTAAAACGTGACATTGGTAAACCTTTTTTTTATAAAACTGCGAAGAACTGTCAGCATTTTCGGCGGTAGACTGATCGGTCATTGTTGTAGTTACAATAAAATACAATACAATACCAGTAGTTACAATACTCCGGCGCACGTTTCAGAGTTTTTGTCATAACCATTCACCCATGGGCAAATAGTAAATTGGTAATTGACCAATCAGAGCGAACGCTTTGCTTTTGTTATGGCAAGAACAGTGATAAGATTTTTACTAAAAGTTGAATGACGTTTCTCTTTCAATCCAAGCCTTTTCATCTTCTTGTAAACCCTTTTCTGTAAAACCTTATTGATCGACCACCACACTGGCGTATCACCATAACTCTACGGAATATTTGTTAATTAAGGATACTTTCTTTATTGATATTCTTCATTCAATCCGATTCTTACTATTCAGGAACTGAAAAAACATAATTAGCTATATAGTGGTCTCCTTACTTCTATATTTGAAATTTCACTGAGGAAAACACTGATGATCACGTATTACGAAATTACGCAATCCGGAGAGTAGAATTATTCGACCTCTTTTATTTATTTTCTATATCCACAACCCAGAGTACAGCAGAGAACGTTACAGGAATATGGCAGTACCTCACCATCGGAAAAATGTTTATTGAAAAACATATTTCTTAGTTCTGCTTTGTACTTTGGCGCTCCGCCTTCTTTTCGCACATTCCAACCACTGATGCACCCTGACTGACAGGTTGACATCTCAATAGCACATGTTGCATATAAGTAACTCTTCTGCTTCGTTCTTGCCATTGAAGCCGATAAAGGTCATCGGAGCCAAAAGGTTAACCAAGTCAAACAAGGTGGTAAGTATTTGTCTGTATTTAGAAACTGTATGTCTTAAACGCGAATAGCTATTTCCACCTGTCAGTTATAAGTTAGTATTCTAGCCCAGTGGGGTAACTTAAAGTACATTGAGTCGATCCCATAGCTGAATCTAGATGACCTTACTGAAATTAAATACTTTGTGTCAGTTGCTTGTAGTAAAGTAAACGGCTCTTTCTTGCAGTTGACAGCATTTCAGAAAAGAAAGAACTATTGCAAATAAGCCCTTGAATAATTACTAGTATTGTTCCACTTTTTCTCCCTGTCTTTCCTAATCTAGATCTATTTTATCGTAAAGCCTTATGTTTGCAAATTTTGAGAAAATTAAAAATAACGTGGCGATGTCCATGGCGGATAAAAAAGTGACTTCGATTTTAAAATTTTCTTTCATTTGAAGACACACAAAAGACAGGAAAAAAAGATCTTAATATAAACAAATTTAAAACAAAACATTAAACAATTGAAGCTCAATATCTAGGCATATTATCTCCTTGGTATAAAGTCTATTGCCAATGCTTTCGTTGCCATGATGTCAACGCGAATATACCAATCACTTATGCTTTTACTTTGGTATTATTTAATTCAAAATATCATGATTGCACGTTGCCAGAAAATCAGGTTTCGGTCATATTATGTTAACAAGTTACTTGTCTTTTTAAAAAACAAAAAAAGGAAAAAAACGATGTCAGTGGCGGATAAAAAGTAAGTTAGATTTTAAAGCTTTCTTTATTATAAATTTTGAAGCGATATCCATGCCACTTCCATCCTTTTATAAATTCCCTTTCATTTGAAGTCGCGCAAAAAAAAGATCTTATTCTAAATTAGCAGGAAAACCGTTAACATCATCACTAGTGCTCTTAATTTCGCTATTCATTACTTATTTGACTCGAAAAATAATTGGACTGTATCAAAAGTCGGATGCTTAACCCGTTTTGTCATATTGTGTTTAAGCTGTGTTTACGAATTAATTGCCTTGCGTTTTATATGAAATGTCAGCTGGGCTTCATGAGAGAAAACCTAAGAGCCTATAGTTAAGACTCCATACAATGCCTCTTCCCTGTCAGGTGATACTTCATTCAATCAGCCATCACCAGGCAACAGACGTCTAAGCGTTGGAGTTTCTTTCGAGACGTCAAAGGTCCAACGTATTTCTAAGCATTCGTCTAACTAAACGTTCCCTCAATGAACGAAATGATATATATTTCTGGACTGCGGATATGAAATCAAGTAAAGCTATGATCCTCGCAGTTATGAACGCAATTTGAGCAATTGCGTAGAGAAGCCTGAAAAATTCAGGACTTCAACGGGGTTTGAACCCGTGACTTCGCAATACCGGTGCGACGCTCTAACCAAATGAGCTATGAATTAGAAGGCACTGACGTTGGGAGTCGGTCATTTTTGAACATTTGGGAACATTAGAATCCACAAATGACCAGCTCCAAATGTCAGTGGCTTCATAGCTCCGTCGCATCGGTATCGCGAGGTCACTCAGGTTCAAACCCCGTTGTAGTCTTGAGATTTTCAGGCTTCTCTACGCAATTGCTAAAATTGCGTTCATAACTGCGAGGATCATAGCTTTACTTGATTAAACGTTGTGTTTCTAAGCATTCTTCTGAACAAATTGCATTGACTCACATGCGTTGCTATTATGGCCAATAAAGTGAGCTCAAAATAAGGCTCTATCAACAGTCCGTTTGAAAACGTGTACTCTTACGTCCGAACACGCCAGTGAAAACCGAGACGGTTTTCAGATATTACAATGTTTGAAAACGAATCCGACCATTCGTTTTCTTATTGATGGCAGGTGTTAAACATAAACTTTTGAGAACGACAGGTCATAGCGCAGGCGAATGAAAAAAAAATTGAAGACTGACGGAATGGTGTGGATAGATGAAAACGGAAACTTAGTCGATGATGATGACCTTAATATTTTTATTGCTTGTCGCGTTAAAAATTATATGATAACACATCCTTTAAACTGAACTGAAGGGCCAAACATCCCTACCCTTTACAAATATATCTAATTCATTTGTGTTCAATCCTATAGGTCTTAATCAAACAGCGGCCATGTTGAGTCCTCAGTGATTGAAAATCTTTGTTTTTCCCCATCGAAACTCGTTCCCAAACATTTCAACTCGAGGCTCTGGGTATGAAATCTGGTAAAGACTTGTTTCCATATCTTAAAGTGCCCTTGGACGTGAGGTGCCTGGGAATGAAATTAAATCACTGGAATCGGAATGCTAACAGTTAAGCCTAAATATTGTTTTAGGCCTCATTAGGCCTAAGATTAGCAATTCTAAGAGGTTTTGGCTTTTTCAACATTTACATTATAACCTCAGTCTGCATTTTACACTGACCGATTCCAGTGTTTTAATTTCATTCCCAGGCACCCCACGTCCAAGAGCACTTTAAGATATGGAAACAAGTCTTTACCGCGAAATCTATTGTCTATGGACAATATGGCCGCCGCGAGAATGAGACCCACCCTTGTCAATTCAAATGTGTTCCTTAAAGGAAGGTGTACATAAATATAATTTGTCAAGAGAATTCCCTGAACTCGGTTGGTTCGAAGGTAGAACGGCATTATGGGAATGTGGGAATTATGCTTATGATCATGCGTATTGAAACCTTTTCCAGGGTTCGTGATAAAGACACAATGAAGACGGCATATGTGCTGATGTTAGCTATTTTTGGAAGTTTCTTTTCAATGGGAGATTCATTTGGAATTGGTGAGTAACAAGTCCTTTTTTTTTCATAATTGTTATATTTGAAGGGAAACCTTAACGCCATGATATACTTTTATCCTCTACTTGCACAAAACCCATAATACACCTCAACCTTCCCCCCCCCCCCAAACCCTCCCAAAAAAAATTGCACAATAATTGTTTCCAATTTTTTCATGGGACATGAGATTTTTGGGAAGTAAAGAGGTGTATTATGAGATTTGTGCAAGTAGAGAATTTCCGATATTTCGGCCTCGGGTATTGTGGTTCTAGCTTTCTGATTGGTTCACTCAATCTCGATTATCAGTTCATATACCGTATGACCTAATATGGAAACTGATTTCGTCAAGTGTTGCCAAACTGGAGACTGATTGACTTTGATTTTAATTATTCCATTCGCGCTTGTTTAACATGAGACGGGTTAAGCCAACTCGGTGCTACGCGCCTCGTTGGCTATTTACCATCTCACATCCAACGCGCTCTCGTAGAATAATTGTTAAGTATTCTCCTCTCCTTGAATAACCAATGGCTCTAACAAAACGACTCTGGAAGCTGATTTCGGGCACGCAATCACAGGCGGTGAAACCCCATTTTCGAAGCAAATTTTACCACGGAAAATATCAAGTATAATCTAAAACAAATCATACCCACCGCTCCCTAGGAAGAAATCACCTTTTTGTGGGGGAGGAGACTTGTGTGGACCACGTAAAAAAGCATGAGCTAAAAAAATCATGGTTGTGTAGTACCTAATAAGAATATTGTACTTTGTAACATGCGAGAAAAATGTTGTTAACCGTAGCCTGACACTCTTCCTCAGTATTTGCGATCAGCTTTTCTGTTTGGTAAAACAGAGTAAATTTGACTCTAACTCATGTACTTTGTCCTGTTCCCAATGTAAAGGACTCCCACAAGTCTGCTATGGCAAGTATGGCTGTTTTAGCCACTTACCACCATTTCAAAACGTACTGATGAAACTTCCCCAAAGTCCGGAGGAAATAGGCACGAAATTTTATCTGTATACAAGAGAGAACAGAAACCCCAACGACAGAGAAGAGCTTGATGACAGTGACAAAAGTAAACTGGCTAGCTCACATTATAACATTACACGAAGGACAATATTCATGTGCCATGGCTGGACAGGTAAGCCAACATCACTCCTTCGCATTTTCAACACCATTAAAAATCATCACTCCTTACTTGTCTCTTCAGACCACTGTAAAAAAACGTTTTCAACTTTTATCGGTTGTAGATATCGGGCACCCTCCCAATTTTCGAGAATTACTAAGTTTTGTTCTCAAACATCCTGGTACTTAATTAGTTCTTACGCTGATCGCCAACAACCTTACGGTTTTCGTCGTTGTGACCGCGGGAAAATCGACATCAACATCACTAAACAAGGATGATGATAATAATTCACAAAATGGCTCTTCATCTAACTAAGCAAATTCACAGACTCAAAAGATTTGATTGCTCCAACAGATTCCTACATTTAGACAAAAAAATCACTGCTATTTACTAATTGCACAATGACCACCTTGGAGGCTTTTGTGCTTCTTCGCTTGGTTTGAGTTTTTATTTTAAACTTTCTGGCTGTTTATCAAGTTTCTCTTTTTTGTTAGTTTGATTCGTCACATCGTGTTTACCAACTTTTTGTTTCCTGTTAAAGTTGTTCAAATTCTTTTTTCTTTAACATTTCTCATATTTTAGTAAACAAGATCAGCAAATCCAACTATGATAATAAAAGTTGGGATGGTGAACGTCTTGATTAATAATGCAAAAAAGGTCCAAAAAAAACCTGGTTTCATAGCTTAGCCTTCATGGGTCAGGCAGGTGGGAACAAGCTTGCAGGGCATATAAATAGTTCCCATGGAACGCACTTACGAATCCAAGTAACAATATTAATTACCTCGACTTCATAGAAACTTCCTCTGGGTACTACGACTGGGGGCTTAGAATGAAAGACGCTTTGCTGGACAAAGGTGACTTCAACGTCATCATGACAGACTGGAGTGTTGGAGCAAATCAAGACTTAGGAGTGTCATCTGGAAACACACGGCTGGTCGGCGCTCAAATGGCCGAGCTTGCACAGTTCTTAATATATCGCAACGGCAATTCAAAGGATTTGGCTGACAATTTCTACCTTATTGGGTTCAGTCTTGGAGCTCACGTTGTCGGATATGCGGGGAGTTATCTGCAGACGAAGTACGGCATGACCATTGGCCGCATAACTGGTAAGATTGCTTGAGTAATTTTAGCCGGAGGGCTTAATTTACCCAGATTAGTTCTTTTTAGCTGTTTATTGGAGTACACTGGTGCGACATGCAGGATACCGATGCGTTCACTACAGGAATCTCCTCTTCGCTACTGGCTTAAAACAACCCTGTTAATAAATAATTAGCGTTTAGAGACACTTTGCGGTGTTCAATTCAGTATGCAATTAATCAATACGATTACAGTAAATATTGCACTGTTATTTTAACTTTTAGGTTAACAATTTTTAATACTGAACCCTTTCCTTTTTTCGAGTCAAAAGCCCATCACTTGGATGGAAAAAATGATTTCCCTAAGCCGAGTGTTCAATTCCTTATTTTTAGATTGCTATTTCCACACATGTGATGTAATCGCAGACATCGCATATTGTTTGGTTCAGTTAACATACATTAATGCACAGGGAGAAATACCGTTCCAAATATGGGTGGTAAGGAAGCGAAAACTCAGACGAAAGATATGAGAGTTGTTGGCTCGTGTCGGGGTATTGTGCTACAGCATTTGATTAACAATTTGTTATTTCCTTACATATGCATTTTATACCTATTTCTAAACAGTGGGAACTTTTAGGGTTTCTTTTATCGCCTCTCGCGTAGAGGGAACTACTAGTATTTATAGTCCAGGCAAGGACGGTTTTCTATTGTGAGCATGCCCTCTTGAAAAAGATTCCACCTTCAAATTTCATGCGCGTACTAAAGGTTGCTATCGTAAGCCAAACAGCACAAACTTTTCATTAGTGGGGTAACAAACTCATCGGGACAAATTAGACTTTTCCTTCAAATCCAATCGCCGAAGAAACATTTGAGAGCATGCATACCAAGTGATCGTGAGAGGGATACTTAAGAAACCACGTAGAAATAAGTCCTGTTCCGGGACTCCCTCTTACCCCCACCCTGAAAATGGGCCTGGAACCCAGGCGGGAAAAGAGAGAGTCCTGTATTACTTGCAGGCGCATGCTCGGAATGACGCAATTTTTCCCCCCAAATTGGGATAAAAACCATATTTCGAAAAAAGACTTTTTATTTGGGCATAGTTTATTCGGGGTGCTTTTATGCTGGAAACATGGCGGATAATGGGAATACCGGATATCGCAGGAGATCTAAAAATAACTTAAGAGGGATTAGGATGGGAATGTAAAACAGTTAGATTAAAAAATTGAACGAAATTAAATCACAACCTGGACTATTTGTGTCTTTACGTAACAGGTTGTGTTGATAACTCAAGTTTTCTTAGTTTACACACATATATGCACAACATCGATTATCCGGACATTAATTGTCAGAACTTTTTTTTCTGGTCAAAATTTATTTGTGAATATTAATTAAAAAGGATGAAGTTGATATATCTTATGTGCTTATCAAAATGTAAAAAAATTATAGAATGACCTCTATTAGTGAGGCTTTTTTACGACGTTCTGCGTAAACATTTGTCAATCTTTACAAATTTGGCTGATTTTGATATCTATATAACGACCAACGGCTGTCCTTACGTGTCTAGGTAAATATCTTAAATTTAATTTTTCTTAGCCAGACTGCTTGTTACCCAGTTTACAATTAATTCAAGGAAGTGAAAGATGCCCCCGTCGAGAAAAGGTCAGACCACAACACCAAGGACAACATTCCCTACTCTTATCGAACCGTGAGTGGGTTCTTTAACGTCCCATACTATTTAATTTCCAACAAGGGCTATGAGACGGGACCTCCGGTTTACAGTCCTTATCCGAGAAGACTTGAAAGTCTAACCATTTGCAGATGTAATTACAAAGGCAGCACACTCTCCTCAGTTATTTTAAGACCCTGAGTGTTGGTCAGGCTCACGACCTTCCGCATGACAGCCCGATGCTCAACCAACTGAGCAATCGGTGGGCGGTGGCACCGCGGTGGTGGCGGTGGCTCACTGCGATCGGGGTTTTTTTTCTCCTCCTTTGGTTGCGACAAGGCATGATTTCGATTTATTTTCCTGACACAGAAAATCACAGTAATTTTCATATACGATTTTTTGTCGGAGATTCCATGTTTCCAAATTTCGCGATTCCTTTATTTGCATATCCACCCTGGTATCTATTGTAATATGATTGGCGAATTCCGAGCATGTGCCAGCAAGTAATACAGCACCCTCTCTCTTTTCCCGCCTGGGTTCCAAGCCCATTTTCAAGCCGGGGGTAAAAGGGAGTGCCGGAATAGGACCAGTAGAAATATGGAGTGAAACCTTTATTAACCTTCATTATTACTGCAAACAAGGACTTAAATAACTAATGAAGATGAAGTGAGCCACATGGCCGAGATATTAATAAAAGCGATAGGTTAAGCAAGAGTTTAATGATTACATACCAACAAGAAATTATGAAGGTAAGAGAGGTAATTCCTCATATTTGACCTATTCCCATCGTAATCCCTCTTAAGTTATTTTTAGATCTCCTACGAGATCCGGTATTCCGCATGAAGGTTAACTGATAGCCAATCATATGTCCCCATTTTTACCAATTTTGACAGCTGAGCGAATTCCCACGCAATGATTCGCGTCGTTCGCGTAAAATGAGGACATATGATTGGCTATCAGTTAACCCTCGTGGGGATACCGGATCTTGCAGGAGATCTTTAAAAACTTAAGAGGGATTGCGATGGGAATAGGGCCAATATGAGGGATTATCTCTCTTAACTTCATACTCTCTTGATACCAACAAAACAGCAATTCTTCACTTCCTAATGGATCCTTTTCTTTGAATACGTATAGGTTTAGATCCCGCCTTGCCATTTTTCACTGGAAGCGACAATGCAGTTCATCTGGATAAAACTGATGCGAAATACGTTGATGTCGTCCATACAAACATGGGAGTAGTAGGAACTCCAGACCACGTGGGCCATGCTGACTTCTTTCCAAATGGTGGGAGCCTACAACCAGGCTGTGCGAATGACCCCACGGGTATGTTCTCGTGAATTTTAGGTCTCGTTATGTAGTTGATGAAGGTGCATGGCGTGTGTAGTGTAGTGGATATCAAATTTACATCCATTTGAGGCCGGAATTGGGCTGGTCCTTGCTGTAATAATGGTAGAATCCTCTTAGAGAAAAAACCCTTCGTATTTCCCTTCTGTACATTACGCAAAAAAGGAAACATGAAGGATCTTTGAGACTTTGGCTAGTAATTAATCGTGGATTTTGGAACGACTTGGCCAAAATAAATGCACCCCTGAAAAATGGTTGTATGTTCCTTTCTAAGAGTCCATCGTTAGGGGCACATTACGGATAATTTTTCTAAAAACTTGAAGTTTTCGAAGTTTGTCTTCAAGCAATCAAGTTACTGAAACAGCACAATTAGCAGCGGTGATGTAATGATCAAGTCACCTCTAACGAACCAATCTATTACTTGATTTACTCAATTGTTAAATGTCCTAAGATAACGTGGGGATGAAAACCTGATTACTTTTTTTGAGATGTAAGTTGTTTCTTTCAAAGTTGGCTTCTTTCTTTTCTTTTCTGTACAGACCTTACTTTCACAGTCGGCTGTAACCACCTGAGGTCCACAGAGTTCTATATCAAAACGTTGACGGAGGATTGCAGCAACCCGTTTAAAGGACACCCATGTAGCAGCTATGTTTGGTATACGTTCGGGTGGTGCAACGGCTGCGGTGATGAAGGATGTCCTCTCATGGGATACAGGGCTGAGGAAACCAAGCAGGAAGGAGATTTCTACCTGGACACAAGCCCGATGGACACATTATGCCGTGAGTTAATTCTTAATATTTGGCAATGGATCTCATCATTATTATCGACACCGTCAGATCTGTGATAAGGAAAACTTTTGTCCGTAAATAAAAATGGCGGCAACGCGCTCATGAAGACATAAATTTAAAACAAGGAAAAACTCATTCACAAACAAGGCATTGCTTTGAATGCAATTCCTAAAATACATAAATTCTCGTATATCTTTTCTCATGAGACGTGATGCGCCATTTTTCTTGTCAGTAGAATGTGCAATAAGTTTCTTTTCTGTGAAATGTGATTTTAAAGCGTTTTTCCTTTGGAGCCAATTAATTTGGAATAAAGATTGCCTTCGTTCTCAGGATTAAATTGAACGCGAGCTTTTAGCCGGACTGTCGAAGTATTCTTGATTCACTCAGTTCATTAAATGTTATTATCTCCTCATTTTCTTTCTTTAGCCGAAGCATCATAAACATGACAACGTAACGGTAAGTTATCGGTAAACAAGTAAACAAATTTGGCTTCAATTCAATCATGGATGCAATTTGTTATTCTTAACTTTAGGCGATTTGCATCTTTTTATAGTTAACTTTTTTATCATCTCTTGTGGATATTGTTGAGGGACAATTTCAACTGCTAAATACCGAGGCTAACAAAGCTCGAGAGGACAAACGGGATTTGAGCTTTGCACTCTTATCTAGAGCAAGAGTAAAACCTCAAAAATGACTGAAAATTGTGATGCCCGGGGCTGAACTGCTTCATGGGTGGTTTGGTCGCAACTAACTATTTCAGCTATATAAGACCACATCATTAGAGCTTGCGCCATTTCCTAAAAGCACGCTGCACTTCCGAAAACAAGGAAACGTGGGTGGATATTTCGGTGTCTATGTTTGGGGTCTAACATACCCAACCTACCTAAAACATTTGACTACTTTGCAAAAGCGTTTAGTCAGGATTATGGCATTTTCTGAACTCGCATCACATTCAGAACCGTTGCTCAAATTTGTAAATCTTTAAAAAATTGTGATATAATTCATATTGAAATTCTTTCTTTTCTTTATCAGTGGTTTCATACATTAACTCCATCTTGTTTGCTGATTATTTAGACCAATAACTTCTGTCCATTTGTATTATACACGTCAATCAAATTATGATGACCTGTTTGTAAACCACGTTAAGACCACACAATATGGTATTCGTTCTCTTTGTTTTTCTGGTGTTAAACTTTGAAATTCATTACCTCTTGAAGCAAATCATCTTGTTTACGGCACTTATGTCCAGAATTGACCCTAATTAGATGCACACCGTGCCCAATTTTGACATTCAACACGAAGTGTCCATTTAAATCTAAGCATTTGCTACCTATGTTCAACAATGTAAGGTAAGGTTTAGGGTTATTTTTAGCTTTTGGTATATGCAGCTGTTAACCTTTACTTGAAGAGCAGCATTTGGGGAACACTTTGTGACGTTAATTGTCTGTATTCCGAGACACGAGTGATGTTGATGTTGGGGAGACTGAGAACAAGGGGGCAATTCGTGACGCTTATTGAAATTCGCGTGCATCTACTTAATTAGGGTCAATCCTGGACATATCTGGTTTACGGATGTCCAGCAAATAGATCTCGGGCAAGAGGCCGCTGGTAAACTCACCATGATGAGCTCCTTCCATATTATATTGCAAAATGTATTCGTTATCTGCAACTTGCTTAGTATGTTTTCTTGTTCATTTTCTTAATCACTTTTTTTCATTGCAGGACACAGGACGCTTCATGGAGTCACAAGCAAATATATATTTTTAATTATGTTTTGAAGGAGTTAGGAAATAAGAGGTTGATGTCTCATAGCGCTTGAATGAAATGTATGCATTTGCCGTGATATTAAAGTCTGTAATAGAAAGGAAAAAAGGAATTTAATTTATTTGGCGCATATCTGTTCGCCCTTCTTGAAATAGCTTAAGTGAAACTGTCCCATGAACCAAAGGAGTCGAAGAAGAGAGATTCGGGAATCTTAGAACAACGACTTCCACAATGAAAATGATGGCGTCCCAAAACAATACTTCTGAGGTTGAATGATAACTTAATCGACTTTCCCTTGTTTTCCTTTGAAATGGCTAGACGTTCCGTGAGCGTAAACTGGGTTGCCTTTGGTAAGGGGTGTTACGAAACTAAGGCCCTCGAAAACTACAGACTAATACCTTAGATCCCGGAGTCGGCCGGGTCTTAGCTTTCGTAGTACGAAAACGTTTCTTAGTTTACGAAAACAAAGACCCCTTGTAAACAGTGGAATTACTGGAGAGAAAGCCGGGAAAACTTACTGCTAGTCAGGAGACAGACATAACGCCATGACACGCTGGAATGTTGTGTGACAGAAAAAAAAGTGACGTTTGTCGATGTTTTAACTTATTGGCACGGAAACTAAAGATAGGGTCTCTCGAAGAACGAGAAACTCAGTCTGTTAGCCCTTTGGTAGTAGCTACTAAAATGTGATGCAGGGATTATTTTGTCAGTACACATTTGCTGCCCTACTTCCAGTATCAGAACAAATTCACAATTTGGCCGTTGATCACGCAATCAATAAACTGATGCTGTAGATGGTCAAACTTATCATTATGTCTGATAGGGGACTAAAATAGTTTTACATGTGGGACGTAAGTGACATTCTGTAAGTTTCTGCGCATTTACCTCACGCCCTAACGAATTATCAGTCGGCTTCTTGTTTGCAAATAATTGCTGCAAAGTTAAATTTGGTCAAAAAAGTAAAAATTCGCTTAAATGCGCAGTAGATAAGCTTTTAAAGAAGTATTGTCGGCCTTCCAAATTAACCTCTTTTTACACCAGAATGACGAGACATCAAGAATTCCTATCACGATTATGAAAACTGCTCCCATATCAAATTTCAACCCACGCATGCAAACTAAATAATATTTACACAACACGATGAATCCACAAAGGCAGAAAAATCTCACAGAAACCTTTTCCAGCCAAAGTTTATTGAAACAAACAACATATTTGCTATTAGAGGCAAAAAACCTTCCTATTTCATTCCGTGCATGCAAACAAGCAACACTCTCCGTGTCAAAAACCATACGCAACTATGTAAATATATTTCTCACCGGAGTTCAGGATCAAATTCATTTCTGAAGTGAAGTGTTATAACAAAGGAACAACACACGCAAGATGGCGGATCAACACAACACTACTTTATTCCCCACACCACGTGCGTGGTGCAACCGCTGACCTAATGTTACATCTCCCATTTTTTTTTTAAGCGAAAGAAAAGCAAGTAGACAGAGGAAACACAACTGAAAACATTACAGAATTTACGAACAGTGGCAATGTAAAACTTCAGACAACATGACCACTGGAGTAGTGTTTCTGTTTCTAAATTGAACACAAAACTTTGTGACATGTTACAAACTGTTCCCACTGTGGCTAAAACTTGACATAGTCTTTGAACCTTGGAGGTTCTCTAACTGTCCTACCGGACCGTGTGGTAGTAGCCATAGACATTTTGACTGGTGTTGACCTAGGATTATGCAGGGCTCCTGCACCAGACATCTCAACTTCAGTGTCTGTTAGGTCTTCATCCGATGGCGCGGTGCCTTCATCAGATGGGGCTGTGCATACAAACTCTGATGCCTTGGGCTCTTCAGTTCTTAGCAAATGGCGACGATTTCTTCGGTACTCTCCCCGCTCTGTTTCAACCTTGTAGGATCTTGGTAACGGAAGAATCTCCGTAACTTTAGCAGGCTTCCACTTGTTGCCTTCTCGAACTCTTACAAACTCGCCATTCATCAGTGGTGGCAGTTCCTTCGCTGTTTTGTCATGCTGCAGCTTCTGCTTTCTTTGCCTTTCTTTTAACTTAGGCAAGACTTCTTCAGGATCATAAAGTTGGGGCTTTAACATTTCTCTGGTCGGATCACTCAAGTTTTGCGGTAAACTAAGGAAAGAGGACTCGATAAAAATCGACACGATACCACAAGCACTCGATATGCGGTTATGACGCCTCGATCGTGGTGTCATTAATGAGGGAGATTCGGCCCGAGTCCAGATCTTGAACTGACGAGGGATCACTCGTTTCTGCCATCTTTGATAACTTCATCGAGGTTACATTATTACGCAGTTCCATGTGCAATACGAAGGACAGCTCGTGTAAGGTGTTACACGATAAAAGGAGACTCGATCGTGATCAAAACGAGGGAGATTCGGCCGAGGATTCTCGCAATACACTCTATGTCCAAAACGAGGGAAGACTGAAAAAAGGAGATCCCTCGATCGTGATCAAAACGAGGGAGATTCGTCATACACTCGAGGAAGAGTCGGATCTACGAGTCGTTTCAAAGATTGACTTAATTTTGCACAGCAACACCAACATAACCGAGGCTTCATAACAGCATGTAATAAGCGACTAATGAAGTTGTCATATACGATACCTATAGATATCAGCGCGCTACTAGAGCGGTTTTCAATTGAGTGTCGAAAGTAATTAGTTAATTACTTTACTTCACTCAGTGATTGGTTCAAAGTTCTCGCGCCATTTTTTCAACCAGTCAGAAGTGAAACCAAAACCAATTGTGGCTCCGCGTGCACATTTTCCCGCGCTTTGTGACGGCTACGTGTAATTACTTCGAGTTTTGATTGGTTTACTGGATAGTCTCCGTCCTTTTTGATTGGTCAAAGTAATTACTTTGGTTTTGGTTTTACGACACTCATTCGAAAACCGCTCTATTTCAGGACATTCACTAACTTAACAGTTTATTCCTTGTCGACTTTTGGAAGACATGATGTTAAAGGAAAAGAGGGAGGTAAGAACTCTTTACACCAACTCTGCTTTACGTTTGCTGAATCAAACTTTCATTTGTAACCCCCAAACTCTTAACGATAATGAGGTCAAATATTTGAAAATATCAACGTGTTGAGGTTTTCAGGGGATTAGCCTAGCTTAGGTAGGTAAACTGCCAAATGAAGAGAATATTTGTCCGGTTGACTCCCGATATCATTCTCATGTCTCTGTATGTAAAGTTCCACATAAACTCTAAAACACTTACTTTTTGTTCGTTCATATTCATCGGCTATCATGTCGTTACAATTTACAGGCAGGTGTCAGCGAGTGTGAAAGCTAAAAATGTCGCCGTGCAGACTAACGGCAAATCTTGCAAACCACTTAATTTCAAGTTAAGGGGACACCTCGTAACAGCAGAGGAAACTCAGCTTAATTGGAGCCACTTAATTGTTAAAGGAATAAATGTGAGTACACAAAGTTCAAAACCTTTATTTATTTAAATCAAGTAATGGTACGGCCCCGACACTCATCCATAGAGTTGAATACACCAACAATCAAAAGCAAGATTCCCAAAGACGTTCTTACATTAAGCTCTTCAGGTGGAAATTTTCATGATTTCTGGAATAACAAGGGGGAGAAATTTCCATGGCCAGCGAAATTTTAGCTTTCATAACAATGCAAATGGATCTAGCTTTGCAACTTATGGCTTCTCGTGAACTCCAAACAGTAAGCTTACTGATACGGTAAAAAGAAAAACAAAATTAACATGTAAAATACACTTTCTAACATTAATAAATATACATGCATGCTTCATTTTGCAAGAACTAAAGTTAGTATAAAAGAGATATAATATTATATTAAATTCAGAAGGTAGAAAGCTGTATAAAAATCTTTCCCAATCAAGTACAACAAAGTGAAAATGATACATAGGCTAGAGATTGTTAACTAAGAAAGATTTCTATTTGTTTGAAGATGTTCATTTTTTTTGTCACTGTGAGTTTTTATTTTTTATTTTTTTCGTTCCACTTCAGTTTTAGAAAGACAGTAAGTAAATGAAGTCATTTTTTTTTTTTTGGCTCTCTGAGTGCTTATCAACAAAAGAAAAATACAGTTTAAATAAACGCTTCTCCTTTCAAAATGACTCAAGCATTCAGTACTTTTTACATTGGATCTAAAAAAAGAAGTAATTTTTTTGTTTAGTAGTCTAAAAATAAGTGCCCAAGTGAGGCCTCATTTACTTAACTAACTTCAGAATCTGAGGTAATAAATGATTATCTTAATTTTGAGCTCTCCGTCTCTGTTCACCCATTTAATAATGTCCTTTAAGCTGATACCCTGCATTTCTCCCTCTTTAAGCGTTGTATGCTGTAGGACAAATACTTCTTCCTTCTCCTCTCCTGGCATCATCACAATCCTGAAATATGAAGCAATCAGTGTTTTGATGAACTCAGTCACTGCTCATACCAAAGTTTCCAGCTTTCCAAAAGCATTCTGGTTCAAAATGTCTGTTTTAGTACCTTCAAAAGAATTTGAAGCATCTTAAAGTGGTACTACGACCAAAAGAAAATTTTGTTTTTCCTTCTTTGGATTTCAAAACTATGTTAACTAAACACTAACTCACCCAAGTTTTAAGTTCTGGTTTTAAAAAGACACCTGTTTATTTTAGCTGGAATTTTCTTTTTTATTGGTCGGCCATTACTAACTTTAAAATCTTGAGAGAGCTGGGTCGAGGAGAAAATGACGTCAAACGCGCACTAGTTTAATGCGTGTGTACGCGGCCTAATTAATATGCAGCACGGGAGTTTCGGGCTTTCAGACTTTTCAACCCGTGTTTTGCATATATAATAAATTGCCTTTACACGCTGAAATTTTAAGCTAGTGAGTAAATGACGTCATTTTCTCTAGATCCAACCCTCTGAGGTCCAATCGGCCAGTTTTGAACGTGAGTAATGGCGGACCATGAAATCCAAAACTTAAACTCAAAATAAACAGCCTTTGGATAAAACTCAACCCTCAAAGTTTTGCCAGTTGTTAAGCGAACACGCTTTCAAAATCTGAAGAAAAAAAGGAAATGATTTTTTGATCATAGTACCACTTTAAAACTACCGTAGTGAGGCAGGATCACTTTGATTAAGAAGACCGTACATTGTTTAGGCCACAAATACCGTGGTGTATAGTTAATACTGCTGTTCACCGGGGTACCTTTTAATTCATAGAGATTTGTTTTGCATTTTAGTTGTGTTTGTAATTACCTTATCTGTACTGTTTGGGGTTGGCAAGAAGCCAAAAGTTGTACAGCTAGTTCCATTTTCTTTGTTATTACAACTCTCCATTTCTTTTTCCCCATGGAAAAAATGTCACTGGTAATGGGCATTTCTCCTCCTTGTAACTGCAGAAACCCTGGAATGTTCCACGTAAATGAGAAGACTTTATCTTCTGTTGGGGGCTTACATTCGTTGCTAGGGTTCTAAAACAATCAAAACAAGTATTTCGTCTTAATGGCATTAAATGAAAATGTACATCACACCTTGGTGACAAATTGTTGAATTGTTTCCTAACAACCATGTGCAATTATGACTCAAGTATAAAAAGAAATGCACTTTCCAACTCAAACAGATTTGTTTTACCTGGAAATTGTAATGTAAACAAAAGTCACTTAGAAAAGGGAATGGTACTTGAGACAGAAAGATGCTCTTATTGCATGTGATGTGTCACCTTAAGAGAAATCACATTATAAATAACAAATAAAGTAACGAATGACAATTTGTTTGTTTTGGTTGTTTAGGTTTGCATTATGAGTCGCTTATGCCCAAAAACCCAAAGGTTTAGAGATTTTACTTTTAGTTACTGACAAATTGTTTCTTCAAATCAGGTAATGTTATTATAAAGCACCATCATATTTTTCCTCTTTTTTTCCACAAGTTATTCACTCTGAGGAAGGGCTAATGCATGAAACGTCAGCTCTCAAGTTTCTTTATGGTAGTAAATTTACCATATCAACCCAACCCAGTCGATGAACCCATTCCTATATTTTGCTGTTTCAGGGAAAAGACAAATTACATCAAGTTAAACAAGCAACTTCCTTTGTCTATCCCCTCTTTCTTCCTTTCCGAATAAGAACATCATAACAACTGTACAATATAAGTATTTACCCCCTTGTTTAAGAGGCGTCGCAGTCGCTGGATCTCTCCGCATTGCAATCTGTGATGAGAAGCAGCAGCGTGGTCGTTGTGTTCCCGCATGTCGTGACGCTTTTTTATGGCCTTGCATCCAGGCACCTGACATGCCAGAGCCTTGTTCTTACAAGTGCTCATGTGTAAAAATATGTGGCTTCTGAAAGGAAATAAGCATCAAGAAGCTGGGTCAATTTACGTAATTGATATGCGATACTGTGTGGCGGAGAGAGTGACGCAAAACCGAGATCTGTCGTACCCTCGAGTGCTCGTTTCCTTTCATACCAAATTGAAAAATTCCTGCCCAGTGAAGCGCAAAGGGAGGTACTTGCATTAGTTGTTTCGATAACAAATTCCGTACATTGTAAAAACGCTTTTTCGTGTTTTCAACCGATGAAGCTCTCTTTCATCGTAC
>NC_090872.1:30697631-30720131 GCF_036669935.1 Montipora foliosa
CATTGGCCATCACTATGTTATACTTTTAGCAATTTGAGGATTTGTGAGAGCAAAGATACATTGGCGCTAGCATAATACCGTGAATGTGGCTGCCCAATATAGAAAGCAGCCCCTTACCCAGCATACATTTAGTAACTTACTGTGATCTTTTATGGCTAGAAATAAACAGGCGCAGTTTCAAATTTTACAATCCTGTTGAGTTTTCTTACCAATCCATACTTTTGGAAGTCTTACCACTGACGATGTAAAAAGTTTACAGCGACCCGTAAGATTAATAGAGAGGTAATCGCGTAGTTACTGGTTCATTAAGTCTCCTTATGATAAGGACGACAAAGTGCCTCGAAATAAATACTACAATAGTAGTTTGATCTACGCAGAAAAGAAAGGAATTGGCCTAATAATCAAGTAGAGACATGTTGACACGATACAGAAACCAGCAATACAGAGAACAACCCATGGCCACCAGTAAGAACCTAACTACGAATCTGTAAACCTAAAATTGGTTAGCTAGGCCCCTTCTAAACAAGAACCTGTTCACCCTAAAAATTGCAACAGGTTCTTATTTTTCAAAATCTAAAAATTAATGATAATGATGATAACGATGCTTCGTTTTTAGTGGAAGTGCACTTAGCTATCTAGCTAATTCACAGCCACCCCAAACTGATTAAGAACCCCAACTGGCAGGAAGCAACCAGTTGGTTATCTAAAAAGCGTGATACCTATAACGTACGCACTCTAAGTTAGCAATTAAGATAAATTTACATTTAGAGTTCTCTACATCCTCTTCGCAAGATGAGCATTACTTTAGGCTAGAGATGATGATGTGTTATTAACAGAAAATAGTATCTTTGGTCCGCATTCCGCACCTTCAATACGTCTTGCCATAGGGACGACATTTTAATCTGTTCACTTTAAGTTGTAATGGGGAAAGGAATTTTAACAGTAAAATGTGTACATGTTAATGGCTTGAAGATTCATGTGATTGTTCGATTTATTGTAGTCATTTTATTTGATTTTTTTTATCTTGTATTTAACTTTCATTCAAATTTTCTGTAAGGGCCCGTATAGGGAAAAACTGGCTGCTGCATCGGGGACGAAGGCCGAATACCACTAAATTCTACTATCTACAACGTGATTTTTTCCTTCAGAAAATAAGAACCTATTTACGAAATTTCTCTTAATTACCATTTATGTAAGAACCTTTTTAGGCTAAATTTCTAAATGCAAGGTTGTTACCAGCGGGTTTTAGATGTATTTGAATAGAATTTTTTTATGCAGGGACAATTAAAGGTGGTGCCAACACACTCTCTCTCTGAAGCCTCCTTTATAACATAGCCACCATTGTCGCCTGAAAATACAAACGAGCTAGCGTCGCCGTTATTTAGAAGACTGGATAGAAGGTGGAAGTTATATTTCCAGAAAGGCCTGCTTCGATTGCGCTATGTCCAAGGCTTTGAAAGATGTGGTAGTCGTAGCAAGGCAAGCCTTGCATTAAGTTAACCAGATTTTAATTTTTACTTCATAATGCGCTTTTTAGAATAAGATGACTAGGGTATCTAAAAGATAGTAACATTCTGTTGATGGTGACATAGTTTATGCGTTCCAAGACTTCAATTAACCGTTATTTGTTAAAGTAGTGTCAATTAAATCATGGGGTGTAACAAAATCAACCAAGATTTAAGAGCACCCTTTCCACCTCAAAGGATTTTCTGTCTGAGCACTGCATTGGTTTAGTTCATTGACCTCATATAAAAACGTATTTGAATTTCAAGGGGGCGGGGGGAGTGCTGGGTTAGGGGGTTTATGGTTAGGGTTGTGGGTTGGGGGGCTAATTAATGTTACAAACTCTGGTTGGTCTTGAGGTAGTAGCTTTCGAGGCTCTCAGTTTGTGGTGCGCCAAAAGCGTCCTCTAGGACGCACAAACTTCTAAGATGTGTGAAAATGCTAAGACTTAGCTATGTTTGGATGTTCTCCGTTTCTCGTTTGTTTTAATTATACAAGCTTTAGTAATAACGATTTCTTTTTATTTCAGAATTCGACAAAGGAGGCGAAACAGCTAAGGAATGACATGCTAAATTTAAAATTAAGTGGTCATAACTAAACGTCCAGATTTGCATACTTTCACATACTGCATTAATAATAAAAGCAGGAGTTGTGTAAGTCAATCACGATCTCTGTCACATCGTTTTACATGAGGGGGACGTATCTTACGTATGCTCGCCGGTGTGACATCCTCGTGTTGTTCGTGGCGCAATGCACTCTGGTAAAAAGTGGCGCTGTGCACTCCGGTTAAATGCAATGAATTCTGGCTGAAAGTGATGAATTCGACAATTTTTGTAATATATTCCTCTTAAATCCTGATTATGTTGCTGCACGCTATCTACGCTCGCTCCGCAGCAACAGAGCAGGCATTCTTGTCACCTGAGCCTCGGATCGACCCAAAGCTCTGGGAAACTCTATGTAGGAGAACATGCGCCGTAGGGTTCTTATAGCCAAAAATTGGCTATTTGAACCTTACGGTGCCTGCCCATTCCTCGTGCTAACATAAATGCACCAGTTGGAGATGGCGACGGCACGCGCGGAAGAATATCCATATTAGGTCAGACAAGAGAAAAATCCAGACTATTCCGAACACTCTTGCTTCGTCAACTGAGGATCCCGTTCTGTTGCTAATCACCCTAATATCAATCGACTCCCTCCCAAATGTGCCTATACCGTGGTGAAGGTCAAACCCGGCAAGAAAGTCAAAGTTTTATGTAATAATCAAGTTTTAATCAAACCTTGAAATTACGTATCTTGTTCCACGATAAATTTTCCTCTCCTCTTAGTACCGTTAGCTGTTTTTGAACAGGATGGACCGACTTTTGTGTGACTTTGAAAGTGTTTGCAATTTGTTTTCACGGACCAATGTTTGGTAAGATTGAAACGAAGCTCCTCCTTATTCCCGCTGAGGAAACTCCTCATATGGGTAGTAAGCAGTGCGATTGCCCGATTACAACTGCATTTCAAATGGCGTCAAAGCTAGACTTTCCAGAAATATACTGGAGAGATGACGTTTCTTGCATCCCCGTCAGCTAAGCCAATGAAAATTCGCGATCGTTTGTTTGTGTTCGATAATCCAATTAAATGTTTTGCATTGTTGTTTATGTTGCTTCTACGTTTATTTTTCACGGTCATAGGGAAGTCGCTCCATCATTTAGGTTTTACGACACAGAAAATGTCTTCAAACTCTGTCCGACAAATTTTCTTTAATCAAGTGATCTTGATATCATTACACTATTTCACTTTACGCAATTGATTTTGTTTGCATCTTGCGAAAAAGATAATTCTCGTCACTTCATTAAGCAGTCCATAGTTGGGAGGGTAAATGCTCGGAGATATTAGCTACACCAAGCTACTCTAAAAATCTGAGGGTAAATAAGATATATGATGATATGATGTTGATGATGATAAGTCGGGAAATATCGAGCCAAAAACCGCTAAAAATCTGTCCGCCATTACTCGGACGGCATTAGAGAAGCCTGCGATTATTTTGTAAGCGGTCTTCACGTAAGACTTGGCTCGTGACGTCTTACGCACATCGCTTCGTGGGCGTTTGACAAAGCGAACAAGTAGATCAAGGAGTATTGTATATAATATCTGCAAAAAGCAACTCGGCGATCTCTCACATCTCATAGATGGCATGGGAAATTAGCCGCGTTTATTTTGAGCGTTGCGCATATGACGTCAGACCCCAGGCGATCCAGCAAGACCCAACCCTTTTTCTTGCCCACGGTCATTTGCCGTCCTAGTAATGGCGGACAGCGAAAACCGAAAAACTACGTTACAATAATCATACTGTCCGTGGGAATTTTGCGATAAAAATTGGCATGATACCTATTTAGTACGTCTATTTTCTAAAGGAAAAAGGACATGCAAAATTTTCATCGTAGTGGCACTTTAATACAAAACGCAGTTTGCATTTCCTTAAACTTTGAGCCAATAGCTTGATATTTATTTTGCCAATTTCGGTTTTACGCATGGTGAGGTTGCGCCTTCTGATATCGAATTGGATTCAATCATTCGTCCCTTGGGATTAGGCGTAGGTTTTATTGTACCCTGCGTAAGTCTGTTTTACGTCAATGATATGACTTTTAAGACAGTTCATATTAGGGAATTTCCGGCGCCCGCGCGTTATCGAAGATCGCCAAAAGCAGAAGATAGCTTTCTGGTATTCCGCTATGAATCTGGATTTTTTTGGCAGATTGAAAAACGGATCAACGTCAAGAACAATTAGATGGCTGCAAAATCGGGGACTGTTGGCCAATCCATTACATTGCGGCACATGTAATAATGGCATGGATTTAGTATCGCGAGAACCTAACCACATTGATGGATTTCAGTGGTAAGCGTGCATTGTGGAGGATCAGAAATTAGCCTCCTGTGACTTAACCGTACAGTAAGTCTTGTAAATGGAATAGTGAACAGAATGGATCTTCCATAAGTTAACAAGTACGCCATGGCTAAATTATATAATAGAGGGCCACTCATGCAATGTGTCTATTGCTATATGCTTCCGTTCCTACGCACTACTAGGAACCCCGCATATAAAAAATACACAGATTGTCATGAGGCAGGAAACCGACCATGATTACTTTAGTCTTCGCAAATAGAGTAACTATTTCTGAAAGTGGTCTAGTAGATCAACTCAAAGATTTTCCTGGTTTTTACCAAAGTGTGATGACCAATCCGCGGGATCTATGATGTTATTTAAGAGAAGGGAAAAGACTAACAGTTGAATTTTGCTCCTTGTTCTTGCAGGAGATGTCGCACTTGCAGGAAAAAGCGCAGTATCAGGACCAACAGCTTTTTCGCAAAGTTTCCTAAAATTTCTCTTGGAGAGTTGTTGCTGCTAATTTATCTATGGTCAATGGATCAGAGTAGAAAACAGACGGCTCGCATGTTGAACATGAATAACAATCTAGTTTGTACAGTTTTTCGGAATTTGGAGGACGTGTGCTCCATAGATATCGGGAGAAATCCCATCATCCCATTCGGTGGAAGATGTGTTGTAAAGTGTGACGAAAGCAAATTTAACCACAAGGCAAAGGTTAGATTCTTTCACCACTTTTTGCAGAAAATAACTGAAATAATGAAAATTACCCACGGCATTCTGAATGCCTGTGTTGAGTAAAACATATTCATACAGTAATTCGTTTTGTTCTTGAAACCACTAAGTTCACTAACAATGCGATATCTTGTTGCATTGTCTTGGTCAATTAGAACAACAGAGGAAGACGAGGAACAAACATCTGGGTGTTTGGAGTACTTTGTTGCGATACCCAACCATCCCGAGGTTACTATGAAGTTGTAAAAAGGAGAGACCGTGCCACTCTCCTTCCCATACTGGCAAAGTGTCTTCTGCCTGGAAGCGAAGTACATACGGATGACTGGGGGGCCTATACTAACCTAGAACAGCATTTGCCCAATCTCGTTTCACGGCACAGGATCGTGGTGCATTCAGATAATTTCGTGGACCCAGCCACTGGGGTCCACACGCAGGAAGCTGAATCGGCATGGGCAGTTTTAAAGGGCCCCATCAAACAACGGCGTGGAATTTCCAAGGAAGACCTCCAAGTGTATTTGGATGAAAGGATGTGGAGGCAGTGGAGGGGATTAAACGAGGTCATCACAAATTTCTTGCCGGTCTTAGCATCACAATATACTGACTTTGTCGTTTAACAGTTTTCAAACACGTTTTATTAGAGCATTTGACTTTTTTTACTATGCTTAATAATACAGTTCACACAGAAAACTCAAATAAAAAAACGTATAGCTTAGGTATATCCGAGTATCCTATTATCAATACCATGCCATTTCTTTTCGTAATTACTGTGATATGTTGGATAACATCAACTTGCACTACTCACTTTATTACAAAACTTATTTTTCGTAGAAAAACAATCAACAATAAAATATGCAGTTTAGCTCGTTCACTCCCTGCTTCATTGCCAATTTTTCTCTTATTTCTGTTGTTCGATCATACAACATTGCGGAGTAAATGAAAACTTACAATGGCAACCCTAATATTCCACCAATATAGTTTTCAGTTTCAGTTTTCAGTTTAGTTTATTTTGTTCGCCAGATGTTTTACAAAATTCGTCATAATTACAGTAGTATTAAAATTCTGGCGAGGAAGCTCACGAGGAAACCATATGGGCTTATGATTGTGAGCTCCCTCTTACTTATACCTTTTATCTATACTATATCAGGGGCCCGTTTCTCAAAAGTCCCGAAAACTTTTCGGGCACGAAAAGCCTTTTATGAAACTGTCAACCTCTTGTTCTGGAAAGCCGATGTTTTAACTTGATTTCAAGGTAACAAAAAGCAAAATGGCTGTGAAGTTTGACAACTTAAATCCTTACCGTTCTTGAGATACAAAGGAAATTGTGACACCCGAAAACGGCCCGTAAAGTTTCGGGACTTTCGAGAAACGGACCCCAGGAGCCCGTGTATTCGTGGGCTCCTGACTATACAACGAGGATATAGTTCAATTACACGCAAATTTAGAAGAAACGGGAATATAAAAAAGTGAAGTCTGGCTGTACTTTTCTGTTCTAGTTGTGGTACCCTGTCCTTTATTATTTGAAAATTTATTGGATTCTAGTAACGCCAAAACTTTAAAAATTTCAGAATGCTTACACATTTGACTGTGACTAAAGTGTATCTGTTAACCTTCGTTCTTCAAGACACCAGTGGTGACATGTCGCCGGAAATTAAAGTTAGAGTGTCATGATAAAAAGAGAAAAAAAAAAAAGGAAAGAAAAAAATATCGACAACCGCTAAAGAAAGGCTTCCTTTACGCAAATTCATCTGAACTTACTGACAATGGCTGAAAGCATCCCAAAGTGACAAAAACAGCTTGATGTTGCTAGCGATTGGCTGCCAGGAAATACGCTGCTGGTAATTCCGGTTACAAATGAAAGGCGACCTCGTCAAAAAGTTGCAATTCACTTGACATATAGCAGACCAACCACACCTCATCACGAATTCCCAGAGCCTTCAACGCAAACCACACTCTCTTGTCCAGCTAGTTGATCTTCGTCAAACTGAAAATGGCCAGCAACTTGAGTAACTCTGACTCTGAGCTTGATCTTCCAGCACCTAGGAGATCGACTTCCCGTGAATTCGTCTGGCTAGAAACAAAGACAAAATCAATTCCAAGGGGAAGAGCATGGGACAAGCTCAACCGCGATGGACGCGTGAAAGAGCTGACTTTTTTTGCAAACTGGAGCGGTCGGCGAATGCGAGAACTCATCCAAAGTAGCTTCCCTGCACTTAGAGGTGAAGATTTATCAAGGTTAGTCAGTTTCTAAACTAAGATAGTCCAATTTCCTCGAGTAAGACCTTATTAACTATGCGAAAAACGCTCGGTTTTTCAGGAATTGAAAATACTGTTAAACAAAACAGAAATGTCAAGTTTAGCAACAATAAAAATCAACAGATTCCTTTGTCTTTCCCTCATTCAAGGATACGTTTATACAAGTCCGCGAGCCGAGGAAGCCAACTGACAAGAATCTGCACCGGTATTCCCGAGGCGAAAGAAATTTTAAAGCTCTTGGGCAGATCCAAGTCGAAAAAGTTATTCCTGTATTTAAAGCGACATAGGCCAGGTATTTGTGACAAAACATTAGTAAAAAACAATACCACAAGTTTAAAATGCCCCTTACTCACCTAATGAAGGGCTGTAATGCGTAGTTATAAAGGTAACCGAATTCACAGGAGAGAAAATCGCTAAGGGCATAAAGGTGCTTTGCAAAAGCAACATTTACAGGGCAGACTATAATAGCGTCTATTGATAAAAACCTCGTTCTCCTATAAGAAAGGCACTCAAAGAAGAAAATTGCGGCCGGGTAGTCTTATGTCTCGGAAAACTTAAAAGCACGGCTGTATTATTCAACTAACCCGTGAAGTTAATGAAGTTGAGATGCTTTGCAGCCCGTTTAAAAAGTTTAATCGACTAGCATGATAGGAAGCTCACTACATCTCTTAGGAAATGTAACTTACAATCTTAACCTAATTTATGTTCCAGTTTTTATTTTTGTGTCACACTTTTTATAAGTCCTTGATATGTGGTTGCTACATCATCATTCTCTTTTTAAATCAACTGGTTACCAATCCTGAGAACAGTTACATTTATCTATAGAGGTTGGAGACCAGAAGACTCCAAACTGTTTTTGATAAAACTACACGTTCGTTAATTATTACCAAACCAAGTAAACATGAAACATTTTATAGTGTACATAACAACAAGAAACAAAGATGTATTTAGAAGGCACCACATCCAATTAGAAAATAAATCTTGATTTCACTTATAGGTGCCTCTGCCTCTAGTCCAGTTTCTCCACCATCACCAGGACTTGCCACAGAGTCTAATTTGCCATTCATCTCATCATCACAATCGACATTAACCACTTCCCATCCTGCCTCTGTGACATCCAGCTACTCTACTACGACCACAGCAAATGCCACCTCATCAATCCTACCATCACGGTGGCAAAGTACAGCAGCAAGTACCCCAAATCATCAACCAAGAGGTGGAAGTAAGAAGAATAATTATTTTTTTAGGTGGCTAGGGTTTACCAAGCTTAAGTCACATAAAGACAAAACCAGGGTAATGTTGAAACAGACTGCCAATTCCTTTGGCCTGACATGCATATGATGATTGCCATGACAACAACCAGTTGGTTGTCATTACAAAATGGAATTCCAAAAGTAACAAAAATAATTAAATGGATGACAATTTAACATGAAATACACACACACACATATATATAATTTCTTTGTGCTCTAGGTCTTGTCTTTGTGGGATTTCTGAGGGCTTCATTGATCTTTAACATACGGTACAAAGTCTTGTCTCTCACAAAAGTCCCTGAAGTCCCCAGAAGTATGGTATGGTTACAGTTAAATGCCAACTTCTGGGGACATTTTTGTGAGGAATCGAACATGTCCCCATATTCTGAACTGTCCCACAGAGCTGGTGTGCATTCATATGTCTGTCCCCGTAAGAGTGCAGGGGTGAACGCACATATATGTGTGTGTGTGTATATGTATATGCACTGATTTTTTTTTATCTTAATGTCAATACCTTTCTTTGTAAGGTGAAACAAGAAGATACCTTGAGAGGTTAGCGCAACAAAGTGATGATGATGGTAAGCTCCCTGTGATGTAATCTCTGCTTTTTCAGACAGCACTGAACAAATAATACAAAAACAAAAACAAATTGCAACTTCTTTCTAAGTGAAACATGACATTTTTTGCCATTTTAACTCCCTCCCTCCTTTCCTGTATGGGAATAAAATTGATCAATACAGTTTCTTTCAAGACAATGTTTAGATAGAATTGGGGGCAAAGGACCCTAATTGCAACATACAGAATGTTCCTGGTCACCGCCTCTTTGTAAAAATTAAAAAAATTGTAAATGCTTTATTTATATTGGATGTGCACTTTGCTATCAAGCTAGTTCACAGACACTCCACGTTTTAATAATCTGAAAGAAGCAAATTTAACAGAAACATGGTGAGAGGCAACCATTTTTTCAACGCGTGGCAGAGTTGAATCGGTGACAACCGGAAACAAATCCTGACCAGAGGTTAGAATGGGATTTGAACCCGGGGCAACCGCATGCAAACCCAACACCCTAACCACTGTAAAACGCCTTCTACGGCTCACTTTCATACTCTAAGTGACTGTAAGTAACTTACAATTCAAAGATTGATATTAACCCAAAATGTTCATGTAGACCTACAGTACTCTGAAATTTACATTAACAAGATATTAATAATAATAACAGTAGTTATTATTGTACTCCATTCTTATAAAGATACTTGGGATCTACACCACAGTACATTTGATGATGATGTTATTGTTGTACAAGATCTTCAAGGTAAGGAAGTAACTGTGGAACTATAAATTATTAGACTACTAGTGTGTGGTGCCCTTTTAATGGGTTACAGTGTAACAATCTTGCTTTGATATTTGTCTTCATTGCCAATTTGTAGTGAACCAACCAGGCTCCATTTTGTGTCCACACCACTTTTTTCCTGTACCCTTTAAAACACTACGGACAGATTGGACACCACTTCCTAAACATGCAATTACACATGCTTTGAGCTAACCACACTGACTAATAAGAATATTCAGTTTGTCCTACCTGTTACCTGCTTTAACAGTATAACTCTCTAACTCCATGATACCCCCAAGTAATATTATTAAGAACCTTTGAACATTACATCAAGTGGGGCACCGTTTCACACTGTATTGCAGTTGGACATACCGGTAAAAATCTTAGAAATTTAAGTGGAATTTAATTTCCATTAATTTGCTGTTTAATTTAAGGGCCATCAGAAGCAAGACCTGCATCACCCATAACAACAACAACAACAACAACAACAACAACAACAACAACAACAACAACAACATCTTCCATTATTACAGGAGGCTCAGCTGCTTTCTGTAAGACAACCCGGAACACCCCTATCACATTCTTGACAGGTAAACTTTGCGAATACATCCAGTATCAGTCTCAGTACGCAAAAAGTAAGAACTGTCAACCAGTGCAGCAAGATGAGGTTGAAAAATATATCCAATTGTTATAATTATTACTAATATTATACATATTGGGACACGTTACAGAGAAGATTGTCAAAATTATTGTTTTTTCCCCTACAAAACCCTTGAAAAAGTTATGAGAATATCTTAATATCAGGAATCTTTAAACATGTTTGGTAATTGTAGATGGACATGCATTACATATTACAGAAATCAATTTTAAGCAATTGCTTAAAATCATTGCTATTCACTGCGATGATCAAAGCTATAATTTGATGTTTGGTAATCTCCAAACATTTTGAACTGTTCATCAAATAAATTATTGGAAAGGTCTGAAATACTTTTGGGAAGTGTTAGACACATATAACTTACATGGAACAGTAATCAGAGGATGTTCCAGAAAGAGACAGCATCTATAATACCTCAAAATAAGCACTTTGGCCAATGCAGTTGTGGTTTGGAAAATATTTCCCATTACAGATCTCATACTCAGTTATTTAAGAACTTTTTATTCATCCTAAATGATAATAAGATAATTTAATGTAATTGACAAGAATGAGAATTTTGAGGAGAAAAGTAATGCAGAACAATTTCTGGTCTCGTCACCTACGTACCTTATTCACACAGGTTTCAGTATCACTCCATTTTACGGAGAAGGAACCCGTGGTAAGTGTGGAATAAATTTTTCGTTTGTTTTTGTCACCCTGCTCTAACTCTAAAAATAACCAACATCAACACCACATGCTCCTCTACCTTTACATGAATGTGTACATTGTGTTGCAAAATGTGTGTAGCATTAGTGTTATTAGAGTTTTGAATGGTGCATTACTCACAAAAATGAAGTAACCACCTTTCCTTACTTTAACAGCAGGGATGATAACCACCGATTTTTCACCACCTGGTTTGGGAGGTAAGGTTTGATTGAGTCATACCATATGTAGTTTCTGCTTCTCGCTCTTTAATTAAAGGTATTACATAATGGAAAGTGAATGGTCATTGAGAACTGAGAACAATGTGCTGGAGTAGAATGTGCCCGCAAACCTCTTATGATAGTTTATAATTGCCAAGTGTCGAAATTTTAAAACTATGTAGTTTGAGCATGTAAGTGTTTGTTTGGGACAGCTACTAAAACAAAAAAATTGATCTCCTTTTAGGCATCACTGACATCATATCAAGAACGGATGAGGCAGCAAGATGCACACACCTCTTGCAAGCTTCTTGTACTGGGATGGAGGACAATCCATTTCCCCCGTTCACAAACCATTCATTTGAAGAGGTGATTTGAATTTATGGGCTAGATTGCATGTTATATTGTAGATATGGCTTCTGTTGGTGATAATTATGTTAATAATTCACTTGGAGTGGCATGAGGAAATTAAATGTTTACAGGTTTGACGTCTATCTATCTATATCTCTCTCCACACACACACACATACACACACATAGATATAAATCTATTTTGGTGTTGATATATATATATATATATATATATATATATATATCAAGATATATACCGGTATATATCGTGGTGTTGGATGGCCTTATTGAAATAAAATTAATAATATTAGCGAGAATCCCATAAATCTGAACCTCCGTTTGCCTGTGTTTTAACTTTACTTTTTTGTGTGTATTAGTTATGCTGGCAGGCACGTGAGAGTTGCAGGGCAATGCTGATTGTTCTGCTGAATGAAAAGAAAGGCCTACACAGCAAAAGGGAGAATATTTTAAGGTAAACAAGTCCTCCTTTAAGTAGCGCAATGTATAAACAAACTCAATGCAGTTAAAATTCTTAAAATTCTATCCATTGAAGTCATATATATTGAGTCAACTGCTAAATGTACTTGCAACCTCTTTTAATACACAAGTTCAGTTTAAACTCTGTTTAAAGTGGTACTATGATCAAATTTTTACCCCTTGATTTTTTGAGTGTATCACATAGAATTCCATGAAAGAACAAAAACGCCATTTACCGTCTGCAAATATCTTCATTAGTTCCGGAGATATTTAAGTTAGAAAAATGGGTAAAATATGCAAATGACATGACTGATGACATCATACACTCAACCTAATATTATATTGAGTATATAAATCGAGCTACCTTGGCCAATTTACAAGGCAGACCATTGAAACTTGGTAGTCTAATAGTTCTACAGGAAACACACCTTTGGCTCTAAAAAATTATGTTCTCATGGCAACTCACTCTTTTCCAGTACCCACCCACTTGATTTCAATATGACTTTCAGCTTGAAATGTTAAACAACGCTACAAAGTCGTGCTAACATATTTATATGCTTGCTGGATCATGCATATCTAGTGCTGTTAGCAAATATCCAAATGGAACGCCAAAGGTGGCCAGAAAAGCTCATAATATGGGGAAGGTGTGGAACCCAGTATGATGCTATGGTAACAGAACTGTTAAGCTCATATTGTGGAGAACATTTAGTAGAATCTTACTGCAAAAAATGAAAAAATTCTGATATAAATTGGTTAAGATATCTCTTTTTTGGAACTAAAAGAGATATTTGAAAAAAGTAATCAGCATTTTTCTTCTCACGCAGACTACTTGTTTATGTTTCAAAATGGCTTAGATAAGAAAGATGCGATTTTCGTAATAGTACCATTTTAAAGCATACAGGCAATTTAGGCATTGTATTGCCAGCATTCTTCCAGCGAGCTAAGTATGGTGAATCATGCTCACTTTGTTCACAATGGACTTTATCTTGAATAGGCTTCTTTATAGAGTAGTAAACTCTGAAAATCAACATCTTTGGCTCTTTTGGGTGGCAGAAATGTCATCTGATGATGGCAAAAAAGGTATGTATTAAAATTGCACTGTATTTCTTTAAAAACAAGGTTTTTCTTGTCACAAGCATGTTTAGCACATGACTTGCAAAGTTAATAAAGACAACAACACCATAAATTAAGTCAAGATTACCCGAGGAACAGTTTTCTTTCGACGTGAGAAGTTGTGCAATTTGCCGATCTCCTACATACATCTGTAACTCTCACACAACAAGGTCTAAACCACCAATATTCTTAATGATGTGGTTAAGAATGAACACTGTTTTTTTATGTTCTGGGTAAAAACAGAGTGTATTACTTTTGACCACCACTGCTAACAACATCATCTTTAACAACCTCTACCTCAAATACTATGTTTGTTGTTTTCTTTTTAAGTGCAGTGTGAAACATGTCCAACAAAACATTAATTTCAGTAATTTCTTGCCATGAATGAAAATAAAAGAACAAAAAACAAAAAAAACAAAAACAAAACTAAATGACCTGCAACATACATTGCTGCCCTAGGATTTAATAATCAAATAAGACAAAAATAATTTGGGCATGCTGCCATCCATGACTACCCAGGAATGACTACACCAAAGCTCCTCACTAAAGAAGACAAAAAAAAATCATGGCTAACTAAACTGATTGCTGAAATATATACTTGAATTATTGTCTTTACCTTCCCTTCAGTCCTTGACAAATATGGCGGAGGTGGTATGGCAGAGAGGATCATCTGCCTTGTTCCATCACTTGGCAGCAATGCAGCATTTGTAGGAGAAATTTCTGGTGAGGAAAAGTACACATACAAGTACTTGGCAGATACTCTGTTTGCATGCATCTTATTCCTACTAACCCACTAATGTCAAGTCAAAGCCTAAAGTGATCAGCATTACCAACCAAGAATGTTTCATTTACATTATGATGACAGCTTGAAGGTAGCTTTTGCAAACCAGTATGTTAATTAACCCACAAACAAACTCCAGCAAATTCTTAAACACACCGTAATTCTATTATCTACCAACATTTTCTCTTTAATACATTTTGGGTAACATCTTTCCCTACAGAAACAGACCTGGATGCACAGGATGTGGCATTTGTGCAACTACTGGAAAGGGCAAGAAACCTTACCCGTGACCTCACTCTGGAAAGGTAATTCCTTATTAGGAGCTTCGAACTAGTAAAAGAGAACTTTATTTTGGTCTTAATGTTTTCGTCCTTATCATGGACTAAAAAGCACGAAAAAGGTGTTTTGCAGGAAAAACTGCTACATAACAATCCAATTTGAAAATGTAGGCCAAAACTCATAATTACGTATAAAACATAAGTAAAAAATTTAGAAGAAAAGACCTTATTAGTTTAAACAGAAACGACTTTTGGTGAGACATGCGCCTTAATTCCCTGAATAGTTTCAACACTTTTCACTTTGAATTTACTTCCCAAAAGGTTACTTCCAACTTTTGTGGGTATCCTTCAGGAAAAAGTTCGTACGCTCGTTTGTTTCAATAAAATCCTAACTCACATTCGCGTTTAAACGAGCTTTTAGCTCCTAGGTGACACGCATGTAAATAAAGTGTTATTATTATTATTATTATTATTATTGTGGTCTTGACAGGGAACAGCAGGAACACTGGAGAGCAGAAAGAGCTCAGCAAGAGAAAGAACTGCGGGAGTCAGAAAGGAGTGACCAAAGAGAAGCACTAAATGTAATCCACGAGCTCAGTCAGCAAAGGTAATTAACAAATCTATTTATTGATAAATGCATTTACTGGAAGATACAATATCAAAAGCCTTAGGTGCTCGGTGCTTCCAATAATTATGGTAAAAAGAACTTGATTTTGGTACTAATATGATTGTCCTTATCACGGGATAGAAATAAAAGAAAAGCACAAAAAGCTGTTTTGTGAGGAAAGCTGTTATGACAATCCAATTTGTAAATAATAGCCCAAATATATATACACATGCATAACAAATAAGTATAAATAATATACCTAAGAAAAAAAAATCAAAGGAAAGACCTTATCACTGTACAGAAAAAAATAGAGAAAACTTTTGATGAGCAATGTGGCTAAGTACATTGTACTTTCCAGGATGGTTTACACACTTTCATTAATTTTGTGGTCTTGACAGGGAACAGCAGGAACACTGGAGAGCAGAAAGAGCTCAGCAAGAGAAAGAACTGCGGGAGTCAGAAAGGAGTGACCAAAGAGAAGCACTAAATGTAATCCACGACCTCAGTCAGCAAAGGTAATTAACAAATCTATTTATTGATAAATGCATTTACTGGAAGATACAATATCAAAAGCCTTAGGTGCTCGGTGCTTCCAATAATTATGGTAAAAAGAACTTGATTTTGGTACTAATATGATTGTCCTTATCACGGGATAGAAATAAAAGAAAAGCACAAAAAGCTGTTTTGTGAGGAAAGCTGTTATGACAATCCAATTTGTAAATAATAGCCTAAATATATATACACATGCATAACAAATAAGTATGAATAATATACCTAAGAAAAAAAAATCAAAGGAAAGACCTTATCACTGTACAGAAAAAAATAGAGAAAACTTTTGATGAGCAATGTGGCTAAGTACATTGTACTTTCCAGGATGGTTTACACACTTTCATTAATTTTGTGGTCTTGACAGGGAACGGGCACATTGGAGAGCAGAAAGAGGTCAGCAAGAGAAAGAACTGCAGGAGGCAGAAACCAGTGACAGAGGAGACGCAATTGAACAACAGAAGGAAGAAAAGGTTAGCGAGAACTCTCCTCCATAAAGTTACAATTCACCAAAAATGATATAAATAGTGGATATGACACAAAAAGACTTCATTAATTGCCACTATAAATGTGAATGCAGAAAATGGTTAGCAAATTTCACACCCCACACTAGTGAATGTGCAGCAGCGATAGTTTCCTTTATGTTCTCAGAAATGGGTAGATTCTTGAAACATTACATGCTGCAGCTTTTCTCTCGTGCGCTGGAAATTTTTTCCTACTGCAAAAAGTAATGTGATGTATAAATCTAGTTAATCTATTACTGGGCCTGTAATTTTTACAATGCTAATTATCTTGGAAACAAACAGATACGAAAGGAAAGGGAACAAAGACTCACAGAAGAACCAGATTCTGGGATAAAAATAATCATAAGAACTCATGATGGAAAGAGGATGCAGCGGCTTTTTAAGGATACTGCCTTCTTTCAGGTGAGAGAAATAGAGAATAATTATAAAATATTAATTTTGTTTGTTGTATAATGTGGGAGAATTAAATCATGAACTTTGAAAAGCTAATAATGCCTGAAGATCAATACACTACTGTTTACCAGATTCAAATACGCCAACTAATGTTGTAAGCTGAACATTGCCATGCATAAAGAAGTTAAGGACAGTGCCTACAGTTATTGCGCATACGTTCTGCGCATCTCCAGATACTCGGCTTTCCTATCGTTTGCAGGGATATTTTTGCACGGGTCAAAACTATGAAGAGAAAGTAGACCTTAGTAAGTTCTCTTGGTATCCAAAAAGAAAATTGGGGATAACCATGCATTCGTTAGAGAGAATTGAGCTTCAATTTGAGAAAGATCGCCATACATTGCTTTGTATTTCAGAGCTTTATACAAATATTGTTCATGAATTATCTTTGAAAAATGCATGGTTACCCCCAATTTTCTTATTGGATTTCAATAAAACTGGTAAGATCTACCTTTCCTGCATAATCATAAATCGGGCCAAAAATACCTTTGAATTAGTAGGCACTGTCCTTAAGGAGTAACTTGATGATATATACTGGTTACTGAAAGTGACTCTTGCTTCTTACATGTAGTTGTTCATACCTCATGATATCCAAAATGGCAGACATGACAACAGCCATAACAGATTTATGCAACTGCTTTTACAGATTGTGTTTGGAGTATTTGGGTGTTGCTGAAAACAATAAAGTCACAAAAATATTAATATATAATGTAAGACTATAAAATGAAAAGGCTCTTTGATTATTATTTTTAATCCCCTGCTCTAAAACAAAGATCTACTTTTCTCTATTAACTCCTGAAGTGAAAAAGGTACGAGTTGGACATCTCAAACTATTCAATAGAATTCACACTTGCAGATATTTTACTAAACTTAATTAACTATGTAATTATTTAGAGAAAAGAAGGCTAATTTAACCAGTCTCATGCAAATAAGTTCTTTCACTACTAAAGTAAAGTAATGCTACGGCTATAGCAATCCAAATATATCAAAATGGGCTAATTGCCCGGCAGGATTTTGGTCCAGGGGCAAAAACCCAAGGAGTCAGAATGGCTGGTCATGCATAATGCACACAAGGTCAAAGAAGTTAGAAAACATTTGGTTCTGTATGAAGCAATCCCAATTTGAAGAAACCAGAAGCGCAAGGTGGTATCTGGTGATTTCTTAGTTCTTGTAAGGTGGTATTGGGTAACATCCTTGCTGCCATGAAGAAAGAAAAAGAAACAACATTAATTATTGTATAAGTCTAAGAAAGAAACTAAAAAGCAAATACTCGCTTCCAGTAATTCATAATATGATAACGACAAAGCAAGGCAGCTATAGCGAAAACTGTTTCTAATTAACTTCCTGTGGTTTTGTCATTGTCAGGAGGTGTATGACTGGGTAGGGTCATCCAATAATATGCCCTTATACTTCACCATCCAAAGGGGATCAACCATTGTTATGCACACAGACAGGTTGCAAACCAATGAGGTCCTAGACATTTCTGAACGAGTAAGTACTTGACAGGAATTTGAAAATGGTTATAATTGTGTGTACACTATTAATTTTGTTTCATATTGTCATTGCATTCAAAGAGCAGCCCTTAGTAACCCTTTCAATTTAAAGAATAACTTAATAGGCTTTAGGTCTTCCTTTTCATAACACCCCAATTCTTTTTCTATCAAAACAGGTTGAGGAGGAAATGAAAGTGGCTCTAAACAATTCAGAGGTAAGCAGGGCTCGAAATTGCGACCAATACATTCGCATTTGCGACTAGATTTTTCCCTTTGCGACTAAAATATATGGAAAAGTCGCAAATTCGCTACTCGTTGTAACCTTCGCTCTTTCGAAACAACAAGGTTAGCAGTTTCCACTTTGCGGCTTCTTTTGCTAAAATAAATAAATATATAGATGACAAAATTATTTTGTTTCTCGCTGTGAATTTTCTCTGCGATGCGATGTTTATACGTGCACAGCTCCATCCTTCGATCATTCGCCATTTTCAGCGGTTTCTTTACACACAAGTATTGCGTGCTCATCTTTTTTGCTAAACCGCTGACAAGACAGTGCAGCGCGGCGATTTTGTGACTAAGATTTGCGAAATTGCGACTAAATTTTCTTATCATAACGCAAAATTGTGAGCGGTTTTTTTCGTTAATTTCGAGCCCTGGACCTTAAGGGAGAAGAAGTAAAGGAAATCGGAGATTAGAAAAGTGTGTTCGATGAGTTTTGTTGCTTTTTAACTGGGATTGGCGTGCTTTTTCGGCTGGCTGACTGACTGACTGACTTACTGTCAATCAACTTTCCATTACAATCTAGCTACCTTTGGTCACTCATATTTCGTTCTTACTCATTGCATTGTTGTTATCATTCATTTTGTTGTTTGTAATAATTTATTCTATTTCTGGGGGAGATGTATCCTTAGTGAGAATAGGCAAGCATTAATAGCATGATATAAGTGTCTAAAAATTTACAATGAAGCAGCTTGAGTTACTCTAAATTCATTTTGTCTCGCATCGGATCGAAACTATAATAATAATACTTACCTAATTGCATTCCCAATGGAGCCAGGTCCTCTGTGTCCATGCTCTTCGTGAGCAAGGATCTTTGCCTCCAGGTTCTTGGGAGCATAACATTAGGCTTTCTAGGTTCCCAATCGAGCCAGGTCCTCTGTGTCCATGCTCTTCGTGAGCGAGGATCTTTGCCTCCAGGTTCTTGGGAGCATAACATTAGGCTTTCCAGGTTCCCAATCGAGCCAGGTCCTCTGTGTCCATGCTCTTCGTGAGCGAGGATCTTTGCCTCCAGGTTCTTGGGAGCATAACATCAGGCTTTCTAGGTTCCCAATCGAGCCAGGTCCTCTGTGTCCATGCTCTTCGTGAGCGAGGATCTTTGCCTCCAGGTTCTTGGGAGCATAACGTTATCTTACTAATTCACCAACTGACCCCTGCACAAATATTATACATTTCTGGCATTTTTTCGCAATCCATCACAACAGAGAAAAAAAACCGAACAAACAAAGTCATCATGTTTTAATTTCATTAGATTTTCATATTTTTCCTAATTAAGGCCAAGTGTGTCAGTCAGTCCAAGACAACAGCCAAAGCCTGAGATGGTTTAGCATCCATGATCAATACCCACCGAAATCGTAAAACTGGTGGGACTGAAAAACGATGTAAATAATGTGCTTTCAATCGAGTGCAAAAAATAGTTGCATAATAGAAACATAGAATAATTCCACAACAGTTCTAGATTGTGTTCTGTTCAAACACAAGTCACACCAATAGCTCCTACTAGTGATGGAAACTACTATAATAACAATCCTTAGCTAGTGGCATTTCCAATCGAGCCAGGTCCTCTGTGTCCATGCTCTTCGTGAGCAAGGATCTTTGCCTCCAGGTTCTTGGGAGCATAACATTAGGCTTTCTAGGTTTCCAATCGAGCCAGGTCCTCTGTGTCCATGCTCTTCGTGAGCGAGGATCTTTGCCTCCAGGTTCTTGGGAGCATAACATTAGGCTTTCTAGGTTCCCAATCGAGCCAGGTCCTCTGTGTCCATGCTCTTCGTGAGCGAGGATCTTTGCCTCCAGGTTCTTGGGAGCATAACATTAGGCTTTCTAGGTTTCCAATTGAGCCAGGTCCTCTGTGTCCATGCTCTTCGTGAGCGAGGATCTTTGCCTCCAGGTTCTTGGGAGCATAACATTAGGCTTTCTAGGTTCCCAATCGAGCCAGGTCCTCTGTATCCATGCTCTTCGTGAGCGAGGATCTTTGCCTCCAGGTTCTTGGGAGCATAACATCAGGCTTTCTAGGTTCCCAATCGAGCCAGGTCCTCTGTGTCCATGCTCTTCGTGAGCGAAGATCTTTGCCTCCAGGTTCTTGGGAGCATAACATTAGGCTTTCTAGGTTCCCAATTGAGCCAGGTCCTCTGTGTCCATGCTCTTCGTGAGCGAGGATCTTTGCCTCCAGGTTCTTGGGAGCATAACGTTATCTTACTAATTCACCAACTGACCCCTGCACAAATATTCTACATTTCTGGCATTTTTTCGTAATCCATCACAACAGAGAAAAAAAACCGAACAAACAAAGTCATCATGTTTTAATTTCATTAGATTTTCATATTTTTCCTCATTAAGGCCAAGTGTGTCAGTCAGTCCAAGACAACAGCCAAAGCCTGAGATGGTTTAGCATCCATGATCAATACCCACCGAAATCGTAAAACCCGTGGGACTGAAAAACGATGTAAATAATGTGCTTTCAATCGAGTGCAAAAAATAGTTGCATAATAGAAACATAGAATAATTCCACAACAGTTTTAAATTGTGTTCTGTTCAAACAAAAGTCACACCAATAGCTCCTACTAGTGATGGAAACTACTATAATAACAATCCTTAGCTAATGGCATTTCCAATCGAGCCAGGTCCTCTGTGTCCATGCTCTTCGTGAGCAAGGATCTTTGCCTCCAGGTTCTTGGGAGCATAACATTAGGCTTTCTAGGTTTCCAATTGAGCCAGGTCCTCTGTGTCCATGCTCTTCGTGAGCGAGGATCTTTGCCTCCAGGTTCTTGGGAGCATAACATCAGGCTTTCTAGGTTCCCAATCGAGCCAGGTCCTCTGTGTCCATGCTCTTCGTGAGCGAGGATCTTTGACTCCAGGTTCTTGGGAGCATAACATCAGGCTTTCTAGGTTCCCAATCGAGCCAGGTCCTCTGTGTCCATGCTCTTCGTGAGCGAGGATCTTTGCCTCCAGGTTCTTGGGAGCATAACATTAGGCTTTCTAGGTTCCCAATCGAGCCAGGTCCTCTGTGTCCATGCTCTTCGTGAGCGAGGATCTTTGCCTCCAGGTTCTTGGGAGCATAACGTTATCTTACTAATTCACCAACTGACCCCTGCACAAATATTATACATTTCTGGCATTTTTTCGTATTCCATCACAACAGAGAAAAAAAACCGAACAAACAAAGTCATCATGTTTTAATTTCATTAGATTTTCATATTTTTCCTCTTTACGACAGCCAAAGCCTGAGATGATTTAGCATCCATCATAAATACCCGCTGAAATCGTAAAACCTGTGGGACTGAAATGTGCTTTCAATCGAGTGCAAAAAATAGTTGCGTAATAGAAACATAGAATAATTCCACAACAGTTCTAAATTGTGTTCTGTTCAAACACAAGTCACACCAATAGCTCCTACTAGTGATGGAAACTACTATAATAACAACCCTTAGCTAATTGCATTTCCAATTTAGCCAGGTCCTCTGTGTCCATGCTCTTCGTGAGCAAGGATCTTTGCCTCCAGGTTCTTGGGAGCATAACATTATCTTACTAAGTAAGTCACCAACTGACCCCTGCACAAATATCGCCTCACAACATAAAAACAAACAAACAAGCAAATTCATCATGGTTAAATTTTTTTAGATGTTCATATTTTTCCTGATGCAGCCATATAAATGATGTAATTGAGACCTGTTTGTATAGGGTGTCGTCAATAGGTTATCGGGGGAGGATTGCTATCCAGGTGAACTTCATCTGGATAGCATCCCTCCCTTCTGCTGCCTTTTCTTCCAGATTTCTTTTTTGGCGAATTTTCCAAACAGAGAGGACCTCTCAGAAACAATCAATGGTAAGCCAATAAACCATGCAACTTTAGCTACCTTGAAAATGCATGCTGCAAAGTTACATTAATTTTTGGTTAAGACCCTGCATTGTAGTGGGAATGATTCTGTTAAGAATTATGAAATTCTTTTAGATAGACAAAAGGTACTACATATCTTACTGTGACACAAATTAATCAGGGTAAGGCACTCAGCAACACTGAAAACTCTTATGTTCAGTTTGTGTTTCTTATAAAGCCATATGAAGACAGTTTAGATTGTAACAGAAAACAGTACCTAAAGTTAGCACTGTA
>NC_090872.1:30725131-30727631 GCF_036669935.1 Montipora foliosa
TAAGCGCCCTGCATGTGCTGAAATAGTCGCGCTCTGATATCTATAGGTGTCGTATATGACAACTTCATTGGTCGCTTTATTACATGCTGTTATGAAGCCTCGGTTATGTTGGTATTGCTGTGCAAAATTAAGTCAATCTTTGAAACGACTCGTGGATCCGACTCTTCCTCGAGTGTATGACGAATCTCCCTCGTTTTGATCACGATCGAGGGATCTCCTTTTTTCAGTCTTCCCTCGTTTTGGACATAGAGTGTACTGCGAGAATCCTCGGCCGAATCTCCCTCGTTTTGATCACGATCGAGTCTCCTTTTATCGTGTAACACCTTACACGAGCTGTCCTTCGTATTGCACATGGAACTGCGTAATAATGTAACCTCGATGAAGTTATCAAAGATGGCAGAAACGAGTGATCCCTCGTCAGTTCAAGATCTGGACTCGGGCCGAATCTCCCTCATTAATGACACCACGATCGAGGCGTCATAACCGCATATCGAGTGCTTGTGGTATCGTGTCGATTTTTATCGAGTCCTCTTTCCTTAGTTTACCGCAAAACTTGAGTGATCCCTCTGGTCATTGGAATTTGGGTTCTCAAACGCCTTCCCATTAACATTTGCGAGGGTGGCAAGTTGACTTCATCCAAAGGAGTATTCCGATATGAAAGGAGGGCTTTGTATGGATCGTCAGCTTTCTCAAGCACTTGACTGTTTGGACTGTTCTCTCCGACTGACCATTTGACTGGGGGTACCCTGGACTCGACGTGACATGATGAAAACCCCAGTCCTCCGAAAACTTTTTAAACTCTGCAGAACTGTAACATGGACCATTGTCCGAAACTACCACTGAGGGCACACCATACCTTGCGAACTGAGACCTGAGTGCAGTAATTACCCCAGTGCTGGTCATGGAAGGAAGTAAGGTTAGTTCTGGCCACTTGGAGTAATAATCAATAGTAACAAGGTAGTTTCGACTATTCTTGTGTAGGATGTCTGTGCCAACCTTAGCCCAGGGTAGTGGTGGGATCTCGTGTGATCTCAGTGGTTCAGGCTGCTGACTTGGTCTATTTTCTAAACATACTGGACAGTTCTTAATCTTCTCTGTCAGATCCACTGTCATCCCAGGCCAGAATAATACTTCACGTGCTCTCGCTATTGTCTTGTTGATTCCAAGGTGTCCCTCATGAAGTTTCTCAATCATCTCCCCTCTCAAACTGCTAGGAACAACGATCTTTTGCCCCTTTACGATAAGTCCATGTGCTACCGATAATTCATCTCTGTAGTTCCAGAATTCCTGTGCATTGAAGGGGACTTGACCTCTGGAATCTGGCCAACCAGACAATATTATTCGTTGAAGTTCGGACAGGATCTCATCTTCCTTGGTTGCTTCAACGAACTTGGCCAACTGTTGGTCTGAGATAACATGCTCTACTAAATTGATGTCTAACTGCTCAGCATTTGTCAGGAACTCTTCTAAATGGGCTCGTGATAGAGCATCCGCTAAGTGTAGGCTTTCCCCACGCTTGTACACTACAGTGATTCCTGGGAAGCGTTGGAGCTGGACCAGCATCCGTTGCAGGCGCAAGGGTGCTACGTGTAGAGGCTTTTTCATAATAGCCTCCAAAGGCTTATGATCCGATTCAACTGTAACATCACGGCCCACAATATACTCTGCAAATTTGGCACAACCAAATACCCCAGCCAAAAGTTCTTTTTCAATCTGAGCATAATTTTGCTGTGTGGGTGTAAGCGCCTTTGAGGCATAAGCTACTGGTTGGTTTCCCTGAATCAATGCAGCACCGAGACCGGTGGAACTTGCATCAACTTGCAACGTTAACGCTTTCTGTGCATCATAATATCCTAACACTGGAGCAAGGGTAAGCGATTCTTTGATTGCTTGGAAACTGGTTTCCTGCTGTTTTTCCCAGTGCCACAGAACATCCTGATGTAGTAACTGTCTCAACGGTGTGGTAAGGTCTGACAGGTTTGGGATAAACTTACTGACATAGTTAACCATCCCCAACAGCCTTTGGACACCAGCCTTGTCTGTCGGTCTTGGCATCTCGACTATAGCTCTAACCTTTTCCGGGTCTGTCCTCAAACCATCCTTGGAGAACACATGGCCATGGAACTTCACTTCATTCTGCTGGATATGACACTTTGACTTCTTCAATCGAAGGTTACTGTCTCGGGAACGCTGCAAAACAGCTCTCAACCGCGTGTCATGTTCTGCCGTATTGCGGCCATGTATGATTATGTCATCCATAATGACCTTCACACCTGGTAGCCCTTCAAAAACTTGCTCCATTCTTTGTTGGTAAACCTCTGGTGCAGATTTAATTCCCATTGGCATCCTCAAGTATCGGTACCTTCCAAAGGGGGTATTAAATGTCAGGAGTTTACTGCTCTCCTCATCTAACTGGATTTGGTAGAATGCTTTTTCTGCGTCCAAAGTTGAAAACACTGTGGCTCCTGTACAATTTGCTGTAATGTCATCGACTAACGGT
>NC_090872.1:30740131-30742631 GCF_036669935.1 Montipora foliosa
TCTTCCAGTCATAGTTTGCAGAAACATTTTTTTCGACAAATCTTTCCAACACAGCCATAAATTTCTTTTACTTGAAATACCCATCCCCCCACCTCCCTCCTCAAAAACGAGAAATAAATATTAGTCAGCAAAGGTGCAAAAAACTGATTGTGTTAACAAAATGTAAACAAACGTCAATAAACATGCCTTAAAGTTATTATAACGCTTTTGTCAAACTGCATGTGAAAGCTTTTTGTCATTATTGCAACCCAACATGAAATAAGAATGGCAGACTGTTCTTGCTCTTAGTTGAGAACCAATAATTATTATTGCCATCACAGTTGGATTTAGGAACCATTCTGGTTGTATGAAACATCATTGCTTGTTGCACCATGAATGGTATACGAGGTGGTAGCTGACTGCATTGATATCTGCTGGTTGTAATTCTGTGATTGTCGTGCTTCAAACCTTGGCTGCTCACTGTAATGTGTTTGGTACTGAGGTACGAACACTTGTTGTGGTTGTCTGGCCAAAGCACCTGCTAATAAAGTTATGCCCTGAGTAAGACCTTGTGCTAGTTTATTCATAGTTTGTGACATATTCTCAATGGCAAGTAGAGTACCTCTTGAAGACTCCTTAAAATAATCTATCGTTTCTTTCCTCATTAGAGTGTCTTCTTTTGCTGCTTCCAATAACTTTTGATCCCGCTGGGCCGATATTAACCGCTTTTCAAGCTGTTTACGTACTAGGTACTTCTGAAACTGCAGCTGCTTTCCTTTTTACACCCTTTACCTTTCCTTCCTTTGACGGTTCAGCTTCAGGAAACTCGCTTTGCTTTCTTCTACGTGGTCACAATCATCTGAGCTTGTCAGCTGAGATTATGTGTTGGGACTGTTCCATCTTTTGCAAACAAGGCAAAATGTGCTATTCGCTTAACTGTAAATGCTTTAAAAATCTTCATCAACAGTTTTCGCCGGGCAAAGCTGACTTAATTGAAAATTAACTCGACTTACTGCTCGTTTATTATAGCAACGTTATTAGCAACTGAAAAACCACTCAATTAGCATCCTAACATCTCCAGGTAGATAAGATTATTAACATCTCCAGGTTATTAACTGTTCACGCGGGCTCATTGTCTACTAGTTGTACTCACTGGGATGACCACGATGTACTATTAGTATACAAATGCAATACCAATGATCATAGCTTTCGTCATATACCTCTCGTCCACCGACTGCAACAGATTTCTTGTTTTCTCGGTCAGTGGAAATTCTAGCAGGGAAACGTTTCCATAGAACGATATGAATCAAGCTTGCTCGTGATCAATAAACCACACTAATACTTGGCACAAAACAACTTGTGAACAAACTATCAGGAAATCGTTACTGCTGTAATCGTTTTCAATGGATCGTATCTGTCTGAATTTTCCATCAAGAAATTAACTCAAAAGTTTTCAAATTCATTTGCGTATTAGCAACTTCGATAATCATTGCAATGATTGCTTCCTGAGGTGGCTCAAGCCAGTTTCAACTCTTTCCAGAGACCTTGTTATTAGAAGGATTAGCACTACAACACTTTATCACGTAACAGCAATGTTATGGTAGCATGTGAAACATAAATTATTGCTGAGCAATATGCAGTTGTTCTTGTGATGTAACAAGTTACCATGGAAACAGGAAAGCCCTGCAAAAACACCCTCTATTTTGGCTTTAGTTGCTCATATCTGAAAAACAAGCTTGGTGACCCCTATCTTTTTATAGCGCAAAAGTGATCAGCAGGCCAAGATAAACTCTTTGCAAAGTATAAAAAAATTCTGTGTAAAGGATTCAGAGCTACCTTAAATTTTCAATTATTTAAAGTGGCTCTGAATCCGCTCCACAGAATTTCTTTAAACTATGCAAAGAGTTTCATTCTGGCTTGCTGATTATATTTCAGAAATAACAAAATGTATATATGGGTGTCACCGCGTTCGTTTTTGAGATATGAACAGCTAAAGCCAAAATATGAGGTGTTTTTGCAGGGCTTTCCTGACCAAATCTTTTTCAACAATAATTGGTGTGATATGGTACCATAAAATTGCTTTTAAGTGATGAAGTGTTGTAGTGTCAATCCTTCTACTGTTGTCAATCCTTCTAGTGTTGAAACTGGTTTGATCCACCTTCATCCAACCTTAAGTCTTATATTTAAGCTGAAGTTTAAGTTAAACTTCTATTTTCATTCATTTGCCTGTTTTCAAAGGCGGATGATTGCCAATTTCTTGAAGACAGGCACGTATGAACGGGGAGATACAGACCTAAAATATCAATCACGGCTAACCTTAGTCAAACAAGATCTTTCAGATCTTATGAGCGCGCTTTGAAAATTTATCTGTTTTCTTACCACTATAGTCGCAACGTAGTACACATTCCAAAGCAGTCCTTGTTGATTCATTGACGACTATAGACACAAAATCACCTGATCAATCTGTAGCACAGCAACTGACAACAACGACTGCACACGAACGTATTGCACTACCACTTAC